>NC_092163.1:5289098-5624098 GCF_045791955.1 Oncorhynchus clarkii lewisi
CTTCTTTCAATGTGATAGCCTCCTCTTCCTCCTTTTTCATTCTGAAAGCTTCTTCCTTTCCTTTCACTATAATATCATCCTCTTTTACAACAATGTTCAGCCCCTGAGCTTCTTTCTGAGTCCAGCAGACCTCTGTAGCAGGGGAGAAGTAGCTTAGTGAGCTCATGGTCGGGGATATTAGTTCGCTAAATAGCATTAGCTGGTTAGCATTAGAAACTAGCCTAGTGCCGGGCTCAGTATCAATCTTAACAATTTAACACATTTAACATGCAAATGACGTTAAAATTAAGCAGTTGATACGTTAACATGATTGTGTTTAAAACACTGAGACTAATATACACAAGAATGGCCTAAAGAGCTTAAATATTTCGGTTTCATGTTGCCTAGCAAGCTATCGAGGTGGATGAATACGTAGCCGTGTTGCTCTTCTTAGCATCCCGTCCACTAGATTATACGTCACGGAAGAATTACTCGCGTCGCCATCTGCTGGCTGAATTGGTTGACGCAAAGAGGATTCTGTCAAACAATGTCATAACAAATCATTTCAATGTAAGATTTTTCCACACTTCTTATACATACACACTATACAACTATCTGCGGAGTTGATTAAAACCGGAAACATCCGGTATTGGTGGATATCAATATGTTGAATCATGTGGAAAATATTTATGTTCATCGGTAGCGTGGCCGAGCGGTCTAAGGCGCTGGATTAAGGCTCCAGTCTCTTCGGAGGCGCGGGTTCGAATCCCGCCGCTGCCAGATATTTTGGCTCTTGAGTTGCGCTGCATCTCAGGACTAGAGTCGTCACTACAGACCCTGGTTCGATTCTAAACTGTATCACAAACGGTCGTGATCGGAAGTCCCATAGTGCGGCTCACAATTGGCCCATGTTTGCGGTCATTGTAAATAAGAATTGTTCTTAAACTGACTTGCCTAGTTAAATACGGGGCTAAAAAAATATTTATATATATCATCAGAACTGACGGGCATATTGTCCTCATTCCAGCACAGCTGTTGATTCACCAACCCTTTTCTCCATTTCATCCGCACTACTCGCCTCCTTTTCCTAAACGATGGTTCCTCGTCGTAGATGTATGTCTCGAAGGTGAATGTTGATCCAACACCTGCAGCTTATTCAAACCAGCCCACTGGGTACAGACGTCATTTCAACGTCGAGTTTTGATTTACATTTGGTTAAATTGTCAACTAAAGTGAATTCAACATGAAATCAACTAAACATTTCACCGTGTCATTGGATTTAAATTGGGCGAAAATGCTTTATGTTAATCCAAAGTCTTCAGCAATGCGTGGGCGAGTCAGTGCCACATGTTCATTTTTGCCGATATCAAGAAGTTATCCTGAAAAACCTAGGCTATGTGGCAAATAACGTAAAAAAAAATGTCGTCTTCCCTGACAACAAAAAAAGATTGCTGTTTTGAAACTGCAGTCCAAGTGCAGTAACTGCAGTCGGCTGTGGTATTTAGGACGCAGTAATTGCAGAATAGCTGCAGTGTACTACAAGGTTCATTTGATTGTACTAAATAAATGCGTTCTTTGGTTTCCATGACAATTAACTGTTTTTCCTTCACTCCTATTGATAAAGACAATTTTATTAAAAGGCATCTGTGCTGCATGTGTGAAGTGGCATCCTGTCATTAGCCCACAACATGTTTAGTTTGTATTTGCACAACAATGATTTTAATGTTAGTATTTAAAAAAAAAAATAAAACATATCTGATAAATACATTTTAAAATATGTCTGTCATCTACCTAGTCAATTTAACCCCTACCTACATGTACACATTACCTCAACTACCTCGTACCCCTCCCTGCACATTGACTCTGTACAGGTACGTCTTGTATATAACCTCCTTATTGTTATTTTCTGTTACTATTTCCTTTTTTCTTCTTTTTAACTCATAATTTCAGGGTAAAACCTGTTGCATTCGGTGTTTGTGAGAAATACAATTTGATTTTTAAAAATACAGTGCACATGGGGAAAATATCAATGTGAGCCAGTTTAATACAGCAGGAAAATAATCCCGAAACAACAGGAAATGTGAATTATTATGCTGATTATAATTGATTAAAAAAAAAATGTTGTAGGGATTGATGCATTTTACGTTAGGGCAAATTAAGTCTGAAATGTTAAGTGGAAATTACAAACTTTGGAAGCGTTTTTAAACTGTGAATAAACTACAAGTTTGAATGTACTGCTGCACAGGAAGAGTGATAAAACTAAGATCCTACATCTGTACGCAATCTTTGCGAGAGGAAAAACTCTTTACACAGTGGGAGCATTGGAAAGGTTTATTGCCTGTGTGTGTCCTCTCATGTTGTTTCAGGTCCCCTAACTGGTTAAAACCCTTTCCCACAGTGGGAACAGTTGCGTCCTCTTGCTGGTTTGGACGTCTCTAGTTCCAATAACCATAGGCCAGTTTACAACAAAAAAATCTAATTTAAAAATAATCTTGGTGTAATTTGAAAATCAAAAGATGTAGAGTTCCAACTAGAATCCTGCTCTCATGGAATGTCATGGTTACAGGCTGATCAGAGCTCTATAATAATAGATAATGTCATGGTTACAGGCTGATCAGAGCTCTATAATAATAGATAATGTCATGGTTACAGGCTGAGCAGAGCTCTATAATAATAGATAATGTCATGTTTATAGGCTGAGCAGAGCTCTATAATAATAGATAATGTCATGGTTATAGGCTGATCAGAGCTCTATAATAATAGATAATGTCATGTCTATAGGCTGAGCAGAGCTCTATAATAATAGATAATGTCATGGTTATAGGCTGAGCAGAGCTCTATAATAATAGATAATGTCATGTTTATAGGCTGAGCAGAGCTCTATAATAATAGATAATGTCATGTTTATAGGCTGAGCAGAGCTCTATAATAATAGATAATGTCATGGTTACAGGCTGAGCAGAGCTCTATAATAATAGATAATGTCATGGTTACAGGCTGAGCAGAGCTCTATAATAATAGATAATGTCATGTTTATAGGCTGAACAGAGCTCTATAATAATAGACAATGTCATGGTTACAGGCTGAGCAGAGCTCTATAATAATAGATAATGTCATGTTTATAGGCTGAACAGAGCTCTATAATAATAGACAATGTCATGTTTATAGGCTGAGCTCTATAATAATAGATAATGGCATGTCTCCAGGCTGAACAGAGCTCTATAATAATAGATGTCATGTTTATAGGCTTATCAGAGCTCTATGATAAACCCTGTTATAATAAACCCTGTTATAATAATCCCTGTTATAATAATCCCTGTTATAATAAACCCTGTTATACTAATCCCTGTTATTAATAAACCCTGTTATACTAATCCATGTTATAAAAGGTCATGTGTTTGTTTTAAATCCTCTGTTGTTTGTTCTTTTTTCACATTAATAGTTTTCATCTCGGTGAGAGAGTCCTATTCCTTTACAGGGGACCTGCAGTTCAAACAATAACAGTTCCCCCCCCCCCACCCTGTTTTGGTAAAAAGCTGAGTCTGGAGAAATACAACCAGCCTCAAATTCATAGAGCAATGGATGCAAGAACTGACCATCCATGTTTTCAGGTTAACAGTGTTTATAGAACTGACCATCCATGATATTACAATTCTAGTTCATCCATGTTTTCAGGTTAACAGTGTTTATAGAACTGACCATCCATGTTCTCAGGTTAACAGTGTTTATAGAACTGACCATCCATGATATTACAATTCTAGTTCATCCATGTTTTCAGGTTAACAGTGTTTATAGAACTGACCATCCATGATATTACAATTCTAGTTCATCCATGTTTTCAGGTTAACAGTGTTTATAGAACTGACCATCCATGTTCTCAGGTTAACAGTGTTTATAGAACTGACCATCCATGATATTACAATTCTAGTTCATCCATGTTCTCAGGTTAACAGTGTTTATAGAACTGACCATCCATGTTCTCAGGTTAACAGTGTTTATAGAACTGACCATCCATGATATTACAATTCTGGTTCATCCATGTTCTCAGGTTAACAGTGTTTATAGAACTGACCATCCATGTTCTCAGGTTAACAGTGTTTATAGAACTGACCATCCATGATATTACAATTCTGGTTCATCCATGTTCTCAGGTTAACAGTGTTTATAGAACTGACCATCCATGTTCTCAGGTTAACAGTGTTTATAGAACTGACCATCCATGATATTACAATTCTGGTTCATCCATATTTTCAGGTTAACAGTGTTTATATTATTTACAAACAATGGAGTTAAACAGGTTGGGTTCTGATGGGGTACGACAGTTGAACTAGGCTCATAATGTATTTATAAGTTTATATTCTTAAAGAGTCAATGGGTATATATGATTGATTTAAAAGGTTTGAAATGTGACGTAGCAATCGCAGATCTCCTCTTTATTAAAGTCGCTCTGAAAGAACAAGCTCTGACTGGGGAACAAAATCTTCCAACGGTCATCCAACTCTTATTTCCAATTCGGAAACAGCTGCATCTTCCTACAGCTCTGACTTTCCCACTTGAGAATCACTGATATCATGCCTTGACCCCCCCCCCCCCCCCCCCCCTCTTCCTGCAGCTCTGACATTCCCACCTGAGAATCACTGATATCATGATTTGACCCCCCCCCCCATCTTCCTACAGCTCTGACTTTCCCACCTGAGAATCACTGATATCATGACTTGACCCCCCACCCCCCTCTTCCTACAGCTCTGACTTTCCCACCTGAGAATCACTGATATCATGACTTGACCCCCCCCCCCCCCCCTCTTCCTACAGCTCTGACTTTCCCACCTGAGAATCACTGATATCATGACTTGACCCCCCCCCCCCCCATCTTCCTACAGCTCTGACTTTCCCACCTGAGAATCACTGATATCATAACTTGACCCCCCCCCCCCCCCCTCTTCCTACAGCTCTGACTTTCCCACCTGAGAATCACTGATATCATGACTTGACCCCCCCCCCCCTCTTCCTACAGCTCTGACTTTCCCACCTGAGAATCACTGATATCATGACTTGACCTCTTTCGCTATATTCTATCCATTTCTGTGGAGGGCTTGATGTGATATAGTTCAAAGCAGGGCTTGATGTGATATGGTTCAAAGCAGGGCTTGATGTGATATAGTTCAAAGCAGGGCTTGATGTGATATGGTTCAAAGCAGGGCTTGATGTGATATGGTTCAAAGCAGGGCTTGATGTGATATAGTTCAAAGCAGGGCTTGATGTGATATGGTTCAAAGCAGGGCTTGATGTGATATGGTTCAAAGCAGGGCTTGATGTGATATGGTTCAAAGCAGGGCTTGAACTGAAGGGATGTGACGATACAGTTTTAACCCTTGTTATAGTGAATGGTAAAACGCATAGGCTACCCACCCCCCCCCCTGGTTGGTTTATAAATGGTAATAAACAATGATCCACGGTGCTTTCTGCATATCGAAGGTCTTGCTCAGCCTCAACATGGGGTCATGGTAGACATATAGGCCTATGAAAAACATTGCATTTTAAATATGAAATCGAGTATCATTATCCCATTATACCGTTATCCCATTGAAAGTATGGTTGTTTTAAATGCTCCCGAAGTGAGAATATTAACAGAAGGCTATGCCTGTAGCAAAAGACCACTGAAACGGTATGTTCCTATCCATACACCGAACAGGTTAACAGACACTCAGTTTTCCATAGAAACGTTCATGACGGATTTGCGTCTGAATCTCTTCTTTGTATTTGACATAGTCTAAAACAACCACAGCACCACCACCCCCCCCTTGTCTGCAGGTTTGATGCAAAGATGACTCTTACATTAGTTCATTAAGTGCCTGTTCTTCTGTCCTGGTGAGGCTTGTTTTTCCTCATATACACAGACACAGCTTCTTGTTGGATTGACCTACAGCCGGTATTGATGGAGGAGTTGTGCCCCTGATGGGACATACACAGACACAGCTTCTTGTTGGACTGACCTACAACCGGTATTGATGGAGGAGTTGGTAACCAAAGGACATACACAGACACAGCTTCTTGTTGGACTGACCTACAACAGGTATTAATAGAGGAGTTGGTAACCATAGAATAGAATATGCCTTTTGGGTTTAATCAGTAACAGTTATTTGTTATTTTAGGGGGTAGATCAGCTTTAATATAAAATCGAATTTTTATTAGTCAAATACAACAGGTGTAAACTTTACAGTGAAATGCTTACTTATGAGCCCCTGACCAACAATTCAGTAAAAAGAAAAAATGTAAATAAGAAAAATAAATAAAAGTAACACGTAATTAAAGAGCAGTAGTAAAATAACAATAGTGAGACAATATACAAGGGGGTTACCGGTACAGAGTCAATGTGGAGGCTATATACAGGGGGTACCGGTACAGAGTCAACGTGCAGACTATATACAAGGGGGTACCAGTACAGAGTCAATGTGCAGACTATATACAAGGGGGTTACCGGTACAGAGTCAATGTGCAGACTATATACAAGGGGGTTACCGGTACAGAGTCAATGTGCAGACAATATACAAGGGGGGTTACCGGTACAGAGTCAATGTGCAGACTATATACAAGGGGGTTACCGGTACAGAGTCAACGTGCGGGGGCACCGGTTGGTCGAGGTAATATGTACATGTACGTAGAGGTATTAAAGTGAATATGCACAGATTATAACAGAGAGTAGCAGCAGTGTAAACATGTGGGGGTGGGGGGGGCAATGCAAATAGTCTGGGTAGCCATTAGATGTTCAGGAGTCTTATGGCTTGGACCTAGACTTGGCACTCCGGTAAGGCTTGCCGTGTGGTAGTAGAGACAACAGTCTACGACATGGGTGGCTGGAGTCTTTGACAATTTTTTTGGGCCTTCCTCTGACACCGCCTGGTTTAGAGGTCCTGGATGGCAAGAAGCTTGGCCCCGGTGATGTACTGGGCCGTACGCACTGCCCTCTGTAGTGCCTTGCTGTTGGAGGCCGAGCAGTCGCCATACCAGGCAGTGAGTCAACCAGTTAGGATGCTCTCGATGGTGCAGCTGTCGAACCTTTTGAGGATCTGAGGACTCATGTCAAATCTTTTCAGTCTCCTGAGGAGGAATAGGCTTTCTCGTGCCCTCTTCACGGCTGTCTGTCCTTTGTCCTACTGTTCAGCAGCCTACATCCTTATCTCCTGTGTGTACTCTCTTATGTCTTCTCATGTGACCCAACCAGGAAAAACTCTTTTCACATTGGGAGCAATGGTACGGCTTCTCCCCTGTGTGTATTATCTCATGCTGTTTCAATTGTCCTTTCAGCTTAAAACTCTTTCCACACTGGGAGCAATGATGAGGCTTCTCCCCTGTGTGTATTCTATCATGTATTTTCAGGCTCGCTAACAAGGAAAAATTATTTCCACACTTAGAGCATTGGAAAGGTTTATCTCGCTTCTCTCCTGTGTGTATTCTCTCATGCTCTTTCAGGTATTCTTTCCGGTTAAAACTCTTTCCACACTGGGAGCAGTGATAAGGTTTTTCCCCTGTGTGTATCATCTCATGTCTTTTCAGGCACCCTGATGAGAAAAAACTCTTTCCACATTGAGAGCAGTGATGAGGCTTCTCCCCTGTGTGTGTCCTCTCATGTCTTTTCATGCTCGCTAACAAGGAAAAACACTTTCCACACTGGAAGCATTGGAAAGGCTTCTCCCCTGTGTGTATCCTCTCATGTCGTTTCAGACACCTTAACTGGTTAAAAATCATTCCACAGTGGGAGCAGTGGTGTCGTCTTGCTGGTTTGGACGTCTCTGGTTTCTCCGAGTCTGGTCTTTCTCCTGCCAAAGACAGAGTGTTTATTTAAATAAAGACCTGAATGAAACCTCCACATGACACAACTCTCTTGCTAGGAGGTTGAATCCAAATCACATCCCTCAATAACCATAGGCCAGTTTACAAAAAAATCCTAATTTAAAAGAGTCTTGGTGTAATTTGAAAATCAAAAGATGTAGAGTTCCAACTAGAGTCCTGCTCTCATGGAATGTCATGTTGAGGCTGAGCAGAGCTCTATAATAATAGATAATGTCATGTTTATAGGCTGAGCAGAGCTCTATGACAATAGATAATGTCATGTTTATAGGCTGAGCAGAGCTCTATAATAATAGATAATGTCGTTTACAGGCTGAGCAGAGCTCTATAATAATAGATAATGTCATGTATACAGGCTGAGCAGAGCTCTATAATAATAGATAATGTCATAGTTACAGGCTGAGCAGAGCTCTATAATAATAGATAATGTCATGTATACAGGCTGAGCAGAGCTCTATAATACTAGATAATGTCATAGTTACAGGCTGAGCAGAGCTCTATAATAATAGATAATGCCATGTATACAGGCTGAGCAGAGCTCTATAATAATAGATAATGTCATGTATACAGGCTGAGCAGAGCTCTATAATACTAGATAATGGCATGTTGAGGCTGAGCAGAGCTCTATAATAATAGATAATGTCATGTATACAGGCTGAGCAGAGCTCTATAATAATAGATAATGTCATGTTTACAGGCTGAGCAGAGCTCTATAATAATAGATAATGTCATGTTTACAGGCTGAACAGAGCTCTATAATACTAGATAATGTCGTTTACAGGCTGAACAGAGCTCTATAATAATAGATAATGTCATTTACAGGTTGAACAGAGCTCTATAATAATAGATAATGTCATGTTTACAGGCTGAGCAGAGCTCTATAATACTAGATAATGTCGTTTACAGGCTGAACAGAGCTCTATAATAATAGATAATGTCATAGTTACAGGTTGAGCAGAGCTCTATAATAATAGATAATGTCATAGTTACAGGCTGAACAGAGCTCTATAATACTAGATAATGTTGTGTCTTTAGGCTGAACAGAGCTCTATAATAATAGATAATGTCATGTTTACAGGCTGAACAGAGCTCTATAATAATAGATAATGTCATGTTTATAGGCTGAGCAGAGCTCTATAATAATAGATAATGTCATGTTTACAGGCTGAACAGGGCTCTATAATAATAGATAATGTGGACTACAGTATTTCAATCAATGTCATAGGCTGCATTTGATCCATTGTTATTAATGTAGGTTCGCCAGGTTCCGGGGAGAAAGAGGAAACCAACAAAGTGTCGTAACTGCCAATATAAAGGAAACCCCAACATAAAGTGTCTTGAGCGTTGAGCCCCGACAACGGCTTCAGTGTGCCTTGGCCTTTAGGACATTAAACACTTCATTAGAATTGTTTGGAAAATACTCTTCATAACTGGAATTTGTCCGAATGCTGTCATGATATTTAAATTAGTAGGAATGGGCTTCTGGTTCCCAAATGGCAAGGAGGGGTTTCTCTGATGGGCCTTGT
This sequence comes from Oncorhynchus clarkii lewisi, assembly GCF_045791955.1. NCBI lineage: Eukaryota > Metazoa > Chordata > Actinopteri > Salmoniformes > Salmonidae > Oncorhynchus > Oncorhynchus clarkii. Next base: position 5,298,452 of record NC_092163.1, read on the forward strand.
CATTTCTGTCTTGATAATGCTAGGCTTTTGGTTCCCAAATGACAAGGAGGGGTTTCTCTGATGGGCCTTGTCATTTCTGTCTTGATAATGCTAGGCTTTTGGTTCCCAAATGACAAGGAGGGATTTCTCTGATGGGCCTTGTCATTTCTGTCTTGATAATGCTAGGCTTTTGGTTCCCAAATGGCAAGGAGGGATTTCTCTGATGGGCCTTGTCATTTCTGTCTTGATAATGCTAGGCTTTTGGTTCCCAAATGACAAGGAGGGATTTCTCTGATGGGCCTTGTCATTTCTGCCTTGATAATGCTAGGCTTTTGGTTCCCAAATGACAAGGAGGGGTTTCTCTGATGGGCCTTGTCATTTCTGTCTTGATAATGCTAGGCTTTTGGTTCCCAAATGACAAGGAGGGGTTTCTCTGATGGGCCTTGTCATTTCTGTCTTGATAATGCTAGGCTTTTGGTTCCCAAATGGCAAGGAGGGATTTCTCTGATGGGCCTTGTCATTTCTGTCTTGATAATGCTAGGCTTTTGGTTCCCAAATGGCAAGGAGGGATTTCTCTGATGGGCCTTGTCATTTCTGTCTTGATAATGCTAGGCTTTTGGTTCCCAAATGGCAAGGAGGGATTTCTCTGATGGGCCTTGTCATTTCTGTCTTGATAATGCTAGGCTTTTGGTTCCCAAATGACAAGGAGGGGTTTCTCTGATGGGCCTTGTCATTTCTGTCTTGATAATGCTAGGCTTTTGGTTCCCAAATGACAAGGAGGGGTTTCTCTGATGGGCCTTGTCATTTCTGTCTTGATAATGCTAGGCTTTTGGTTCCCAAATGACAAGGAGGGATTTCTCTGATGGGCCTGGTCATTTCTGTCTTGATAATGCTAGGCTTCTGGTTCCCAAATGACAAGGAGGGGTTTCTCTGATGGGCCTGGTCATTTCTGTCTTGATAATGCTAGGCTTTTGGTTCCCAAATGACAAGGAGGGATTTCTCTGATGGGCCTGGTCATTTCTGCCTTGATAATGCTAGGCTTCTGGTTCCCAAATGGAAAGGAGGGGTTTCTCTGATGGGCCTTGTCATTTCTGTCTTTATAATGCTAGGCTTCTGGTTCCCAAATGGAAAGGAGGGGTTTCTCTGATGTCATTTCTGCCTTGATAATGCTAGGCTTCTGGTTCCCAAATGGAAAGGAGGGGTTTCTCTGATGGGCCTTGTCATTTCTGTCTTTCTAATGCTAGGCTTCTGGTTCCCAAATGGAAAGGAGGGGTTTCTCTGATGGGCCTTGTCATTTCTGCCTTGATAATGCTAGGCTTTTGGTTCCCAAATGGCAAGGAGGGATTTCTCTGATGGGCCTTGTCATTTCTGTCTTGATAATGCTAGGCTTTTGGTTCCCAAATGGCAAGGAGGGATTTCTCTGATGGGCCTTGTCATTTCTGTCTTGATAATGCTAGGCTTTTGGTTCCCAAATGACAAGGAGGGGTTTCTCTGATGTCATTTCTGTCTTGATAATGCTTTGCTCAACTGAAAGGTTTGTTCAAATTTCACATTTGATTTTTCAATATTGCTATTGTTCCTTCTCTCTCTCTCATTATTACTTGAGGGTTCCCATGTTTTAGGTTATTCAGAAACAACGCCCAACTTTCTGATAAAGCCTAGAACTCAACAAAGTACTGAGTAAAGGGTCTGAATACTTTCCGAATGTACATTAAGAATGTACAGTAAACTAGTGTTTTTCCAATGTTGTAGTATGGGCATGTTATACATTACAATGTTAATGACAGTGGAATAGGTGTCAGACGTGACACATTTTCTATCATCCGATTTCGCTTCAACATTAACTGTAAAATAGAAGTAGCAATTATGTTAACCCATATTTTAAATTGGCAGAATATGGTCATCACACTGGATTAATGATATACTGAAAACATATCAGACTCAATTAGATCGTCCTGTGTGTCATGACATCATAAACACATCTTGGATTGATAATTGAACATTTCCTAAACAGCGCCAACATTAGGCTACTACAGCCTCACTCTACCCGTGATGTCAAAGCAATTTATGATAAGGTGCGACAATGAACTAAACGATTTGGTATCACTTTGATTATGGAATATTGAATAAGTGTGCGTGAAACTGTTTGCTTGGAATCATTTGTAGCTTTCGTTTCTATCAGAGCATTAGAGAACATGCGACTCAGTTCCCCTCCCAGAAAACACGCGGTACCATAAAGTGTTGTCACTTCGCTTTAAAAAAATTCACACGGAAGTTTTGCGAATGACGGCTCACTTGACCGCAGTCTTTAACATGACACATTACTTCAACAACTACAGAGTTTGTTCCACTGTTTTTAAAATAGCACTTACTGGTGTTAATCAGATCTCCAGTCTCCTCCAACGGGACAGTAATCTCCCCCTCCTCCTCCTTCATTCCACAAACTGCATCCTCCTCTTTCACTCTAAAAGATTCTTCCTCTTTCACTGTAAATTCTTCCTCTTTCACGTCTTTCTCCTCTTCTTTCACTGTAACAGCCTCACCCTCTACTTCTTGTTTAACTGTAACAGCCTCCTCTTCCTTCTCCTCTTTCACTAGAACATCTTTCTCTGTCCAGCAGACCTCCTCTTCTTTAGCAGGGAGGGAGTAGCTTAGTGAGCTCATGGTCGGAGATGTTAGCAGGCTAGTTAGCATTAGCCGAGTGTTACTTAGCTAAACACGTAAATAGTAAATTAAATAGAGTAACTAGTAAATACGCAGACAGTGTGTTTAAAACACCGAGGTTAATATGAACCAAAATGGCCTAAAGCGCTTCAATGTTTTGGTTTTATGTTGGCTAGCACGCTACCGAGGTGGCTGAAGTGTTGTTGTAGAAACAAACATCCCGTCCCGTACATTATACGTCACGAATGAAGCATCACCTGAAAGACTCTCATCGCCGCCTGCTGACTGGAGTGGGTAACACAGTTGAACAAAAACAACATTCTGGCAAAACTAATAATTGTTAAATAACCAGTTCTCTTACTTCTTACAGATAATAATTTCCTCTACGCAAATGTAGAGGCTGAATAGGGATAAGTACATTATTAACAAACCTGTTACGAATCAACCCTGTTACAAATAAACCCTGTTATGGCAAACCCTGTTATAAGAAAACCTGTTATAGTATACCCTCCCCCCATAACTGACTACAGCTTTATACACGTTTTTTAAAGGTGACATAAGTAATGGCGAGAAACAATAAGAAACTCCCACACCGCTCCTGAAAGTGTCACCGCTATCAATTAAACGTATCCGCCGCAAGGCCTTCGTCAGAGCTTTAGTGAGTAAAAAAAAAAAAAAATGCACCCGTATTTAGACATAGCCACACCCACATCCGTTCCACGCGTCCAATGGGTTTGGAGGGAAAACAAGCATCACGAAAGACGTGCTACCAAATCTAACAATGTGCATTTCATAAATATTCTAATCCAGCGTGAACATAACACTTCATAAACACGTCAACATAACACAACATAACACTTCATAAACACGTCAACATAACACTTCATAAACACGTCAACATAACACAACATAACACTTCATAAACACGTCAACATAACACTTCATAAACACGTCAACATAACACAACACTTCATAAACACGTCAACATAACACAACATAACACTTCATAAACACGTCAACATAACACAACATAACACTTCATAAACACGTCAACATAACACAACACTTCATAAACACGTCAACATAACACAACATAACACTTCATAAAAACGTCAACATAACACAACATAACACTTCATAAACACGTCTGTAAAACCACGAGGAGGACATCGACCTATCCAGGAAGATTCCATAAATCATTGGGTACAGCGCAGGAAAGAAACGTCAGAGTCAGCTGAGGTGGTGTGGCGGCATCAGTTCATGTTCACATTTATAACATAACATAACATGGGCATCACATCATTAAGACCTTTAGGGAATAATGTCTGGAGGGTGAAAATATCAAAAAACATTCTCTTTTACTCAGAGTTATTTATATCTCCTCCCCTGTCTGATATCTAGACTTTCTCTACGACCAGATGTTTTTGGTCATTAAAATGTTCTGGATAATCCCTGTCCTTTCTTCTAGTTTAAATTTTATGTTCACAAAATCTGTTTGAGAGACATAGGTTTTACCAACATAACACAGCCAACTACATAACACAACCCACAACATAACACAACCCACAACATAACACAACCCACAACATAACACAGCCAACTACATAACACAACCCACAACATAACACAACCCACAACATAACACAACCCACAACATAACACAGCCAACTACATAACACAACCCACAACATAACACAGCCAACTACATAACACAACCCACAACATAACACAACCCACTACATAACACAGCCCACTACATAACACAGCCCACAACATAACACAACCCACAACATAACACAGCCCACAGCTTAACACAGCCCACAACATAACACAGCCCACAGCTTAACACAGCCCACAACACAACACAACCCACAACATAACACAGCCCACAGCTTAACACAGCCCACAACATAACACAGCCCACAGCTTAACACAGCCCACAACATAACACAGCCCACAGCTTAACACAGCCCACAACATAACACAGCCCACAGCTTAACACAACCCACAGCTTAACACAACATAACACAACCCACAACACAACACAGCCCACAACATAGCACAGCCCACAACATAACACAACATAACACAACCCACAACATAACACAGCCCACAACATAACACAACATAACACAACCCACAACATAACACAACATAACACAACCCACAACACAACACAGCCCACAACATAGCACAACCCACAACATAACACAACCCACAACACAACACAGCCCACAACATAACACAGCCCACAACATAACACAACATAGCACAACCCACAACACAACACAGCCCACAACATAGCACAACCCACAACATAACACAACACACAACATAACACAGCCCACAACATAACATAACACACAACATAACACAGCCCACAACATAACATAACATAACACAGCCCACAACATAACACAACATAACACAGCCCACAACATAACACAACATAACACAGCCCACAACATAACACAGCCCACAACATAACACAACATAACACAGCCCACAACATAACACAGCCCACAACATAACACAGCCCACAACATAACACAGCCCACAACATAGCACAACATAACACAGCCCACAACATAACACAGCCCACAACATAACACAACCCACAACATAACACAGCCCACAACATAACACAACCCACAACATAACACAGCCCACAACTTAACACAACATAACACAGCCCACAACATAGCACAACATAACACAGCCCACAACATAACACAGCCCACAACATAACACAACCCACAACATAACACAGCCCACAACATAACACAGCCCACAACATAACACAACATAACACAGCCCACAACATAACACAGCCCACAACATAACACAACCCACAACATAACACAGCCCACAACACAACACAGCCCACAACACAACACAACCCACAACATAACACAACCCACAACATAACACAACTCGACCAGCTTCATGAGGTAGTCACCTGGAATGCATTTCAATTAACAGGTGTGCCTTGTTAAAAGTTAATTTATGACCCACTGTTCAGCCTACATCTGTCCTACTGTTCAGCCTACATCTGTCCAATGTCCCACTGTTCAGCCTACATCTGTCCTATGTCTCACTGCTCAGCCTATATCTGTCCTATGACCCACTGTTCAGCCTACATCTGTCCTATGACCTACTGTTCAGCCTACATCTGTTCTATGACCCACTGTTCAGCCTACATCTGTCCTATGTCCCACTGTTCAGTCTACATCTGTCCTACTGTTCAGCCTACATCTGTTCTATGACCCACTGTTCAGCCTACATCTGTCCTATGTCCCACTGTTCAGTCTACATCTGTCCTACTGTTCAGCCTACATCTGTCCTATGACCTACTGTTCAGCCTACATCTGTCCTACTGTTCAGCCTACATCTGTTCTATGACCTACTGTTCAGTCTACATCTGTCCTACTGTTCAGCCTACATCTGTCCTATGACCTACTGTTCAGCCTACATCTGTCCTACTGTTCAGCCTACATCTGTTCTATGACCTACTGTTCAGTCTACATCTGTCCTACTGTTCAGCCTACATCTGTTCTATGACCTACTGTTCAGCCTACATCTGTTCTATGACCTACTGTTCAGCCTACATCTGTCCTACTGTTCAGCCTACATCTGTCCTATGACCTACTGTTCAGCCTACATCTGTCCTATGTCCCACTGTTCAGTCTACATCTGTCCTACTGTTCAGCCTACATCTGTCCTATGACCCACTGTTCAGCCTACATCTGTCCTATGTCCCACTGTTCAGCCTACATCTGTCCTATGTCCCACTGTTCAGCCTACATCTGTCCTATGACCTACTGTTCAGCCTACATCTGTCCTATGTCCCACTGTTCAGCCTACATCTGTCCCATGTCCCACTGTTCAGCCTACATCTGTCCCATGTCCCACTGTTCAGCCTACATCTGTCCTATGTCCCACTGTTCAGCAGCCTTTATCTGTCCCATGTCCCAATGTTCAGCAGCCTACATTCTTATCTCCTGTGTGTGTTCTCTCATGTCTTCTCATGTGTCCTAACCAGGCAAAACTCTTTTTACATTGGGAGCAGTGGTAGGGCTTGTCTCCTGTGTGTATTCTCTCATGCTCTTTCAGGTGTTCGTTCCGGTTAAAACTCTTTCCACACTGGGAGCAGTGATGAGGTTTTTCCCCTGTGTGTGTTCTCTCGTGTCTTTTCAGGCACCCTGATGCGGAAAAACTCTTTCCACACTGGAAGCATTGGAAAGATTTATCGCCTGTGTGTATTCTCTCATGCATTTTCAGGTCCTCTAACTGGTTAAAACCCTTTACACAGTGGGAGCAGTGGTACGGTTTCTCTTGCTTCTGCACTGTGTGTATTCTTTCATGCTCTTTTAGGGATTCTTTCCGGTTAAAACTCTTTCCACATTGGGAGCAGTGGTAGGGCTTCTCCCCTGTGTGTATCCTCTCGTGCACTTTCAGGTGTCCTAACTGGGTAAAACTCTTTCCACACTGGGAGCAGTGATGAGGCTTCTCTCCTGTGTGTGTCCTCTCATGTCGTTTAAGGCTCGCTAACAAGGAAAAACTTTTTCCACACTGGGAGCATTGGAAAGGCTTCTCCCCTGTGTGTATTCTCTCATGTCGTTTCAGGTCCCTTACATGGTTAAAACCCTTTCCACAGTGGGAGCAGTCGTGTTGTTTTGCCGGTTTGGACGTCTCTGGTTCCTCTGAGTCTGGTCTTTCTCCTGCCAAAGACAGAGTGTTTATTTAAATAGAGAACTGAATGAAACCTCCACAACTCTCTTGCTAGGAGGTTAAATCTAAATCAGATCCCTCAATAATTTAAAATAAAAGATGTAGAGTTCCAACTAGAATCTTGCTCTCATGGAATGTTGTGTTTTTAGGCTGAGCAGAGCTCTATAATAATAGATAATGTCATGTCTTCAGGCTGAGCATAGCTCTATAATTATAGATAATGTCATGTTTATAGGCTGAGCATAGCTCTATAACAATAGATCATGTCATGTTTATAGGCTGAGCAGAGCTCTATAATTATAGATAATGTCATAGTTACAGGCTGAGCAGAGCTCTATAATAATAGATCATGTCATGTCTTTAGGCTGAGCAGAGCTCTATAATAATAGATAATGTCATGTCTTTAGGCTGAGCAGAGCTCTATAATTATAGATAATGTCATGTCTTTAGGCTGAGCAGAGCTCTATAATAATAGATAATGTCATAGTTACAGGCTGAGCAGAGCTCTATAATAATAGATAATGTCATGTCTTTAGGCTGAGCAGAGCTCTATAATAATAGATCATGTCATGTCTTTAGGCTGAGCAGAGCTCTATAATAATAGATCATGTCATGTCTTTAGGCTGAGCAGAGCTCTATAATAATAGATAATGTCATAGTTACAGGCTGAGCAGAGCTCTATAATAATAGATAATGTCATGTCTTTAGGCTGAGCAGAGCTCTATAATAATAGATAATGTCATAGTTACAGGCTGAGCAGAGCTCTATAATAATAGATAATGTCATGTCTTTAGGCTGAGCAGAGCTCTATAATAATAGATAATGTCATGTATTTAGGCTGAGCAGAGCTCTATAATTATAGATAATGTCATAGTTACAGGCTGAGCAGAGCTCTATAATAATAGATAATGTCATGTCTTTAGGCTGAGCAGAGCTCTATGATAATAGATCATGTCATGTCTTTAGGCTGAGCAGAGCTCTATGATAATAGATCATGTCATGTCTTTAGGCTGAGCAGAGCTCTATAATAATATATAATATCATGTCTTTAGGCTGAGCAGAGCTCTATAATAATAGATCATGTCATGTCTTTAGGCTGAGCAGAGCTCTATGATAATAGATCATGTCATGTCTTTAGGCTGAGCAGAGCTCTATAATAATAGATCATGTCATGTCTTTAGGCTGAGCAGAGCTCTATAATAATAGATAATGTCATGTTTATAGGCTGAGCAGAGCTCTATAATAATAGATAATGTCATGTTTACAGGCTGAGCAGAGCTCTATAATAATAGATAATGTCATAGTTACAGGCTGAACAGAGCTCTATAATAATAGATAATGTTGTTTACAGGCTGAGCAGAGCTCTATAATAATAGATAATGTCATGTCTTTAGGCTGAGCAGAGCTCTATAATAATAGATAATGTCATGTCTTTAGGCTGAGCAGAGCTCTATAATAATAGATAATGTCATGTCTTTAGGCTGAGCAGAGCTCTATAATAATAGATAATGTCATGTCTTTAGGCTGAACAGAGCTCTATAATAATAGATAATGTCATGTTTACAGGCTGAACAGAGCTCTATAATAATAGATAATGTCATGTTTACAGGCTGAACAGAGCTCTATAATAATAGATAATGTCATGTTTACAGGCTGAACATAGCTCTATAATAATAGATAATGTCATGTTTACAGGCTGAACATAGCTCTATAATAATAGATAATGTCATGTTTACAGGCTGAGCAGAGCTCTATAATAATAGATAATGTCATGTTTACAGGCTGAACAGAGCTCTAAAATAATAGATAATGTCATGTCTTCAGGCTGAGCATAGCTCTATAATTATAGATAATGTCATGTTTATAGGCTGAGCATAGCTCTATAACAATAGATCATGTCATGTTTATAGGCTGAGCAGAGCTCTATAATTATAGATAATGTCATAGTTACAGGCTGAGCAGAGCTCTATAATAATAGATCATGTCATGTCTTTAGGCTGAGCAGAGCTCTATAATAATAGATAATGTCATGTCTTTAGGCTGAGCAGAGCTATATAATTATAGATAATGTCATGTCTTTAGGCTGAGCAGAGCTCTATAATAATAGATAATGTCATAGTTACAGGCTGAGCAGAGCTCTATAATAATAGATAATGTCATGTCTTTAGGCTGAGCAGAGCTCTATAATAATAGATCATGTCATGTCTTTAGGCTGAGCAGAGCTCTATAATAATAGATCATGTCATGTCTTTAGGCTGAGCAGAGCTCTATAATAATAGATAATGTCATAGTTACAGGCTGAGCAGAGCTCTATAATAATAGATAATGTCATGTCTTTAGGCTGAGCAGAGCTCTATAATAATAGATAATGTCATAGTTACAGGCTGAGCAGAGCTCTATTATAATAATAGATAATGTCATGTCTTTAGGCTGAGCAGAGCTCTATAATAATAGATCATGTCATGTCTTTAGGCTGAGCAGAGCTCTATAATTATAGATAATGTCATAGTTACAGGCTGAGCAGAGCTCTATAATAATAGATCATGTCATGTCTTTAGGCTGAGCAGAGCTCTATGATAATAGATCATGTCATGTCTTTAGGCTGAGCAGAGCTCTATGATAATAGATCATGTCATGTCTTTAGGCTGAGCAGAGCTCTATAATAATATATAATATCATGTCTTTAGGCTGAGCAGAGCTCTATAATAATAGATCATGTCATGTCTTTAGGCTGAGCAGAGCTCTATAATAATAGATAATGTCATGTTTATAGGCTGAGCAGAGCTCTATAATAATAGATAATGTCATGTTTACAGGCTGAGCAGAGCTCTATAATAATAGATAATGTCATAGTTACAGGCTGAACAGAGCTCTATAATAATAGATACTGTTGTTTACAGGCTGAGCAGAGCTCTATAATAATAGATAATGTCATGTCTTTAGGCTGAGCAGAGCTCTATAATAATAGATAATGTCATGTCTTTAGGCTGAACAGAGCTCTATAATAATAGATAATGTCATGTTTACAAGCTGAACAGAGCTCTATAATAATAGATAATGTCATGTTTACAGGCTGAACAGAGCTCTATAATAATAGATAATGTCATGTTTACAGGCTGAACATAGCTCTATAATAATAGATAATGTCATGTTTACAGGCTGAACATAGCTCTATAATAATAGATAATGTCATGTTTACAGGCTGAGCAGAGCTCTATAATAATAGATAATGTCATGTTTACAGGCTGAACAGAGCTCTATAATAATAGATAATGTCATGTTTACAGGCTGAACATAGCTCTATAATAATAGATCATGTCATGTTTACAGGCTGAACATAGCTCTATAATAATAGATAATGTCATGTTTACAGGCTGAGCAGAGCTCTATAATAATAGATAATGTCATGTTTACAGGCTGAGCAGAGCTCTATAATAATAGATAATGTCATGTTTACAGGCTGAACATAGCTCTATAATAATAGATAATGTCATGTTTACAGGCTGAGCAGAGCTCTGTAATAATAGATATTGTAGATTACAGTATTTCAATCAATGCTGCATTTGATCCATTGTTATTAATGTTTTGTTGGTGGCCCACTCTTTGATGGTAAACACATCTTACATTCTAGTGTTAGCACGAGTTTAATCGGACTCCGTACGCCAGAATCACACAGTATCCCTTTAACAATTCCTATATTTAAAAACAACATATTCAATGTAAAACTTGAGCAGAACGTCCGTAATGGGGGATTTTAACAAAATGTCATCCATAGAATAAGTGTCCTTTGAGGGGAAGGATTGTTGCCATGTATTCAGGTCCAAAATGATCCATGGGGCCTCCCAAGTGGCACAGCGGTCTAAGGCACTGCAGTGCTTGAGGCATCACTACAGAGCCAGGTTCGATCCCGGGCAGAGTCCGGGGAGAAAAAGGAGTTAAAAAAAATTATCCATTGGTAAGGAAATTAATAATAATGGCTACAGGTAACTGCCCAAGTAAAGGAATCCCCCAACATAAAGAGTCATAACTTCCCAAATAAAGGAATCCCCAATATAAAGAGTCATAACTGCCCAAATAAAGGAATCCCCAACATAAAGAGTCATAATTACCAAAATAAAGGAATCCCCAACATAAAGAGTCATAATTACCAAAATAAAGGAATCCCCAACATAAAGAGTCATAACTGCCCAAATAAAGGAATCCCCAACATAAAGAGTCATAACTGCCCAAAATAAAGGAAACCCCAACATAAAGAGTCATAACTACAAATTTGAGCACACAATTTGAGAGAAATACAGGAATACAGAGGAATGCAAATTTCAGGGTATTTTTATTTCAGCTAATGAAACATGGGAACACTATACATGTTGCGTTTATATTTTTGTTCAGTCTACTTTGTTTCCCTCATTGACTCAAGCGTCTCCTTTATTTGGCAGTTACCTGTATATTGTATCCTCAAAACACTTCCACACTCATACAATTTATCAGACAGAGACAAAACACTTCCATACTCATACAATTTATCAGAGACAGAGACAAAACACTTCCATACTCATACAATATATCAGACAGAGTCAAAACACTTCCACACTCATACAATTTATCAGACAGAGACAAAAACACTTCCACACTCATACAATTTATCAGACAGAGACAAAACACTTCCATACTCATACAATTTATCAGAGACAGAGACAAAACACTTCCATACTCATACAATTTATCAGAGACAGAGACAAAACACTTCCACACTCATATAATTTATCAGACAGAGACAAAACACTTCCACACTCATACAATTTATCAGACAGAGACAAAACACTTCCACACTCATACAATTTATCAGACAGAGACAAAACACTTCCATACTCATACAATTTATCAGATAGAGTCAAAACACTTCCACACTCATACAATTTATCAGACAGAGACAAAACACTTCCACACTCATACAATTTATCAGACAGAGACAAAACACTTCCACACTCATACAATTTATCAGACAGAGACAAAACACTTCCATACTCATACAATTTATCAGACAGAGACAAAACACTTCCATACTCATACAATTTATCAGACAGAGACAAAACACTTCCACACTCATACAATTTATCAGACAGAGACAAAACACTTCCATACTCATACAATTTATCAGATAGAGTCAAAACACTTCCATACTCATACAATTTATCAGACAGAGACTAAACACTTCCATACTCATACAATTTATCAGATAGAGTCAAAACACTTCCATACTCATACAATTTATCAGACAGAGACAAAACACTTCCATACTCATACAATTTATCAGATAGAGTCAAAACACTTCCATACTCATACAATTTATCAGACAGAGACAAAACACTTCCATACTCATACAATTTATCAGATAGAGTCAAAACACTTCCATACTCATACAATTTATCAGACAGAGACAAAACACTTCCATACTCATACAATTTATCAGATAGAGTCAAAACACTTCCATACTCATACAATTTATCAGACAGAGACAAAACACTTCCACACTCATACAATTTATCAGACAGAGACAAAACACTTCCATACTCATACAATTTATCAGACAGAGACAAAACACTTCCATACTCATACAATTTATTAGACAGAGTCAAAACACTTCCACACTCATACCATTTATCAGACAGAGTCAAAACACTTCCATACTCATACAATTTATCAGACAGAGATTTTAACAACATTGGTGGTGGTGGGCGGAGCATCAGAGTTTAGGATCTCTGCTAGTTTTAATGTGATGGACCATTTTAGACAGAGTTTCAGAGTAGGATCTCCACAAGTTTTAATGTGATGGACCAATTGGCATAGTAGGAAATGTAACCAATCACAGCCCTTCTTTGACCTGCAGAGGGCAAGGTTTTTTAATACATTTTTTACATTCATTATGTTGGTACGGCTCCCCAAATGGATCAAACCTCTAAAAGTAGCAGAGATTCAACTCTGAATCTTTGACATGTCCATAGAGTATATTATGCTCAACAATAGATTGAAAAACTAGCCAAATAAAATGTTATTATTTCAATATTAATGTTGATATGTTTCAATTTGAATAAATACATGTAAGAAATGTAAAGCAGGTGTCTAATGACACCAATTCTCATCTTTGAATTTTTGCTTTGCAGCATCTACAGATTAAACATGATGGCGTCTTAAAGGAGGACTGTAGCATCTAATGATGAAACATTATGGAGTCTTAAAGGAGGACTGTAGCATCTAATGATGAAACATTATGGAGTCTTAAAGGAGGACTGTAGCATCTAATGATGAAACATTATGGAGTCTGAAAGGAGGACTGTAGCATCTAATGATGAAACATTATGGAGTCTTAAAGGAGGAATGTAGCATCTAATGATGAAACATTATGGAGTCTTAAAGGAGGACTGTAGCATCTAATGATGAAACATTATGGAGTCTTAGAGGACTGTAGCATCTAATGATGAAACATTATGGAGTCTTAAAGGAGGACTGTAGCATCTAATGATGAAACATTATGGAGTCTTAAAGGAGGACTGTAGCATCTAATGATGAAACATTATGGAGTCTGAAAGGAGGACTGTAGCATCTAATGATGAAACATTATGGAGTCTTAAAGGAGGACTGTAGCATCTAATGATGAAACATTATGGAGTCTTAAAGGAGGACTGTAGCATCTAATGATGAAACATTATGGAGTCTTAAAGGAGGACTGTAGCATCTAATGATGAACCATTATGGAGTCTTAAAGGAGGACTGTAGCATCTAATGATGAAACATTATGGAGTCTTAGAGGACTGTAGCATCTAATGATGAAACATTATGGAGTCTTAAAGGAGGACTGTAGCATCTAATGATGAAACATTATGGGGTCTTAAAGGAGGACTGTAGCATCTAATGATGAAACATTATGGGGTCTTAAAGGAGGACTGTAGCATCTAATGATGAAACATTATGGAGTCTTAGAGGACTGTACCATCTAATGATGAAACATTATGGAGTCTTAAAGGAGGACTGTAGCATCTAATAATGAAACATTATGGAGTCTTAAAGGAGGACTGTACCATCTAATGATGAAACATTATGGAGTCTTAAAGGAGGACTGTAGCATCTAATGATGAAACATTATGGAGTCTTAAAGGAGGACTGTAGCATCTAATGATGAAACATTATGGAGTCTTAAAGGAGGACTGTAGCATCTAATGATGAAACATTATGGAGTCTTAAAGGAGGACTGTAGCATCTAATGATGAAACATTATGGAGTCTTAAAGGAGGACTGTAGCATCTAATGATGAAACATTATGGAGTCTTAGAGGACTGTAGCATCTAATGATGAAACATTATGGAGTCTTAAAGGAGGACTGTAGCATCTAATGATGAAACATTATGGAGTCTTAAAGGAGGACTGTAGCATCTAATGATGAAACATTATGGAGTCTTAAAGGAGGACTGTAGCATCTAATGATGAAACATTATGGAGTCTTAAAGGAGGACTGTAGCATCTAATGATGAAACATTATGGAGTCTTAAAGGAGGACTGTAGCATCTAATGATGAAACATTATGGGGTCTTAAAGGAGGACTGTAGCATCTAATGATGAAACATTATGGGGTCTTAAAGGAGGACTGTAGCATCTAATGATGAAACATTATGGAGTCTTAAAGGAGGACTGTAGCATCTAATGATGAAACATTATGGAGTCTTAAAGGAGGACTGTAGCATCTAATGATGAAACATTATGGAGTCTTAAAGGAGGACTGTAGCATCTAATGATGAAACATTATGGAGTCTTAAAGGAGGACTGTAGCATCTAATGATGAAACATTATGGAGTCTTAAAGGAGGACTGTAGCATCTAATGATGAAACATTATGGAGTCTTAAAGGAGGACTGTAGCATCTAATGATGAAACATTATGGAGTCTTAAAGGAGGACTGTAGCATCTAATGATGAAACATGATGGAGTCTTAAAGGAGGACTGTAGCATCTAATGATGAAACATTATGGAGTCTTAAAGGAGGACTGTAGCATCTAATGATGAAACATTATGGAGTCTTAAAGGAGGACTGTAGCATCTAATGATGAAACATTATGGAGTCTTAAAGGAGGACTGTAGCATCTAATGATGAAACATTATGGAGTCTTAAAGGAGGACTGTAGCATCTAATGATGAAACATTATGGAGTCTTAAAGGAGGACTGTAGCATCTAATGATGAAACATTATGGAGTCTTAAAGGAGGCCTGTAGCATCTAATGATGAAACATTATGGAGTCTTAAAGGAGGACTGTAGCATCTAATGATGAAACATGATGGAGTCTTAAAGGAGGACTGTAGCATCTAATGATGAAACATTATGGAGTCTTAAAGGAGGACTGTAGCATCTAATGATGAAACATTATGGAGTCTTAAAGGAGGACTGTACCATCTAATGATGAAACATTATGGAGTCTTAAAGGAGGACTGTAGCATCTAATGATGAAACATTATGGAGTCTTAAAGGAGGCCTGTAGCATCTAATGATGAAACATTATGGAGTCTTAAAGGAGGACTGTAGCATCTAATGATGAAACATTATGGAGTCTTAAAGGAGGACTGTAGCATCTAATGATGAAACATTATGGAGTCTTAAAGGAGGACTGGAGCATCTAATGATGAAACATGATGGAGTAGGCAAAGAGTGTCTTTTTCAAAAATATGAGTTTCTGTGCACCGGGACCCCGGGTTACCAGAACGAGCACCGGGACCCCGGGTTACCAGAACGAGAACCGGGACCCCGGGTTACCTGAACGAGCACCGGGACCCCGGGTTACCAGAACGAGCACCAGGACCCCAGGTTACCTGAACGAGCACCGGGACCCCGGGTTACCTGAACGAGAGCATCAGAAAGGTCCTTGAGTATCGGTTCCTGTCCAGCCCCGTTAACGTGATGCTGTGCTTCATAGAACCGTAAGCAGCAGTCATCGTTACAGGTCTGACCTCATACAGTGCCCAGAAAAAGTGGATTGGCAGTACAGGGTGATTCCACACCATCATGGTCGAAAAATGTGTGTGGTATCTCCGATTTTTTTTCAGACAATTCTCACAAAGAAACTTAAAACAAGGTGGAAATATGTTTTACATTTGTATCACAAACCCTTTTCTGACAACATCATGATGAAAGTGGGTCATTTTAGGCCAAAACATGCCCCCCCCCCCCCTCTAAGACCCTGTGATCCATGAACGACACAGACAACATCTCGTCATTATGATCCTTATAATGTGCTCTAACACGTCCAGTATGTCTAGATTCTGAAATGCACATTTTCACATAAATGTATTCAATCTTAAACTTTAATATTAATTAGGGAAGCACGATATATTGTTAAGCATAGGTAGATGACCTACATACCTATATAACGTAGATAGATGACCTACATACCTATATAACGTAGGTAGATGACCTACATACCTGTATAACGTAGGTAGATGACCTATATAACGTAGGTAACGTAGGTAGATGACCTATATAACGTAGGTAGATGACCTACATAACGTAGGTAGATGACCTACATACCTGTATAACGTAGGTAGATGACGTGCCATATCTGTATAACGTAGGTAGATGACGTGCCATACCTATATAGCGTAGGTAGATGACGTAATCACGCCACGAAAAATACAGCGCTACACAGAACAAAAGGAGAAAAATACTAAGCGCACACTTCATCTACCTACGTCACTTTCAACAACTGAACAAGTTCATGTCCAGTAGTCATTTGAAAGTGAAATACATTTTCAGCGAGACAACTCAAGGAAGAGAGGCCACGGACCGACTGAGCTGAAACTTCCCTGCTTCTATGATGTATGATGAAATCTTGGCTGAGAATGAAACGACTGAACAAACGAACAACAAAACAGCACAGCACAGTTAAGTGAAATAAATAGGTTTTAATTTAGTTTTTTTACTGGTAATGGGGACATACGTAAATGCCAACAAAATAACCTTTCGGTCGGTGTGTTTGTTTAAACTATTGAACTGTATTAGAAGGCTTAAAAAGGCCGCTAAAATGTTTAGTATCGGTAATAGGTAAAGTTTTTTTTGGGCAAAGAAAATAACGGATATCGGGACAAAAATGTAATATCGGTGCATAATATTAATATCGCAAAAAGTAGCCTTTTGATTTCACTTATTTGTACACATATGGTCTGGAACAAGACTTGACAAATGTCCAGGGTCCCTGGTACTTTAAAAAAGGGTATCACCCATTTTATAAATATACTTAAAACAAATATAAACCATGTAAAGTGTTGGGTCCCACCTTTCACGAGCTGAAATAAAAAGATCCCTGAAAAAACTTTTATTGCAGATGATGCTGATCGAGATGTTTAAAGAGCATCCGACTCGGTCTCCCCATCAGAAAACACGCGGTACCATAAAGCGTTGTGTATTCACATTGGAAAATTAATGTAGTTTTGGTGTCCCCAAAATGCAATAACAACTTTCGGAATGATCTCGGTGTAAGAAAATGCAGGCGGAAACAGAAGAGTGGGTGGATTGACAGCGTTTTTGCGAATGTCGGCAGTCTTTAACACGACACATTAGTAACACAGTTCAACAACTACACAGTCAGAAAAACTCTGGACAGAAACAGTCTGATAGAAACACAGTGTTTTTAAAATAGTACTTACTCGTGTTAATCAGATCTCCAGTCTTCCCTTCCTCCTCCAACGTGACAGTTATCTCCCCCTCCTCCTCCTCCATTCCAAAAACTGCATCCTCCTCTTTCACTCTTAAAGATTCTTCCTCTTCTTTCACTGTAACTTCTTCCTCTTTCACGTCTTTCTCCTCTTCTTTCACTGTAACAGCTTCACCCTCTACTTCTTGTTTAACTGTAACAGTCTCCCCCTCTACTTCTTGTTTAAATATAACAGCCTCCTCTTCCTTCTCCTCTTTCACGAGAACATCTTTCTCCGTCCAGCAGACCTCCTCTTCTTTAGCAGGGAGGGAGTAGCTTAGTGAGTTCATGGTCGAGGATGTTAGCTAGTAAGCTAGTTAGCATTAGCCGAGTGTTACTTAGCCAGATAGCTAATTACGTAAATGCTAAATTAAAATGCCTATTTACTAGTTAACGTTACTCTGACAGTGTGTTTAAAACACTGAGGTTAATATACTTTGCCTAAAGAGCTTCAATGTTGTGGTTTTATGTTGGCTATAGCACGCTACCGAGGTGGATGAATTGTTGTTGTTGAAAAAACATCCCGTCCCGTACATTATACGTCACGCAAGAAGCATCACCTGAAAGTCTCATATCGCCGCCTGCTGACTGGAGTGGGTAACACAGTTGAACAAAAACATTCTGGAAAACAACGTAAACAAATAATTGTTAAATAACCAGTTCTCTTACTTCTTACAGATAATTTCATTTACGCAGATGTAGAGGCTGAATAGGGAAAGGTACATTATCAACAAACCTGTTACGAATCAACCCTGTTACAAATAAACCCTATTATTAATAAACCCTGTTATAAGAAACCCTGTTATAATAAACCCTGTTATAATAAACCCTGTTATAATAAACCCTGTTATAATAATCCCTGTTATAATAAACCCTGTTATAATAAACCCTGTTATAATAAACCCTGTTATAGTAAACCCAGTTATAGTAAACCCTGTTATAATAAACCCTGTTATAGTAAACCCTGTTATAATAAACCCTGTCATTAATAAACCCTGTTATAATAAACCCTGTCATTAATAAACCCCGTTATAATAAACCCTGTCATTAGTAAACCCTGTTATAGTAAACCATGTTATAGTATACCCTGTTATAATAAACCCTGTTATAGTAAACCCTGTTATAATAAACCCTGTTATAATAAACCCTGTTATAATAAACCCTGTTATGATAACACCTGTTATGGTAAACCCTGTTATAATAAACCCTGTTATAATAAACCCTGTTATGATAACACCTGTTATTAATAAACCCTATTATAATAATCCCTGTTATAATAAACCCTGTTATAATAATCCCTGTTATAGTAAACCCTGTTATAGTAAACCCTGTTATAGTAAACCCTGTCATGATCAACCCTGTTATAATAAACCCTGTCATTAATAAACCCTGTCATGTTCAACCCTGTCATTAATAAACCTTGTCATTAATAAACCCTGTCATGTTCAACCCTGTCATTAAACCCTGTTATTAATAAACCCTGTCATTAATAAACCATGTCTTGTTCAACCCTGTTATTAATAAACCCTGTCATTAATAAACCCTGTCATAATCAACCCTGTCATTAATAAACCCTGTCATGTTCAACCTTGTCATTAATAAACCCTGTCATAATCAACCCTGTCATTAATAAACCCTGTCATTAATAAACCCTGTCATTAATAAACCCTGTCATAAATAAACCCTGTCATAATCAACCCTGTCATGGTCAACTATCATAATAAACCCTGTCATTAATAAACCCTGTCATGATCAACCCTGTCATGGTCAACTGTCATAATAAACCCTATCATGATCGACCCTGATATAATCAACCCTGAGATGATAACAGGGTTGATCATAACTGGGTTTATTATGACGGTTGATCATGACATGAAATTATAGCCATTTGATTACCTGTTCAGGAGTCTTATGGTTTGGGGGTAAAAGCTGTTGAGATGCCTTTTGGTCCTAGACTTGGCACTCTGGTACCGCTTGCCATGCGGTAGTAGAGAGAACAGTCTATGACTGGGGTGTCTGGGGTATTTGACAATTTTTTTGGCCTTCCTCTGACACCGCCTGGTGTAGAAGTCCTGGATGGCAGGCAGCTTTGCCCCAGTGATTTACTGGGCCGTTCGCACTACCCTCTGTAGCGCCTTGAAGTCGGAGGCCGAGCAGTTGCCGTACCAGGTAGTGATGCAGCCACACTCTTGATGTTGCAGCTGTATAACCTTTTGAGGATCTGAGGACCCATGCCAAATCTTTTTAGTCTCCTGAGGGGGAATAGGTTTTGTTGTACAGCCCCGTCGATGAGAATGGGGGCCTGCTCGGTCCTCTTTTTCCTGTAGTCCACAATCATCTCCTTAGTCTTGGTTACGCTGAGGGATCGGTTGTTATTCTGGCACCACCCAGCCAGGTGGCCTATAGGGAGGAGGTCTCTGACCTCCTCCCTATAGGCTGTCTCGTCGTTGTCGGTGATCAGGCTTACCACTGTTTTGTTGTCTGCAAACTTAATGATGGTTTTGGAGTCGTGCCTGGCCACACAGTCATGGGTGAACAGGGAGTAAAGGAGGGAACTGAGAAAGCACCCTTGAGGGGCTCCAGTGTTGAGGATCAGCGTGGCAGATGTGTTGTTACTTACTCTTACCACCTGGGGGTGGCCAGTCAGGAAGTCCAGGATCCAGTTCCAGAGGGAGGTGTTTAGTCCTAGGATCCTTAGCTTAGTGATGAGCTTTGAGGGAACTATGGTGTTGAACGCTGAGCAGTTGTCAATGAATAGCATTCTCACGTAGGTGTTCCTTTTGTCCAGGTGGGAAAGGGCAGTGTGGAGTGCAATAGAGATAGCATCATCTGTGGATCTGTTTGGGCGGTGTGCAAATTTGAGTGGTTCTAGGGTTTCTTGGATAATGGTGATGATATGAGCCATTACCAGCCTTTCAAAGCACTTCACGGCTACATACGTGAGTGCTACGGGTCTGTAGTCATTTAAGCGGGTTGCCTTAGTGTTCTTGGGCACAAAGACTATGGTGGTCTGCTTGAAACATGTTGGTATTACAGACTCAATCAGGGACATGTTGAAAATGTCAGTGAAGACACCTGCCAGTTGGTCAGCGCATGCCTGGAGTACACGTCCCGGTAGTCCGTCTGGCCCCGCGGCCTTGTGAATGTTGACCTGTTTAAGGTATTACTCACGTCGGCTACGGAGAGCGTGATCACACAGTTGCCTGAAACAGCTGATGCTCTCATGCATGCCTCAGTGTTGCTTGCCTCGAAGCGAGCATAGCAGTGATTTAGCTCGTCTGGTAGGCTAGTGTCTCTGGGCAGCTCGCGGCTGTGCTTACCTTTGTCGTCTGTAATAGTATGCAAGCCCTGCCACATAAGTCCAGCGTCGGAGCTGGTGTAGTACAATTTAATTTTAGCCCTGTATTGGCAACTCCAACCCAGGAGGAGCCAATGCCCAAGTCACCCAGTGCTACAGGCGTCACCGCCGAGAGTGGGTGTAATACTGAGGAACTGATCACCTCTTTCCACCAGGGTCTATTTAACTCCATGAAGGATGAACTGGCCTCTTGGGAACTGGGAGACGACCTCAAGCCCCTGATAACGATGGAAATCTGGATTGACAACCGCCTTCGTGAATGTGTGAGACAGGGTCTTTTTTTACAATCTTTTTTATTTATTTTTACATTTTTCCCTCCTCCACCCCAAGTCTGCCGACATTACGGAGCCCATGCAGCTGGGACGCACATGCCTGAACCCACAGGAACGTGACAGGCGCATGCGCAAAGGCTGCTGCCTCTACTGCGGAGGTCATCTCCGTGCTACATGCCCAGAGCTGACTGGAAATGTGCCAGGGCTCGCCGGTACAAGGAGAGACCCTGCTGTTTCACCCCGGCTACCCAGTCACCGTCTAAGACATCCGTCGGTTCCAGATTCAAGCCTTCGTGGCCACGGATAATGTGTTCATTGATCAAGACTTCAAACTATCAAAATAAAGTTGCACACTCCATATATATATATATATATATAAACTATATATATAAACTATATATATAAACTCCCAGCAATTGAGTGGGTATTTACCAATGTTTTCAGCCTCACTGTGCCTTCCTCAGGGTGATGTCATGAATACTTCAACCAGGTTATGTAGACAAACAAGTGCTATTAGTGACAATAGTAAGGGGTGTGTCATAATGATTAAGTTAATTAAAATGAATTGGTGAAACTGTAAAAAAAATAAAAATAATAGTTTATGGCATATTAAATATATTACCCTATTTCTTTCATATAGAAACATAATTGAATATTGTACATCATATTATTATCATCAACATACATTATTGTTGGACATACAGTGGGGCAAAAAAGTATTTAGGCAGCCACCAATTGTGCAAGTTCTCCCACTTAAAAAGATGAGAGAGGCCTGTAATTTTCATCATAGGTACACTTCAACTATGACAGACAAAATGAGAAAAAAAAATCCAGAAAATCACATTGTAGGATTTTTAATGAATTTATTTGCAAATTATGGTGGAAAATAAGTATTTGGTCAATAACAAAAGTTTATCTCAATACTTGTTATATACCCTTTGTTGGCAATGACAGAGGTCAAACGTTTTCTGTAAGTCTTCACAAGGTTTTCACACACTGTTGCTGGTATTTTGGCCCATTCCTCCATGCAGATCTCCTCTAGAGCAGTGATGTTTTGGGGCTGTTGCTGGGCAACACGGACTTTCAACTCCCTCCAAAGATTTTCTATGGGGTTTAGATCTGGAGACTGGCTAGGCCACTCCAGGACCTGTGATGGGATGAAATTGGATTTTAGCTTCTAAAATGTGAGATGTGGGTTTTCATAAGATAGGGCTGCTCAATTAGTGGCCCGCCCTGTGAAGGGACATGGGCTATAAAACTATTCAAACACGCCCTCCTCTCCCTTCCTATATGTCCTTTACGACAATAGAACTTCCGGTTCCGGGGATGTAGGACGACGGTCCAATGTCAGAATGGTTCAGATTATAACTACAGAACGAAGCCAACATTTGTACTCTTATTCACTACAGAAGTGATACCTCCTAGCCGTTGAGTTAGCAACCGCAGCTGCAAATGCAGGTTAGGAAGGAACAGACAGAGTATCCCGTCTACCACACAACGACGTTACTACAACGTATCCAATTGACCACCAGAGACATTCTTCATAGGACTCGGTTTGGCAACACGGCCTTCCATCTACCACCAACCTATCGAAGCGCAGCTCAGAGTAAATGTTTATTGCATTTTCCTTTTCCAAATGGACGGTAAGTTAGAATGCATAAGATACTGTATTTACGATAGCACAGCTTCGCCTTTGTTCCTCAGTCTTCCCGCTCCTTCACTCAACCCAGCCCCTTTTCCTTTGTTACAAGCTGTCATATCTGTTTCGCCCGCTAGGGACGTTGTCCTTTATGATGTAATTTGTAATCAAGTTATGATTTAATTGTGTGTATGTGTAATTCTGTGTGATTAGTTAGGTATTTAGTAAATAAATAATTAAACCCAATTTTGTATTGCTGATTCAAATTGTTAGCCAGGGTTCATGCAGATAACTAAGAATTTACAACTTTCAGATGAAACTGAATTAAGGTGACGATTGATATTGACTGCTATTGATGTAAAATATTACTAGGTCTTTAAGAGTCTATTCGGAAGATAACAGCTCTATAAATATTATTTTGTGGTGCCCGACTCTCTAGTTAATTACATTTACATGATTAGCTCAATCAGGTAATAGTAATTACGGATAAATTATTTTATAGAATAGTATGTCATATCACTTAATCCAAAGACACGACAGGATTGAGGTCAGGGCTTTGTGATGGCCACTCCAATACCTTGACTTTGTTGTCCTTAAGCCATTTTACCACAACTTTGGAAGTATCCTTGGGGTCATTGTCCATTTGGAAGACCCATTGCCACCAAGCTTTAACTTCCTGACTGATGTCTTGAGATGTTGCTTCAATATATCCCACATAATTTCCCTCCCTCATGATGCCCTCTATTTTGTGAAGTGCACCAGTCCCTCCTGCAGCAAAGCACCCCCACAACGTGATGCTGCCATCGCCGTGCTTCACAGTTGGGATGGTGTTCTTAGGCTTGCAAGCCTCCCCCCTTTTCCTCCAAACATAACGATGGTCAATATGGCTAAACAGTTATCTTTGTGTGTCATCAGACCAGAGCACATTTTTCCAAAAAGCAGGTTTGTCCCCATGTGGAGTTGCAAACCGTAGTCTTGTCTTTTTTATGGCGGTTCTGGAGCAGTAGCATCTTCCGTCCTGAGCGGTCTTTCAGATTATGTCGATATAGGACTCGTTTTACTGTGGATATAGATACTTTTGTACCTGTTAACTCCAGCATCTTCACAATGTCCTTTGCTGTTGTACTGGGATTGATTTGCACTTTTACGCACCAAAGTACGTTCATCTCTAGGAGACGGAACGTGTCTCCTTCCTGAGCGGTATGACGGCTGCGTGGTCCCATGGTGTTTATACTTGCGTACTATTGTTTGGCGTGATGAACGTGGTACCTTAGGGCGTTTGTAAATTGCTCCCAAGGACGAACCAGACTTGTGGAGGTCTACCATTTTTTTTCTGAGGTCTTGGCTGATTTTTTTTTGATTTTCCAATTATGTCAAGCAAAGAGACACGGAGTTTGAAGGTAGGCCTTGAAATACATCCACAGGTACACCTCCAATTGACTCAAATTATGTCAATTAGCCTATCAGAAGCTTCCAAAGATATTATGAATTATAAGTGAAATAATCTGTCTGTAAACAATTGTTGGAAAAAATACCTGTGTCATGCACAAAGTAGATGTCCTAACCGACTTGCCAAAACTATAGTTTGTTAACAAGAAATGTGTGGAGTGGATGAAAAACTAGTTTTAATGACTCCAACCTAAGTGTATGTAAACTTCCGACTTCAACTGTACATACACTTATAAATACTCATACATACATATATACCAGTCAAAGTTTGGACCCATCTACTCATTCAAGGGTTTTTATTTCTTTTTACTACTTTCTACATTGTAGAATAAAACTATGAAATAACACATATGGAATCATTTCGTAGCCAAAAAAGTGTTAAACAAATCTAAATATATTTGAGATTCTTCAAAGTAACCACCCTTTGTCTTGATGACAGCTTCGCACACTCTTGGCATTCTCTCAACCAGCTTCATGAGGATGTCACCCGGAATGTATTTCAATTAACAGGTGTGCCTTGTTAAAAGTTAATTTGTGCAATTTCTTTCCTTCTTAATGTGTTTGAGCCAATCAGTTGTGTTGTGACAAGGTAGGGGTGGTATACTGAAGATAGCTAAACGATAGTCCATCATTACTTTAAGATGTGAAGGTCAGTGATTCCGGGAAACATTTCAACAACTTAAAGGAAAAGAGAAAAGTCAGAACAATTCTCAGTCAAAAACAACAGCCAGAACAAAACCTCTGTATTCGTTCAGGTCCTCTAACACTACACAGCCCATTCAAATAAGAAAAGCTTGATGATGAGTTGGTTATTTGAATCAGCTGTGCTAGGGCACAAACCAAACCCTCACCGCGAAAACACATCCACAAACACAATCCTTTATAATACATGCAGGAGGAAAAAAACTGAAAGTCGAGACACATTCGGAGTGTCTGGGGACTACTGACCCATCATTAATTGGGCCTTCATCTGTCCTCTGTTCCACTGTTCAGCCTACACCTGTCCTATGTCCTACTGTTCAGCCTACATCTGTCCTATGTCCCACTGTTCAGCCTACGTTCGTATCTCCTGTGTGTATTATCTCATGTCTTTTCATGTGTCTTAACTGGGTAAAACTCTTTCCACACTGGGAGCAGTGATGAGGCTTCTCTCCCGTGTGCGTCCTCTCATGTCTTCTCAGGTCCCCTAACCAGGCAAAACTCTTTTCACATTGGGAGCAGTGGTATGGCTTCTCCCCTGTGTGTATTCTCTCATGCTGGTTCAGTTGTCCTTTCAGCTTAAAACTCTTTCCACACTGGGAGCAGTGATGAGGCTTATTTCCTGTGTGTGTCCTCTCATGTCTTTTCAGGCTCGCTAACAAGGAAAAACTCTTTCCACACTGGGAGCAGTGGAAATGCTTCTCTAGCTTCTCCCCTGTGTGTATTATCTCATGCACTTTCAGGTATTCTTTAAGGTTAAAACTCTTTCCACACTGGGGGCAGTGATGAGTCTTATTTCCTGTGTGTGTCCTCTCATGTCTTTTCAGGCTCGCTAACAAGGAAAAACTCTTTCCACACTGGGAGCATTGGAAAGGTTTATCGCATGTGTGTGTCCTCTCATGTCTTTTCAGGCACCCTGATGAGGAAAATCTCTTTACACAAAGGGAGCAGGGGTAAGGCTTCTCCCTTGTATGCAGTATCTTATGCTCTTTCAGACTTCCTAACTGGGTAAATCTCTTTCCACACTGGGAGCAGTAGTAAGGCTTCTCTCCTGTGTGTATTCTCTCGTGTATTTTCAGGCTCCCTAACTCGGTAAAACTGTTTTCACACTGGGAGCAGTGGTAAGGCTTCTCCCGTGTGTGATTTATCTCATGTGTTTTCAAGCTCCCTAACACTGTAAAACTCTTTCCGCAAAGGGAGCAGTGATAAGGCTTCTCCGCTGTGTGCAAAGTCTTGTGGCCTTTCAGGTCCCACAACTGGTTAAAACCCTTTCCACAGTGGGAGCAGTGGTATGGCTTTTCTCCTGTATGTATTCTCTCATGCCGCTTCAAGTTTCCTAACTGGTTAACCAGATAGGGCTACTACACAGCTCATTACTGCCACAGATAACCATATAGACCTTGGCTACTACACAGCTCATTACTACCACAGATAATCAGATAGGGCTACTACACAGCTCATTACTACCACAGATAATCAGATAGGGCTACTACACAGCTCATTACTACCACAGATAACCAGAATACAGGCTACTACTACACAGCTCATTACTGCCACAGCTCCACTAGAGTTGGAATGGGCTAAAAGATTTGGCTCCACCAAATATAGTTTGTCAATGCCATGATTCCTCTCGTCCTTCCTGTAGCAATGCAAGTCATTTTCAGTCAACCTTCAGCTTTTGGAAGAAAAAAAAATGACTCCTACTTATTCAAATGACACCAAGATTCTTTTAAATTAGATTTTTTGTTGTAATCTGGCCTCGGGTTATTTAATCACATGTATTTATAAAGCCCTTTTTACATCAGCCGATGTCACAAAATGCTGTACAGAAACCCAGCCTAAAACCCCAAACAGCAAGCAATGCAGATGTAGAAGAACTCCCTAGAAAGGCCGGAATCTAGGAAGAAACCTAGAGAGGAACCAGGCTCTGAGGGGTGGCCAGTCCTCTTCTGGCTGTGCCAGGTGGAGATTATAACACTACATGGCCAAGATGTTCAAACGATCATAGATGACCAGCAGGGTCAAATAATAATATTGAGGGATCTGATTTGAATTCAACCTCCTCGCAAGATAGTTGTGGAGGTTTCATTCAGGTCTCTATTTAAATAAACACTATGTATTTTGCAGGAGAAAGACCAGACTCAGAGGAACCAGAGACGTCCAAACCAGCAAGACGACACCACTGCTCCCACTGTGGAAAGGGTTTTAACCAGTTAGGGGACCTGAAAACACATGAGAGAATACATACAGGAGAAAAGCCATACCACTGCTCCAAGTGTGAAAAAGGTTTTAACTGTGGTAGTAATGAGCTGTGTAGTAGCCCTATGTGGTTATCTGTGGTAGTAATGAGCTGTGTAGTAGCCCTATGTGGTTATCTGTGGTAGTAATGAGCTGTGTAGTAGCCCTATCTGGTTATCTGTGGTAGTAATGAGCTGTGTGGTAGCCCTATGTGGTTATCTGTGGTAGTAATGAGCTGTGTAGTAGCCCGATGTGGTTATCTAATAGACCTAGGACAACGACGCCTTTGCCTTTCACTCCTCATTGAATTTTTCCATCTTGGTATTGTTTTCTCAATCTCACTTCCTGTGAGATTTGGCATTCCGAATATATATATATGATTGACAAATAGCATAGAATCAGACTATTCCAAAATTATTCACATTTAAAAAGCTGCAACATTAGGATTTTAAACACTTCATTAGAACAGTTTGGAAAATACTCGTCATAACTTGAATTTTGTCTTAATGCTGTTATGATATTTAAATTAATAGGTTATTTTTTGGTCGTTTGGTTCCAATTGGGGGGCGGGGCTTGCATGCATAATTTCTGTCTTGATAATGCTTTGTTATAAAGGTTTGTTCAAATTTCTCATGCGATTTTTATATCTTGCTATTGTTCCTTCTCTCTCTCATTATTACTTGAGGGTTCCCATGTTTTAGGTTATTCAGAAACAACGTCTAACTTTCTGATAATGCCTAGAACAATGTTAGATGTATCTATTGTTTGATCATGAAATAGCGCGGCACGAGAAATCTAACCGGCATTAAACTGAGTGTCTTAATAGACCAAGTCGTATCACCGCCCCCAGGTGGTGAAGGTAGGAAACAACACATCCACTCCGCTGAGCCTCAACACTGGATCAAATGGAGAGAAAATAGAACATGTGAGCAATAAGACACCCGAGTGTCCACTATAAAAATAGACTTCAGCTATTGGCCCAGATCATCCAATGTTCAACAGAGAAAATAATAATTTCTGATTGGATATTTTGCACTCGTTTATACAGACCCCTTGACTTTTTCCACATTTTGTTACATTACATTCTTGTTCTAAAAAGGATTACATTTATTTTACTCCGATTTTTATTCTACACACAATATCCCACAATGACAAAGCGAAAACAGGTTTGTATACATTTTGGCAAATGTATAAAAATAAATAAATCTGGAACTGATTTACATAAGTATTCAGACCCTTAACTCAGTACTTGATGAAGCAGACTCACTCTACCCCTGATACCAAATTAATTTTTGTTAAGGTCGGCAGGTAGCCCAGTGGGGCGGATAGATCATTGGACCAGTAGCCGAAAGGTTGCAAGATCAAATCCCTGAGCTGACAAGGTAAAACATCTGTCGTTCTGCCCCTGAACAAGGCAGTTGTTGTTGAACCCACTGTTCCTAGGCCGCCATTGAAAATAGCATTTTGTTCTTATTAACTGACATGTCTAGTCAAATAAAGGTAACAGTAAAAAAATAAAAAGGTGCGAAAATGAACTAAACGATTTGGTATCTTTTTGATTATGGAAGATTGAATACGCGCACGTGAAACTGTTTGCTTGGAATAATTTGTAGCTGTCGTTTCTATCTGCGCATTAGAGAACCCCCGACTCAGTTTCCCCTCACAGAAAACACGCGCTACCGTAAAGTGTCGTCTATCCACTTAAAAGAAAATTCAGGCAGAAACAGATGGGTGACTTGACCGCCTTTTGCGAATTACGGCTCATTTGACCAAATCAAATGTATTTATATAGCTCGTCTTACATCAGCTGATATCTCAAAGTGCTGTACAGAAACCCAGCATAAAACCCCAAACAGCAAGCAATGCAGGTGTAGAAGCACGAAGCACTTGACGGCAGTCTTTAACACTGCACATTAGTTCAATTGTTAAAATAACTACAGAGTTTGTTCCACTGTTTTTAAAACAGCACTTACTGGTGTTAATCAGATCTCCAGTCTCCTCCAATGTGACAGTAATCTCCCCCTCCTCCTTCATTCCCTCTTTCACTCTTAAAGATTCTTCCTCTTCTTTCACCGTAACTTCTTCCTCTTTCACTGTAACAGCCTCATCCTCTACTTCTTGTTTAACTGTGACAGCCTCCTCTTCCTTCTCCTCTTTCACGGGGGCTTCTTTCTCCTCTTCTTTAGCAGGGAGGGAGTAGCTTAGTGAACTCATGGTCGAGGATGTTAGAAAGCTAGTTAGCATTAGCCTAATGTTACTTAGCTAGAGAGCTAACAACGTAAATAGTAAATTAAATAGAGTAATTTGTAAATACGCAGACAGTGTGTTTAAAACACTGAGGTTAATATACAAAAAAATGGCCAAAAGGCTTCAATGTTTTAGTTTTATGTTGGCTAGCACTCTACCGAGGTGGATGAATTGCGGTTGTCGAAAAAACATCCCGTCCACTACATTATACGTCACGGAAGAGGCATCACCTGAAAGACTCATCGTCACCTGCTGGCTGGAGTGAGTAACACAGTTGAACAAAAACAATATTCTGGAAAACAACGTAAAAAAATAATTGTTAAATAATAATTGTTAAATAACCAGTTCTCTTACAGATATTAATTTCCTCAAATGGCTGGATAGGGATTTGTACATTATGAATAAACCCTGTTAGGAATCAACCCTGTTAGGTATCAACCCTGTTAGGAATCTTAACCCCAACCCTAACCCCATAAACCCAACCACTAGCCTAGCTAATGTTAGCCACAACAAATAGAAATTCGTAACATATCATACGAAATTACAATTGAACCAAAGTGGAATAGACGTTGAATTGACGTCTGTGCCCAGTGGGTTGCTAGTTATAAATATCTTTGATAGTCTAGTGTCTCGCTCCCAAAGCAAGCCAGCTAGCAACTAGCAAAGTAAATATGACATTAAATGGGACAACCAGCCATATCCGAGAGAAGTGCGTTTAAAACACAGCGGTAAATATACGCAGAAAGCGCGGTAGCCATTTCCTGTAGTCATTTATGCTGCAATTATTTATTTATTTAAATGTATTTCAGAATTTCATTGTAAATAAAGGCTCATTCAAACATCCCGACAAAAATCTGGTGTTTCTATGTCAAACAGTTTTGTTATATTTTCTTCTGTGATGTATATAGAGTGTAATAAACAAACCCAAAACGTGTCTTCTTTTTTTGTTGTTGCCCATAAACCATGTATGTGAGACGTATACTTTTATTTAAAAGTGTATTTGTTTTGAGACGACCAAGAATCACTCTGTGTGACCCTGATTTAGCCCCCTTTGCAGTAAAAGGTTAAGAGCTTCAATGTTTCGGCTATGTTGGTTACCGAGGTAACCGACTAGCTGTTGTTGAGGAAGCGTCCCGTCCACTAGATTATACGTCACACTGGCCACACCATTTACTACCGACTGAAGTTGGTAATGCGCTGAACTAGGAAACTCAAACATTCCTGACTTGCTGATTAGTTGAACGCAAGTTTCCTAGTTCCGACTAGCACGTGAACGTGGTAAAAAATCTTTATTTTATTTTCAGACAAAACTCTTTATTTTTCATGTATTTTTATTTAAAAAACTATATGGATACGTACAAAAGAGAAGCATGTGTTGATCAGAACAGATTTTTAATGAGCAAGTTTTTAAAACAGGCTACTATACTACACATCTGCATTTAGGATATAAATCAAACAGATCATCTCACAATATGCAGCTGGATCTATACTGCTCCTACATAGTATAACAATGCAATGTATATAATGAACAGACTAGGTCTATACTGCTCCTACATGCTTGCCACAGATTGTGTGCAAGGATTCGAAATCATCACAGCACAGCTACATCCTTCCATACATCAGAGGGGTGGGGAGGCAGGGTAGCCTAGTGGTTAGAGTGTAGGGGCGGCAGGGTAGCCTAGTGGCTAGAGTGTAGGGGCGGCAGGGTAGCCTAGTGGTTAGAGTGTAGGAACGGCAGGGTAGCCTAGTGGTTAGAGCGTTGGACTAGTAACCGGGAAAGTTGCAAGTTCAAACCCCCGAGCTGACAAGGTACAAATCAGGTACAGTGAATTTGTTCTTTAACTGACTTGCCTAGTTAATTAAAGGTAAAATAAAATAAAAATAAGAGAACTGACTAAACATCTCACCAATTGCTCTACCAGGTACAATGGAAAGCTTGTCAAAAATCTGAAAGAAGCAGATGAGCAGATGAAGCCACACCAGATGGGACACCAATGTAGAGTATGGGCTGTATATTGTGATTGAACAGTGAAATAAGACCTGTACATGTGAAGCTGTTTGGTACTTTTTCTATTTTAAATACTAAGTACTTTCACAACTATTTTAAATACTAAGTACTTTCACAACTATTTTAAATACTAAGTACTTTCACAACTATTTTAAATACTAAGTACATTCACAACTATTTTAAATACTAAGTACATTCACAACTATTTTAAATACATCCAAATCATTGTAATATTTATTATTGTACGGTCTTTCAAATTCTTAATATGATATGTAGTTGAAGAATTTGCAAATACATTCCATTATTCAACTGGGTGTTTTTTCATATCTAGGTCATGTAATAATTATCTGTAAACACTGGTTTTGAAATGAATGAAGCCCTGCTCCAAAGGTGTCTTCTACCCCCGTGTGCGTCTCTCATTTTCTTTCAGGCCCCTTAACTGAAGAAAACCCCTTTCTACACTGGGAGCAAAGGTGAGGCTACACTCATGTGTGTGTCCTCTCGTGTGTTTTTAGGTGCACTAACTGCACAAAACCCTTTCCACACTGGGAACAGAGGTGAGGCTTCTCTCCTGAGTGTGTCATTTTATGCGTTTTCAGGCTCACTACCCAGTTAAACCCCTTTCCACACAGAGCACTGGAATGGTTGTTCTCGTGTGTATTCTCATATGCTCTTTCAGATGCCATGAGTGAATATATCCCTTTCCACACTGAGAGCATTGGAAAGGCCTCTCTACTAAGTGTGTTCTCTCATGTGATTTCAGATCCCCTGATGAGAAAAATTTATTTTCACACTTAGAGCATTGATACGGTTTCTCTCCAGTGTGTGTTCTTTCATGCACTTTTAAATGCCCTGACTGTCCAAAACTCTTTCCACACTGAGAGCAGTGATGAGGCTTCTCCCCTGTATGTGTTCTTTCATGATCTTTCAGCTTCCCTCTCTGGGTAAAACTCTTTCCACACTGGGAGCATTGGAATGGCTTCTCTCCTGTGTGTATTCTTTCATGGTCTTTCAGATGCGATGACTGGATAAATCCCTTTCCACACTGAGAGCATTGGAAAGGCCTCTCTACTAAGTGTGTTTTCTCATGTGATTTCAGGTACCCTGATGACAAAAATGTATTTTCACACTGGGAGCATTGATATGGCTTCTCTCCAGTGTGTGTTCTTTCATGCACTTTTAAATGCCCTGACTGTCCAAAACCCTTTCCACACTGAGAGCAGCGATGAGGCTTCTCACCTGTATGTCTTCTTTCATGATTTGTCAGCTTCCCTCTCTGGGTAAAACTCTTTCCACACTGGGAGCATTGGAATGGCTTCTCTCCTGTGTGTATTCTTTCATGCTCTTTCAGATGCGATGACTGGATAAATCCCTTTCCACACTGAGAGCATTGGAAAGGCCTCTCTACTAAGTGTGTTTTCTCATATGATTTCAGGTCCCCTGATGAGAAAAATTTATTTTCACACTGTGAGCATTGATACGGCTTCTCTCCAGTGTGTATTCTTTCATGCACTTTTAGATCACCTGACTGTCCAAAACCCTTTCCACACTGGGAGCAGTGATAAGGCTTCTCCCCTGTATGTGTTCTCTTATGTTGTTTCAGGTGCCCTAACCGGATAAATCTCTTTCCACACTGGGAACAGTGGTGGGGTCTTGCTGGTTTGGATGTCACTGGGGCCGATTCCCCCGTAGGACTCTTCCTAGTGTCAGAGCGAGAGTCTGGCCTCTCTCCTGTCAAAGACAAACATAGTATTTGGTTAAAACAGAATGAATGAAACCTACACATGATAAAAATGTCTTATGTGGTTTAATCAAGTCTCGATTCCTCATTAGAAAATAAGTAGTTTGGATCCTGAATGGATCCTGAATGCTGATTGGTTGATACACATTTGCAATAATCCACTGGTAATACATGTTAAAAGTTCCATTTGAATTATCCCAAAAGATCCACTGCCCCACAGCCCAGCCAGGCCATTTATAAACTAATCTCCACTGTCCCACAGCCCAGCCAGGCCATTTATAAACTAATCTCCACTGTCCCACAGCCCAGCCAGGCCATGTATAAACTAATCTCCACTATCCCACAGCCCAGCCAGGCCATGTATAAACTAATCTCCACTGTCCCACAGCCCAGCCAGGCCATTTATAAACTAATCTCCACTGTCCCACAGCCCAGCCAGGCCATGTATAAACTAATCTCCACTGTCCCACAGCCCAGCCAGGCCATGTATAAACTAATCTCCACTGTCCCACAGCCCAGCCAGGCCATGTATAAACTAATCTCCACTGTCCCACAGCCCAGCCAGGCCATTTATAAACTAATCTCCACTGTCCCACAGCCCAGCCAGGCCATGTATAAACTAATCTCCACTGTCCCACAGCCCAGCCAGGCCATTCATAAACTAATCTCCACTGTCCCACAGCCCAGCCAGGCCATTTATAAACTAATCTCCACTGCCCCACAGCCCAGCCAGGCCATTCATAAACTAATCTCCACTGCCCCACAGCCCAGCCAGGCCATTTATAAACTAATCTCCACTGCCCCACAGCCCAGCCAGGCCATTTATAAACTAATCTCCACAGCCCTGCCAGGCCATTTATAAACTAATCTCCACTGTCCCACAGCCCAGCCAGGCCATTAATAAACTAATCTCCACTGTCCCACAGCCCAGCCAGGCCATTTATAAACTAATCTCCACTGTCCCACAGCCCAGCCAGGCCATGTATAAACTAATCTCCACTGTCCCACAGCCCAGCCAGGTAATTTATAAACTAATCTCCACTGGAAGAAAAGCATATAAGCATACGGTCATCATTAACCCATGGTTACTAGTCTACCATTTGGTTTGGAACAGAGGGACATCATTAACCCATGGCTACTAGCCTAACATTTGGTTTGGAACAGAGGGACATCATTAACCCATGGCTACTAGCCTAACATTTGGTTTGGAACAGAGGGACATCATTAACCCATGGCTTCTAGCCTAACATTTGGTTTGGAACAGAGGGACATCATTAACCCATGGCTACTAGCCTAACATTTGGTTTGGAACAGAGGGACATCATTAACCCATGGCTTCTAGCCTAACATTTGGTTTGGAACAGAGGGACATCATTAACCCATGGCTACTAGCCTAACATTATTATCAATACACTATAAAGGACTGTTTCAAACCTGTGGATTATCATCAACACAGCAGGGTAGCCTAGTGGTTAGAGTGGAGGGACGGCAGGGTAGCCTAGTGGTTAGAGTGGAGGGGCGGCAGGGTAGCCTAGTGGTTAGAGCGTTGGACTAGTAACCGAAAGGTTGCAAGTTCAAACCCCCTGAGCTGACAAGATACAAATCTGTCTTTCTGCCCCTGAACAGGCAGTTAACCAACTGTTCCTAGGCCGTCATTGAAAATAAGAATTTGTCCTTAACTGACTTGCCTAGTTAAATAAAGGTAAAATAAAAAATTTAAAAAACACACTATAAAGGACTGTTTCAACCCTGTGGATTATTATCATCAACACACTATAAAGGACTGTTTCAACCCTGTGGATTATCAACAACACACTATAAAGGACTGTTTCAACCCTGTGGATTATTATCATCAACACACTATAAAGGACTGTTTCAACCCTGTGGAAGTTGTGATTTTTCTAAGTGGCTCGCTAATTGTAGTGATTCCAAGCGCATGGCCAAGAGAGCGCGTTCTTTTTGTTTGTCTCAGGTAAAGACAATAACTATTCCCTGTCTTAAATTTTTATAGATTATTTACTTATTAGGGTATCTAAGGTTTAATTATAAATGTTGTTTGACTTGTTTGGATAAGTTTATGAGTAACGTTTGGGGTTCATTCATTTGTATGCATTTTGATGAAGGGAAATCGGTGGATTATTGACTGAAGGGTGCCAGCTGAACTGAGTTTTTATGGATATAAAGAAGGACTTTATCGAACAAAATTACCATTTGTGATGTATCTGGGACCTTTTGGAGTGCCAACAGAAGAAGATCCTCAAAGGTAAGGCTATATATTATATTATTATTATTATTATACACTATATTATATCGCTATTTCTGACTATCGTGTCGCAACTGCCTGCTTGAAATCTGGGTTTCATGTTTTTGTATGCGGGGCGCTATCCTCAGATAATCGCATGGTTTGCTTTCGCCGTAAAGTCTTTTTTTGTAAACTGACACCGGGGCTGGATTAACAAGAAGTTAAGCACTATTTTGATGTATTACACTTGTATTTATATGACTGTTAAATATTTATATTTCTGTTGTTTGAATTCCATGTGTTTTTTAATCGTTTTGATGTCTTCACTATTATTATTCTACAATAGAAAAGTCCAAATAAAGAAAAACCCTTGAATGAGTAGGTGTTCTAAAGCTTTTGACCAGTAGCTTAGAATAATATATTTGTAGATCAGAAGCAATACAGACCACATTGAAGTGTCTGGAGTTTAGTTTGCCTGTTCTACAGTCTAGTAAAGAAAGGGGGGGTTGACTGGGACAGGCAATGTAACATCCATAATGTTTTAAGGAAAAGTTTTTGTAAAACAAGCACCTTACATTGGATCATCTTGAAACTTTCTCTCCAAAGCTAACTTTCATCAAGGATTTATATGGTCAATTGGTTTCTCTCTTTTCATTGGCAGAATCCTTTTTCAGTGTTATGATATTCATAACATCCATATCCACCAGTCTATCTTCCTGTCAACTAACACAACTCTGCTGGTTGTCCTGGTAACAGATACCGGTGGGCAGATCTATTGTATTTGTTCAAACTAAACTACAGCACTTACTTTGATGTGTCAAATCTGATCCTTTCTTCTCTTCTCCTCCTCTCACAGTTCCACTCAGCCCCGTTGTTTTCCTGCAGTCCACCAGCAGCACAGACAACCTCTTCATACCCAGCAGTAAGGTGCTACCGGGAGAGGCACGACGCGGGGACTCCGGGAGGGAGGAAGGGCTAGCATTGTCCTAGTAACCATAAAGAGGGGACACAGACACATATCATTATGGATGCTGATGTCACTGTTGTCATAAAGTTCTTTACATAAACCCAGCCCCCGATAGAGCAAGCTGTATGCTAGACCAGACCAAGCTGTATGCTAGACCAGACCAAGCTGTACCATCTGGTGTTCTGATCTGGAGAGACTCTTCTCTGCCTCGTCAGCAATAGGATGTTGTTGAGGCTCCCCAGAGGATCCACAATAGTCATGTCTCTCTCCTGTGTGAACAATCATAGGGTCTTACAAGAGGCATTAATATCTCTGAACAGGGCCTACAATTTAACAAGAAGATTAACGAGAAGTGTATCTTTAAAATGGTGGATAATACTTGTATGTTTGAGGAATTAAAAAAAATAGATTTCTGTTGTTTGAATTTGGCGCCCTGCAATTTCACTGGCTGTTGGCGAGGTGGGACGCTAGCGTCCAGAACGATCCCAGAGAGGTTAAGGACTGTTTCAACCCTGTGGATTTTATCATCAATACACTATAAAGGACTGTTTCAACCCTGTGGATTATTATCATCAACACACTATAAAGGACTGTTTCAACTAGAGGTCGACCGATTATGATTTTTCAACGCCAATACCGATTATTGGAGGACCAAAAAGACCGATACCGATTAATCGGCCGATTTTTTAAATTAATTTGTAATAATGACAATTACAACAATACTGAATGAGCACTTTTATTTTCACTTAATATAATACATCAATAAAAATCAATTTAGCCTCAAATAAATAATGAAACATGTTCAATTTGGTTTAAATAATGCAAAAACAAATAGCCTCCACATTGACTCTGTACTGGTACCTCCTGTATATAGCCTCCACATTGACTCTGTACTGGTACCTCCTGTATATAGCCTCCACATTGACTCTGTACTGGTACCCCCTGTATACAGCCTCCACATTGACTCTGTACTGGTACCTCCTGTATATAGCCTCCACATTGACTCTGTACTGGTACCCCCTGTATATAGCCTCCACATTGACTCTGTACTGGTACCCCCTGTATATAGCCTCCACATTGACTCTGTACTGGTACCTCCTGTATATAGCCTCCACATTGACTCTGTACTGGTACCCCCTGTATATAGTCTCCACATTGACTCTGTACTGGTACCCCCTGTATATAGCCTCCACATTGACTCTGTACCGGTACCCCCTGTATATAACCTCCACATTGACTCTGTACTGGTACCTCCTGTATATAGCCTCCACATTGACTCTGTACTGGTACCCCCTGTATATAGCCTCCACATTGACTCTGTACTGGTACCCCCTGTATATAGCCTCCACATTGACTCTGTACTGGTACCCCCTGTATATAGCCTCCACATTAACTCTGTACTGGTACCCCCTGTATATAGCCTCCACATTGACTCTGTACTGGTACCCCCTGTATATAGCCTCCACATTAACTCTGTACTGGTATCTCCTGTATATAGTCTCCACATTAACTCTGTACTGGTACCTCCTGTATATTGCCTCCACATTAACTCTGTACTGGTACCTCCTGTATATTGCCTCCACATTGACTCTGTACTGGTATCTCCTGTATATAGTCTCCACATTAACTCTGTACTGGTACCTCCTGTATATTGCCTCCACATTGACTATGTACTGGTACCCCCTGTATATAGTTTCCACATTGACTATGTACTGGTACCCCCTGTATATAGCCTCCACATTAACTCTGTACTGGTTTAAATAGTAGAGTAGAGAGAGAGAGTAGAGTTCGACCGATTATGATTTTTCAACGCTGATACCGATTATTAGAGCGATTAATTGGACTATTTTTTTGTTTGTTTTTCTAATAATGACAATTACAACAATACTGAATGAACACTTATTTAACTTAATATAATACATCAATAAAAATCAATTTAGCCTCAAATAAATGATGAAACATGTTCAATTTGGTTTAAATAATGCAAAAACAAAGTGTCGGAGAAGTAAATAAATGGCAATATGTGCCATTTAAAAAGCTAACGTTTGAGTTCCTTGCACAGAACATGAGAACATATGAAAGCTGGTGGTTCCTTTTAACATGAGACTTCAATATTTCAAGGTAAGAGGTTTTCGGTTGGAGTTAATATAGTATTTATAGAACTATTTCTCTCTATACCATTTGTATTTCATATACCTTTGACTATTGGATGTTCTTATAGGCACTCTAGTATTGCCTGTGTAACAGTATAGCTTCCGTCCCTCTCCTCGCCCCTACCTGGGCTCGAACCAGGAACACATCGACAACAGCCACACTCGAAGCAGCGTTACCCATCGCTCCACAAAAGCCGCGGCCCTTGCAAGGGGAACAACTACTCCAAATCTCAGAGCGAGTGACGTTTGAAACACTATTAGCGCACACCCAGCTAACTAGCTAGCCATTTCACAATAATCCACAGGGTTGAGTTTTTTCAATTCAATAACGCCATAGAGATTTCAATCGGATCGGCCTGTCTTACCTTTATAGGCCTAACTCAAATAATACGGACCTAATAACGCCAGAGATTTCAATCGGATCGGTCTGTCTAACCATATAGGCCTAACTCAAATACTACAGACATAAGACATTTTCTCCAATCTGGGCGTTTCCTTCTCTCCCTAAAGCAATGCTGTTTTTCAACGTTAACGTTTTGGTGATGGCCCTCTGTCTTTGTAGCTTTAACAATTCCTACAATACAGAATCAATTATTCAAGTGTAGAACTTCAGTACAATAACCCTTAAAAAACACGATTTTTTTAACAACTGCAGAGTTTGTGCCACTGTTTTTAAGACAGTTCTCACTGGTGTTAATCAGATCTCCAGTGTCCTCCTCTTCACCCTTCTTCTCCTCCTCTTTCACAGTGACAGTCATATCTTCCTTTTCTTCCTCCTCTTTCACTCTAAAAACGTCCTCTTCCTCCTTCACCAACACAGCTTCTTCCTCTCCTTTCCATGTGACAGTCATCTCCCCCTCCTCTTCCTCCTTCACCAACACAGCTTCTTCCTCCCCTTTCCATGTGACAGTCATCTCCCCCTCCTCCTTCACTAACACAGCTTCTTCCTCCCCTTTCACTGTGACAGTCATCTCCCCCTCCTCTTCCTCCTTCACTAACACAGCTTCTTCCTCCCCTTTCACTGTGACAGTCATCTCCCCCTCCTCTTCCTCCTTCACTAACACAGCTTCTTCCTCCCCTTTCACTGTGACAGTCATCTCCCCCTCCTCCTTCACTAACACAGCTTCTTCCTCCCCTTCCCCTGTGACAGTCATCTCCGGATCCTCGCCTTTCACGGTGATATCATCCTCCTCTTCCTCTTTCATGATAATGTTCAGCCCCAGAGCTTCTTTTTCCGACCAGCAGACCTCTTCTTTAATAGGGGTCGAGTAGCTTATTGAGCTGATGGTGGTGGATGTTAGTTGGCTAGCTAGTTAATTAGCATTAGCGACTAGCGTAGTGCTAGGCTATCTTAACACGTTAGCTAACAACATACTTTTGACATTTAATAACTAGTAAGCAGACAGACTGCGTGCTTAAAACCCTAATATACACAAAATTGTGAAAAGAGCTCCGATGTTTTGGTTTGTATATTTGCTAGCAAGCTAACGAGTCCGTCTTGCTGTTGAAAAAGCTTCCCGCTCCGTCCACTAGATTATACGTCACGCAAGAAAAAATACTTGAAAGACTCACATCGCCATCTGCTGACTGGAGTGGGTAACGCAATTTTGGAAAATATTCACTACACCGTGTTTATTCTGCCAAACAATATGTCATAACAAAATAACCAGATATTTGTTTCCTTATGTAACGGATGTGAAGTGGCGGTGGTGCGCGCTAAATAGCGTTTCAATCGGTGACGTCACTTGCTCTGAGACCTTGAAGCAGTGGTTCCCCTTGCTCTGCAAGGGCCGCGGCTTTTGTGGAGCGATGGGTATAACGATGCTTCGTGGGTGACTGTTGTTGATGAGTGCAGAGGGTCCCTGGTTCGAGCCTGGATATGGGCGACTAAAGTTAAACTGTTAGTTATAGCCGTTTTACATCCGTTACACACTTACTTCTTACCACTTTTGAGAGGCCTTTTGCCTCTTACCAGGCCGTCATTATAAACAACAATTTGTTCTTATTTGACCTGCCTTGTACATACATTTTTTTAAATTAAAGTAACAGCTAATACTCTCTCCTCTACGCAGATTCTGTCCGTACAACCAGGGTTATAAAATGCATAGCAATATTTTTTGCCGCATCACAATTCTCAAAACTGATCGAAACAAGACAGGCTGGAAGAAAAAAAATCGTCTGGATAATAATGGTTGAGATGATTAGGCTTCTTCTAGCTATCCTAGTTTAGCCTGGTCGGGATAATCCTACATCCTCTTTGCTCAAGCCGAAACAATAGCTTTAGTAATTCTCTTCTATTTTCCCATCTATTATGTTCAGTTGGTCCTCGATTCCGTTGACAGCGGCAATATGGAACACTGTGGCTTGTTCGTGTCTGCTTCCTGGTCACATGACCACCATGCATGAAGAGAGAGCGAGCGCAGATCAACATATTTCCTGCTGGACGAAGCCTCAGGCATCTTCTTTAAAAATATATATATATATGTTTTTACTCTATAACCCAATGCAATTACTTTCTGTCCTTAGCCATAGGGTTCCACAAAAACAGGAAGTTACCTTTCACAGTATACAGGTGAGTTAAGTGGAAGCCGCTCCTATTCCTCAGAATAATCAGTTATAAACAGTTATAACTTCCGCTGACACGTCACTGCTCAGACTGGTAGTTTGTGTATCAACAGAGGCCTCGGACTTGATCAGGTGTTCATCTGTCTGAAGCTACTGAAGTGACTACTTCCTGTGATCAGGTGTTCATCTGTCTGAAGCTACTGAAGTGACTACTTCCTGTGATCAGGTGTTCATCTGTCTGAAGCTACTGAAGTGACTACTTCCTGTGGACACAGCTACTGTATAAAGGGCTGCTTGAAGGTTTCCTAGCGATCACCAGAGTTTCTGTCTGCTGTGTTAGATGGATGGACATGAAGGCCATGATACAGTCTCAAGTGTTTTTTAAATGTTTATGGTAACTGGAAGTGTTAGAAAAATCAGCCAATGGCCAGAAATGTCAAACTACACAAACAAACAATCTAAGATGACAGAAAAGTGAACAATCAAATATGATCACTTGTCTTAAAGGGATAGTTTTATGGTTTTAGCTTTTCATCCAAACCAAGTTTTACTAAGCTGGTTGTTTAGCAGCATCTCTAATCTCCTGGCTCTAAGCTTTATTTACTAAACTGGTTGTTAGCAACATCTCTAATCTCCTGGCTCTAAGCTTTATTTACTAAACTGGTTGTTTAGCAACATCTCATCTCCTGGCTCTTTGTTGCAATATAGTGGAGATGGAACCAGTTAGAGATGCATTTACAATGAGGAGCGAGAAGGGCAGACCTCTTGTCCCATACTTTAAAACATTCAATTAACCTTCTTCACACACACACACACGGTTATATCAACGCTTTATTAAATTAGGCTGTCTCATAAACATGGTTATATCAACGCTTTATTGTGATTGGTTAGGCTGTCTCATAAACATGGTTATATCAACGCTTTATTGTGATTGGTTAGGCTGTCTCATAAACATGGTTATATCAATGCTTTATTGTGATTGGTTAGGCTGTCTCATAAACATGGTTATATCAATGCTTTATTGTGATTGGTTAGGCTGTCTCATAAACATGGTTATATCAATGCTTTATTGTGATTGGTTAGGCTGTCTCATAAACATGGTTATATCAATGCTTTATTGTGATTGGTTAGGCTGTTTCAAACATGGTTATATCAATGCTTTATTGTGATTGGTTAGGCTGTCTCATTGTTGCGAGAATTATGTTCTCAATGTTCATAAACCACTTTAATTAAACTACTCAGTCTGCAACCCAGAATTTGTAAGATTCTGGTTAAATGAAACAGACGGAGGCCCAGCTATGATAGTCAAAATGTTTATTCACGAGAGCGCTAGTCCGTTGCACAAAACCATTCATATTATACAGGCTACTTACGCACTTACATTCACACACAGACAGTAGGTATAATACGCACATACTGTATCCCCACCCAGCCGACAAAGATTAGGGAGACCGTGGGAAGCACCCCGTGTCCTCCCTCAAGATTAGGGAGTCCGTAGGAAGCACCCTGTGTCCTCCCTCAAGATTAGGGAGACCGTGGGAAGCACTCCTTGTCCTCCCTCAAGATTAGGGAGACCATGGGAAGCACCCCGTGTCCTCCCTCAAGATTAGGGAGACTGTGGGAAGCACTCCCTGTCCTCCCTCAAGATTAGGAGGGACTTGAGAAGTACTCCCCGCCCTCCCAAATCTCTCAGAGGCCCCTAGCAAGGTTGGCACCGAATTTTGCTCAGACAGTCTGTGTTTTAAGATACTATAAAGATATATTGTACAGATATATTGTTTTACTCTAATTCTGACTAAAACTACACACATCATTAATTATGCTTTTACTGACAAACTACACACACACCATTAATAATAATTTTATGATTCTAATCAATTTCATACAATTACATGGTTTCAGGGTGGAATATTCTAATCATTAATTTAAACATATATAAATTCCATTAACACTCATACACATGGCTATATCAAAGACTGTCTCACTGACAGGTAAAACGTGAACTGCAGTATACAGACAAGAGAAGGACATGGCTATATCAAAGGCTGTCTCACTGACAGGTAAAACGTGAACTGCAGTATACAGACAAGAGAAGGACATGGCTATATCAAAGGCTGTCTCACTGACAGGTAAAATATGAACTGCAGTTTACAGACAAGAGAAGGACAGAAGAAGAGAACATATATTCTGATGGCAGCCAAGTTGGAGGGTGGACAGGGTTAATAATGGTGAGTTGGAGGGTGGACAGGGTTAATAATGGTGAGATGGAGGGTGGACAGGGTTAATAATGGTGAGATGGAGGGTGGACAGGGTTAATAATGGTGAGATGGAGGGTGGACAGGGTTAATAATGGTGAGATGGAGGGTGGACAGGGTTAATAATGGTGAGATGGAGGGTGGACAGGGTTAATAATGGTGAGATGGATGGTGGACAGGGTTAATAATGGTGAGTTGGATGGTGGACAGGGTTAATAATGGTGAGTTGGATGGTGGACAGGGTTAATAATGGTGAGATGGAGGGTGGACAGGGTTAATAATGGTGAGATGGAGGGTGGACAGGGTTAATAATGGTGACATGGAGGGTGGACAGGGTTAATAATGGTGAGATGGAGGGTGGACAGGGTTAATAATGGTGAGATGGAGGGTGGACAGGGTTAATAATGGTGAGATGGATGGTGGACAGGGTTCATAATGGTGAGTTGGAGGGTAGACAGGGTTAATAATGGTGAGTTGGAGGGTAGACAGGGTTGACCATGGTGATGGTGAGTTGGATGGTAGACAGGATTGACCATGGTGAGTTGGATGGTGGACAGGGTTGACCATGGTGAGTTGGATGGTGGACAGGGTTGACCATGGTGAGTTGGATGGTGGACAGGGTTGACCATGGTGAGTTGGATGGTGGACAGGGTTGATCATGGTGATGGTGAGTTGGATGGTATGCAGGGTTGACCATGGTGATGGTGAGTTGGATGGTGGACAGGGTTGATCATGGTGATGGTGAGTTGGATGGTGGACAGGGTTGACCATGGTGATGGT
This sequence comes from Oncorhynchus clarkii lewisi, assembly GCF_045791955.1. NCBI lineage: Eukaryota > Metazoa > Chordata > Actinopteri > Salmoniformes > Salmonidae > Oncorhynchus > Oncorhynchus clarkii. The sequence continues at coordinate 5,343,169 of NC_092163.1, forward strand.
GAGTTGGATGGTAGACAGGGTTGACCATGGTGATGGTGAGTTGGATGGTAGACAGGGTTGACCATGGTGAGTTGGAGGGTAGACAGGGTTAATAATGGTGAGTTGGATGGTGGACAGGGTTGATCATGGTGAGTTGGATGGTGGACAGGGTTGATCATGGTGAGTTGGATGGTGGACAGGGTTGACCATGGTGAGTTGGATGGTGGACAGGGTTGACCATGGTGAGTTGGATGGTGGACAGGGTTGACCATGGTGATGGTGAGTTGGATGGTGGACAGGGTTGACCATGGTGATGGTGAGTTGGATGGTAGACAGGGTTGACCATGGTGATGGTGAGTTGGATGGTAGACAGGGTTGACCATGGTGAGTTGGAGGGTAGACAGGGTTAATAATGGTGAGTTGGAGGGTAGACAGGGTTGACCATGGTGATGGTGAGTTGGATGGTAGACAGGATTGACCATGGTGAGTTGGATGGTGGACAGGGTTGACCATGGTGAGTTGGATGGTGGACAGGGTTGACCATGGTGAGTTGGATGGTGGACAGGGTTGACCATGGTGAGTTGGATGGTGGACAGGGTTGATCATGGTGATGGTGAGTTGGATGGTATGCAGGGTTGACCATGATGATGGTGAGTTGGATGGTGGACAGGGTTGATCATGGTGATGGTGAGTTGGATGGTGGACAGGGTTGACCATGGTGATGGTGAGTTGGATGGTAGACAGGGTTGACCATGGTGATGGTGAGTTGGATGGTAGACAGGGTTGACCATGGTGAGTTGGAGGGTAGACAGGGTTAATAATGGTGAGTTGGATGGTGGACAGGGTTGATCATGGTGAGTTGGATGGTGGACAGGGTTGATCATGGTGAGTTGGATGGTGGACAGGGTTGACCATGGTGAGTTGGATGGTGGACAGGGTTGACCATGGTGAGTTGGATGGTGGACAGGGTTGACCATGGTGATGGTGAGTTGGATGGTGGACAGGGTTGACCATGGTGATGGTGAGTTGGATGGTAGACAGGGTTGACCATGGTGATGGTGAGTTGGATGGTAGACAGGGTTGACCATGGTGAGTTGGAGGGTAGACAGGGTTGATCGTGGTGAGTTGGAGGGTAGACAGGGTTGACCACGGTGATGTTGAGTTGGATGGTGGACAGGGTTGACAATGGTGATGGTGAGTTGGATGGTAGACAGGGTTGACCATGGTGAGTTGGAGGGTAGACAGGGTTGATCGTGGTGAGTTGGAGGGTAGACAGGGTTGACCACGGTGATGTTGAGTTGGATAGTGGACAGGGTTGACAATGGTGAGTTGGATGGGGGACAGGGTTGATCATGGTGAGTTGGAGGGTAGACAGGGTTGACCATGGTGAGTTGGATGGGGGACAGGGTTGACCATGGTGAGTTGGATGGGGGACAGGGTTGACCATGGTGAGTTGGATGGTAGACAGGGTTGATCATGGTGATGGTGAGTTGGATGGTGGACAGGGTTGACCATGGTGATGGTGAGTTGGATGGTGGACAGGGTTGACAATGGTGATGGTGAGTTGGATGGTGGACAGGGTTGACCATGGTGATGGTGAGTTGGATGGTGGACAGGGTTGACAATGGTGAGTTGGATGGTAGACAGGGTTGACCATGGTGAGTTGGATGGTGGACAGGGTTGATCATGGTGAGTTGGATGGTGGACAGGGTTGATCATGGTGAGTTGGATGGTGGACAGGGTTGATCGTGGTGAGTTGGATGGTGGACAGGGTTGACCATGGTGATGGTGAGTTGGATGGTGGACAGGGTTGATCATGGTGAGTTGGATGGTGGACAGGGTTTGATCATGGTGAGTTGGATGGTAGACAGGGTTGAACATTTTCAAAACGGACCCTTGCCTTATCCCTAAGGACAGACTTGCCTGAAACTTGCAGAGAGAGGGGGAGGAGCTGCCTCCCTGCTTTCTCTGAGCTGACCAATCCACTGTTAACATGTCATGAATCATTTTAATGACCGGTATACCCCCACACCATTCAAACACAGACTTTTTCACTCATATTGGGGCGGCAGAGTAGCCTAGTGGTTAGAGTGTTGGACTAGTAGCCGGAAGGTTGCAAGTTCAAACCCCCGAGCTGACAAGGTACAAATCTGTCGTTCTACCCCTGAACAGACAGTTAACCCACTGTTCCTAGGCCGTCATTGAAAATAAGAATTTGTTCTTAACTGACTTGCCTAGTTAAAAAATATTGTAATTAAATGGACAGTTATTTAAAGTTCCCTTGTTACACCAAGCATGGCCACATTAAGAAAGCTCACCCTGCACGGCTTCTCTCCGACAGTCTACCATTCACTGGTTTCAGCTATAATGAAATGAAATAAATGGAAAGGTTACCCACCAGTGTGGTGTTTCCTCTTGTGTCCAGCCAGGGTTCCTGACTGACTGAACCTCTTCCCACACTGATCACAGCCAAAAGGCTTCTCTCCAGTGTGTGTTCTCTTGTGTCCAGCCAGGCTTCCTGACTGAGCGAACCTCTTCCCACACTGATCACAGCCAAAAGGCTTCTCTCCAGTGTGTGTTCGCAGGTGCACTTTTAAATCCCCTGAAGAAGTACAACTCAGCCCACAGTCTGAGCAGTGGTAAGGCTTTTCGCCAGTGTGTATTCGCTGGTGTAAAACCAACTCCCCAGACTGATTAAATCTTTTCCCACAGTCAGAGCAGTGGAATGGTTTTTCTCCTGTGTGTGTTCTCCGGTGTATTTTAAGTCCACCTGAAGTGGTTAAGCCCATTCCGCAGTCAGAGCAGTGGTAAGGCTTCTCTCCTGTGTGTGTTTTCCGGTGTGACTTTAAACTGCCTGACCCAGCAAAGCTTTTCCCACAGTCGGCACAATGGTAAGGCTTCTCTCCTGTGTGTGTTCTCTGGTGCACTTTTAAATGGTCTGACTTGCCAAAGCTTGTCCCACAGTCGGTACAATGGTAAGGCTTCTCTCCTGTGTGGGTTCGAAGGTGTGTAGCCAGACTTCCTGATGTAACAAAACTTTTGCCACATACATCACAGTTATAAGGCTTCTCTCCTGTGTGTACTCTCTGATGTACCTTAAGGTGACTTGAATTAATAAAGCTTATTCCACAGTCTGAGCAGTGGTATGGTTTCTCTCCAGTGTGTGTTCTCTGGTGTACAGTCAAGTGTGCTGCCTGAGTAAATCCCTTTCCACACTGATCACAGCTAAAAGGCTTCTCACCTGTGTGTGTTCGCTGGTGCACTGTCAGTCCGTCTAATCTAGCAAAACTTTTACTACAGCTGAAGCAGTAGTAAGGTTTCACACCTGTGTGTGTTCGCTGGTGCAGCTCTAAACCCCTTGATGTTGAAAAGTTACTTCCACAATCTGAACAGTGGTGAAGCTTCTGGCCCAGGTGTCTGCGCTGGTGTGTTTTCAGGTTGCTTGCCTGAGTAAAACTCTTCCCACAGTCCAAACAGTGGTAAGGTTTCTCTCCAGTGTGTATTCTATGGTGTTGTATCAGGTCATTTGAGCTAGTAAATCTCTTCCCACATTGATCACAGCTGTAAGGTTTCTCTCCTGTGTGTATGCGCTGGTGCTTTATCAGATTTCTTGAATGAGCAAAACTCTTCCCACAGTCAGAGCAGTGGTAAGGCTTCTCTCCGGTGTGCGTTCTCTGGTGCACTTTATTACCATGTGATGTTGAAAAGCTCTTCTCACAGACAGAGCAGTGGTAAGGCTTCTCTTGTGTGTGTGTCCGCAGATGAATTTTCAGGTTGCCTAATTGAAGAAAACTCTTCCCACAGTCAGAGCAGTGGTAAGGCTTCTCTCCGGTGTGCGTTCTCTGGTGCGCCTTATTACCCTGTGATGTTGAAAAGCTCTTCTCACAGACAGAGCAGTGGTAAGGCTTCTCTTGTGTGTGTGTCCGCAGATGAATTTTCATGTTGCCTAATTGAACAAAACTCTTCCCACAGTCTGTGCAGTGAAACGGTTTTGCTCCTGTGTGTATTCGTTGGTGAATTGTCAGGGCTCCTGACTTCGTGAATCTCCTCCCACATTGATCACAGCTAAAAGGTTTCTCTCCTGTGTGGGTCAGCTGGTGTTTTGTTAAGTTTCCTAGTTGCAAAATACTTATCCTGCAGTCTGAAGAGCTATAAGGTTTCTCTCCAGTATGAATTCTCTGGTGTGTTTTAAGTTTTGCCGACGAGGTGAAACTCTTTCCACAGTCAGAGCAGCGGTGAGGTTTCTTCCCTGCCACTCTCTGCTGGTGTTTGAGGTGTTCTGATCTGGAGAGACTGTTCTCTGCCTCATCAGCATCATGTTCGTTAGCCTCCCCAGATATGACTCTTCTACTGAGAGAGCGACGGTTACGGCTGTCCCCTGTGAAACAACGACAGACCCGTTATATTGAATGGTAATTAAGAACATCTAGGGAGTGTCCCAAAATAAATGTATGTAAGAACATAAACCCACTCAGCCCCGTTGTTTTCCTGCAGTCCACCAACAGCACAGACAACCTCTTCATACCCTGCAGTAAGGCGCTACCGGGAGAGGCACAACCTGGGGCCCCCGGGAGGGTGAAGGGGGAGGAGGGTCGGAGGGGGAGGGAGGAGGGGGGTGGGATAGGTGTTTCCTGTAAATCCAAAAAAAGAGGGTAGTGAAGTTCTCATGTTAGAACACTGAAGGGTAAAACACAATGATGATCTAATCTTAGATCTGATCTCATGTTAGAACACTGAAGGGTAAAACACAATGATGATCTGATCTCATGTTAGAACACTGAAGGGTAAAACACAATGATGATCTAATCTGAGACCTGACTGATCTTCGCTCAGTCTAGATTGTATTGGTATACGCCATAATATTAATACAATAATACATTTATTGCATAAATACTTTCCTAATATAAGTGCTTTCATAATACTTGATTAGTACAAACACATCTTATTACAGATACATGGCTTTTGGTGCCTAGATTAAAAAGGTACACATTTTCGTTTTACGTTGTTTTTACATGTCTAGGTGATCAACTCCATGTTGACCCAGCTCTGTACACTCCCATGGATTCTGCTTACGTTCTGTTTTACATGTCTAGGTGGTTAACTCTGTGTTGATCCAGTTCATTCACCAGAGCTCAGCCTTTATTCTGCTTATACAGGTCTATTCATTAACCCGATGTCGATTCTGCTCACTACTTCTGGGAGAACAGAGTCTAGATACTGGAAAATCCCCATAGTACTGGAAATTCTCCAACACTGTCCCCCCTAGGTCAGGGATACCAGAGACCCCAGACCTCGTGTTGTTCCCCCCTAGGTCAGGGATACCAGAGACCCCAGACCTCGTGTTGTTCCCCCCTAGGTCAGGGATACCAGAGACCAATTATAATATGCTACAGTAGGCGTCTGCAACATGTACCAAAATAAAATAGATTTTAAGATCTAGGATCAGCGTAAGATCTCCCAATCCTAACTATTAGGGTGTTTATTATATAACGGGGGGTGAAGCCTCCCTCAACTACAGGTCTAGGATCAGCGTGCGTGCTTCCAATCCTAACTATTAGTGTGTTTATTATATAACGGGGGTGAAGCCTCCCTTAACTAGCCTTACAGGTGTAGGATCAGCATGCGCTCTCCCAATCCTAACTAGTTAAGGGAGGCTTCACCCCGTTATATAAAAACACCCTAATAGTTAAGGTTAGGATTGGGAGAGCGCACGCTGATCCTAGACCTGTAAGGCTAGTTAAGGGAGGCTTCACCCCCGTTATATAATAAACACACTAATAGTTAGGATTGGAGAGAGCGCACGCTGATCCTAGACCTGTAAGGCTAGTTAAGGGAGGCTTCACCCCCGTTATATAATAAACACACTAATAGTTAGGATTGGAGAGAGCGCACGCTGATCCTAGACCTGTAAGGCTAGTTAAGGGAGGCTTCACCCCCGTTATATAATAAACACACTAATAGTTAGGATTGGAGAGAGCGCACGCTGATCCTAGACCTGTAAGGCTAGTTAAGGGAGGCTTCACCCCCGTTATATAATAAACACACTAATAGTTAGGATTGGAGAAAGCGCACGCTGATCCTAGACCTGTAAGGCTAGTTAAGGGAGGCTTCACCCCCGTTATATAATAAACACACTAATAGTTAGGATTGGAGAGAGCGCACGCTGATCCTAGACCTGTAAGGCTAGTTAAGGGAGGCTTCACCCTCGTTATATAATAAACACACTAATAGTTAGGATTGGGAGAGCACACGCTGATCCTAGACCTGTAAGGCTAGTTAAGGGAGGCTTCACCCCCGTTATATAATAAACACACTAATAGTTAGGATTGGGAGAGCGCACGCTGATCCTAGACCTGTAAGGCTAGTTAAGGGAGGCTTCACCCTCGTTATATAATAAACACACTAATAGTTAGGATTGGGAGAGCACACGCTGATCCTAGACCTGTAAGGCTAGTTAAGGGAGGCTTCACCCCCGTTATATAATAAACACACTAATAGTTAGGATTGGGAGAGCGCACGCTGATCCTAGACCTGTAAGGCTAGTTAAGGGAGGGTTCACCCCGTTATATAAAAACACCCTAATAGTTAAGGTTAGGATTGGGAGAGCGCACGCTGATCCTAGACCTGTAAGGCTAGTTAAGGGAGGCTTCACCCCCGTTATATAATAAACACACTAATAGTTAGGATTGGAGAGAGCGCACGCTGATCCTAGACCTGTAGTTAAGGGAGGCTTCACCCCGTTATATAATAAACACACTAATAGTTAGGATTGGGAGAGCGCACGCTGATCCTAGACCTGTAAGGTTAGTTAAGGGAGGCTTCACCCCCGTTATATAATAAACACACTAATAGTTAGGATTGGGAGAGCGCACGCTGATCCTAGACCTGTAAGGCTAGTTAAGGGAGGCTTCACCCCGTTATATATAAACATCCTAATAGTTAAGGTTAGGATTGGAGAGAGCGCACGCTGATCCTAGACCTGTAGTTAAGGGAGGCTTCACCCTCGTTATATAATAAACACACTAATAGTTAGGATTGGAGAGAGCGCACGCTGATCCTAGACCTGTAAGGCTAGTTAAGGGAGGCTTCACCCCCGTTATATAATAAACACACTAATAGTTAGGATTGGAGAGAGCGCACGCTGATCCTAGACCTGTAAGGCTAGTTAAGGGAGGCTTCACCCCCGTTATATAATAAACACACTAATAGTTAGGATTGGAGAGAGCGCACGCTGATCCTAGACCTGTAAGGCTAGTTAAGGGAGGCTTCACCCCCGTTATATAATAAACACACTAATAGTTAGGATTGGGAGAGCACACGCTGATCCTAGACCTGTAAGGCTAGTTAAGGGAGGCTTCACCCTCGTTATATAATAAACACACTAATAGTTAGGATTGGGAGAGCGCACGCTGATCCTAGACCTGTAGTTAAGGGAGGCTTCACCCCCGTTATATAATAAACACACTAATAGTTAGGATTGGAGAGAGCGCACGCTGATCCTAGACCTGTAGTTAAGGGAGGCTTCACCCCCGTTATATAATAAACACACTAATAGTTAGGATTGGAGAGAGCGCACGCTGATCCTAGACCTGTAGTTAAGGGAGGCTTCACCCCCGTTATGTAATAAACACACTAATAGTTAGGATTGGGAGAGCGCACGCTGATCCTAGACCTGTAAGTCTAGTTAAGGGAGGCTTCACCCCCGTTATATAATAAACACACTAATAGTTAGGATTGGAGAGAGCGCACGCTGATCCTAGACCTGTAAGGCTAGTTAAGGGAGGCTTCACCCCCGTTATATAATAAACACACTAATAGTTAGGATTGGGAGAGCGCACGCTGATCCTAGACCTGTAGTTAAGGGAGGCTTCACCCCCGTTATATAATAAACACACTAATAGTTAGGATTGGGAGATCTTACGCTGATCCTAGACCTGTAGTTAAGGGAGGCTTCACCCCCGTTATATAATAAACACACTAATAGTTAGGATTGGGAGATCTTACGCTGATCCTAGACCTGTAGTTAAGGGAGGCTTCACCCCCGTTATATAATAAACACACTAATAGTTAGGATTGGGAGATCTTACGCTGATCCTAGACCTGTAGTTAAGGGAGGCTTCACCCCCGTTATATAATAAACACACTAATAGTTAGGATTGGGAGAGCGCACGCTGATCCTAGACCTGTAAGGCTAGTTAAGGGAGGCTTCACCCCCGTTATATAATAAACACACTAATAGTTAGGATTGGGAGAGCGCACGCTGATCCTGGACCTGTAGTTAAGGGAGGCTTCACCCCCGTTATATAATAAACACACTAATAGTTAGGATTGGGAGAGCGCACGCTGATCCTAGACCTGTAAGGCTAGTTAAGGGAGGCTTCACCCCCGTTATATAATAAACACACTAATAGTTAGGATTGGAGAGAGCGCACGCTGATCCTAGACCTGTAAGGCTAGTTAAGGGAGGCTTCACCCCCGTTATATAATAAACACACTAATAGTTAGGATTGGGAGAGCGCACGCTGATCCTAGACCTGTAGTTAAGGGAGGCTTCACCCTCGTTATATAATAAACACACTAATAGTTAGGATTGGAGAGAGCGCACGCTGATCCTGGACCTGTAGTTAAGGGAGGCTTCACCCCCGTTATATAATAAACACACTAATAGTTAGGATTGGAGAGAGCGCACGCTGATCCTAGACCTGTAGTTAAGGGAGGCTTCACCCCCGTTATATAATAAACACACTAATAGTTAGGATTGGAGAGAGAGCACGCTGATCCTAGACCTGTAGTTAAGGGAGGCTTCACCCCCGTTATATAATAAACACACTAATAGTTAGGATTGGAGAGAGCGCACGCTGATCCTAGACCTGTAGTTAAGGGAGGCTTCACCCCCGTTATATAATAAACACACTAATAGTTAGGATTGGGAGAGCGCACGCTGATCCTAGACCTGTAAGGCTAGTTAAGGGAGGCTTCACCCCCGTTATATAATAAACACACTAATAGTTAGGATTGGAGAGAGCGCACGCTGATCCTAGACCTGTAAGGCTAGTTAAGGGAGGCTTCACCCCCGTTATATAATAAACACACTAATAGTTAGGATTGGAGAGAGCGCACGCTGATCCTAGACCTGTAAGGCTAGTTAAGGGAGGCTTCACCCCCGTTATATAATAAACACACTAATAGTTAGGATTGGAGAGAGCGCACGCTGATCCTAGACCTGTAAGGCTAGTTAAGGGAGGCTTCACCCCCGTTATATAATAAACACACTAATAGTTAGGATTGGAGAGAGCGCACGCTGATCCTAGACCTGTAAGGCTAGTTAAGGGAGGCTTCACCCCCATTATATAATAAACACACTAATAGTTAGGATTGGGAGAGCACACGCTGATCCTAGACCTGTAAGGCTAGTTAAGGGAGGCTTCACCCTCGTTATATAATAAACACACTAATAGTTAGGATTGGGAGAGCACACGCTGATCCTAGACCTGTAAGGCTAGTTAAGGGAGGCTTCACCCCCGTTATATAATAAACACACTAAAAGTTAGGATTGGGAGAGCACACGCTGATCCTAGACCTGTAAGGCTAGTTAAGGGAGGCTTCACCCTCGTTATATAATAAACACACTAATAGTTAGGATTGGGAGAGCACACGCTGAGCCTAGACCTGTAAGGCTAGTTAAGGGAGGCTTCACCCCCGTTATATAATAAACACACTAATAGTTAGGATTGGAGAGAGCGCACGCTGATCCTAGACCTGTAAGGCTAGTTAAGGGAGGCTTCACCCCCGTTATATAATAAACACACTAATAGTTAGGATTGGAGAGAGCGCACGCTGATCCTAGACCTGTAAGGCTAGTTAAGGGAGGCTTCACCCCCGTTATATAATAAACACACTAATAGTTAGGATTGGGAGAGCACACGCTGATCCTAGACCTGTAAGGCTAGTTAAGGGAGGCTTCACCCTCGTTATATAAAAACACCCTAATAGTTAAGGTTAGGATTGGGAGAGCGCACGCTGATCCTAGACCTGTAAGGCTAGTTAAGGGAGGCTTCACCCCCGTTATATAATAAACACACTAATAGTTAGGATTGGAGAGAGCGCACGCTGATCCTAGACCTGTAGTTAAGGGAGGCTTCACCCCGTTATATAATAAACACACTAATAGTTAGGATTGGGAGAGCGCACGCTGATCCTAGACCTGTAAGGTTAGTTAAGGGAGGCTTCACCCCCGTTATATAATAAACACACTAATAGTTAGGATTGGGAGAGCGCACGCTGATCCTAGACCTGTAAGGCTAGTTAAGGGAGGCTTCACCCCGTTATATATAAACATCCTAATAGTTAAGGTTAGGATTGGAGAGAGCGCACGCTGATCCTAGACCTGTAGTTAAGGGAGGCTTCACCCTCGTTATATAATAAACACACTAATAGTTAGGATTGGAGAGAGCGCACGCTGATCCTAGACCTGTAAGGCTAGTTAAGGGAGGCTTCACCCCCGTTATATAATAAACACACTAATAGTTAGGATTGGAGAGAGCGCACGCTGATCCTAGACCTGTAAGGCTAGTTAAGGGAGGCTTCACCCCCGTTATATAATAAACACACTAATAGTTAGGATTGGAGAGAGCGCACGCTGATCCTAGACCTGTAAGGCTAGTTAAGGGAGGCTTCACCCCCGTTATATAATAAACACACTAATAGTTAGGATTGGGAGAGCACACGCTGATCCTAGACCTGTAAGGCTAGTTAAGGGAGGCTTCACCCTCGTTATATAATAAACACACTAATAGTTAGGATTGGGAGAGCGCACGCTGATCCTAGACCTGTAGTTAAGGGAGGCTTCACCCCCGTTATATAATAAACACACTAATAGTTAGGATTGGAGAGAGCGCACGCTGATCCTAGACCTGTAGTTAAGGGAGGCTTCACCCCCGTTATATAATAAACACACTAATAGTTAGGATTGGAGAGAGCGCACGCTGATCCTAGACCTGTAGTTAAGGGAGGCTTCACCCCCGTTATGTAATAAACACACTAATAGTTAGGATTGGGAGAGCGCACGCTGATCCTAGACCTGTAAGTCTAGTTAAGGGAGGCTTCACCCCCGTTATATAATAAACACACTAATAGTTAGGATTGGAGAGAGCGCACGCTGATCCTAGACCTGTAAGGCTAGTTAAGGGAGGCTTCACCCCCGTTATATAATAAACACACTAATAGTTAGGATTGGGAGAGCGCACGCTGATCCTAGACCTGTAGTTAAGGGAGGCTTCACCCCCGTTATATAATAAACACACTAATAGTTAGGATTGGGAGATCTTACGCTGATCCTAGACCTGTAGTTAAGGGAGGCTTCACCCCCGTTATATAATAAACACACTAATAGTTAGGATTGGGAGATCTTACGCTGATCCTAGACCTGTAGTTAAGGGAGGCTTCACCCCCGTTATATAATAAACACACTAATAGTTAGGATTGGGAGATCTTACGCTGATCCTAGACCTGTAGTTAAGGGAGGCTTCACCCCCGTTATATAATAAACACACTAATAGTTAGGATTGGGAGAGCGCACGCTGATCCTAGACCTGTAAGGCTAGTTAAGGGAGGCTTCACCCCCGTTATATAATAAACACACTAATAGTTAGGATTGGGAGAGCGCACGCTGATCCTGGACCTGTAGTTAAGGGAGGCTTCACCCCCGTTATATAATAAACACACTAATAGTTAGGATTGGGAGAGCGCACGCTGATCCTAGACCTGTAAGGCTAGTTAAGGGAGGCTTCACCCCCGTTATATAATAAACACACTAATAGTTAGGATTGGAGAGAGCGCACGCTGATCCTAGACCTGTAAGGCTAGTTAAGGGAGGCTTCACCCCCGTTATATAATAAACACACTAATAGTTAGGATTGGGAGAGCGCACGCTGATCCTAGACCTGTAGTTAAGGGAGGCTTCACCCTCGTTATATAATAAACACACTAATAGTTAGGATTGGAGAGAGCGCACGCTGATCCTGGACCTGTAGTTAAGGGAGGCTTCACCCCCGTTATATAATAAACACACTAATAGTTAGGATTGGAGAGAGCGCACGCTGATCCTAGACCTGTAGTTAAGGGAGGCTTCACCCCCGTTATATAATAAACACACTAATAGTTAGGATTGGAGAGAGAGCACGCTGATCCTAGACCTGTAGTTAAGGGAGGCTTCACCCCCGTTATATAATAAACACACTAATAGTTAGGATTGGAGAGAGCGCACGCTGATCCTAGACCTGTAGTTAAGGGAGGCTTCACCCCCGTTATATAATAAACACACTAATAGTTAGGATTGGGAGAGCGCACGCTGATCCTAGACCTGTAAGGCTAGTTAAGGGAGGCTTCACCCCCGTTATATAATAAACACACTAATAGTTAGGATTGGAGAGAGCGCACGCTGATCCTAGACCTGTAAGGCTAGTTAAGGGAGGCTTCACCCCCGTTATATAATAAACACACTAATAGTTAGGATTGGAGAGAGCGCACGCTGATCCTAGACCTGTAAGGCTAGTTAAGGGAGGCTTCACCCCCGTTATATAATAAACACACTAATAGTTAGGATTGGAGAGAGCGCACGCTGATCCTAGACCTGTAAGGCTAGTTAAGGGAGGCTTCACCCCCGTTATATAATAAACACACTAATAGTTAGGATTGGAGAGAGCGCACGCTGATCCTAGACCTGTAAGGCTAGTTAAGGGAGGCTTCACCCCCATTATATAATAAACACACTAATAGTTAGGATTGGGAGAGCACACGCTGATCCTAGACCTGTAAGGCTAGTTAAGGGAGGCTTCACCCTCGTTATATAATAAACACACTAATAGTTAGGATTGGGAGAGCACACGCTGATCCTAGACCTGTAAGGCTAGTTAAGGGAGGCTTCACCCCCGTTATATAATAAACACACTAAAAGTTAGGATTGGGAGAGCGCACGCTGATCCTAGACCTGTAAGGCTAGTTAAGGGAGGCTTCACCCTCGTTATATAATAAACACACTAATAGTTAGGATTGGGAGAGCACACGCTGAGCCTAGACCTGTAAGGCTAGTTAAGGGAGGCTTCACCCCCGTTATATAATAAACACACTAATAGTTAGGATTGGAGAGAGCGCACGCTGATCCTAGACCTGTAAGGCTAGTTAAGGGAGGCTTCACCCCCGTTATATAATAAACACACTAATAGTTAGGATTGGAGAGAGCGCACGCTGATCCTAGACCTGTAAGGCTAGTTAAGGGAGGCTTCACCCCCGTTATATAATAAACACACTAATAGTTAGGATTGGGAGAGCACACGCTGATCCTAGACCTGTAAGGCTAGTTAAGGGAGGCTTCACCCTCGTTATATAATAAACACACTAATAGTTAGGATTGGAGAGAGCGCACGCTGATCCTAGACCTGTAAGGCTAGTTAAGGGAGGCTTCACCCCCGTTATATAATAAACACACTAATAGTTAGGATTGGAGAGAGCGCACGCTGATCCTAGACCTGTAAGGCTAGTTAAGGGAGGCTTCACCCCCGTTATATAATAAACACACTAATAGTTAGGATTGGAGAGAGCGCACGCTGATCCTAGACCTGTAAGGCTAGTTAAGGGAGGCTTCACCCCCGTTATATAATAAACACACTAATAGTTAGGATTGGAGAAAGCGCACGCTGATCCTAGACCTGTAAGGCTAGTTAAGGGAGGCTTCACCCCCGTTATATAATAAACACACTAATAGTTAGGATTGGAGAGAGCGCACGCTGATCCTAGACCTGTAAGGCTAGTTAAGGGAGGCTTCACCCCCGTTATATAATAAACACACTAATAGTTAGGATTGGAGAGAGCGCACGCTGATCCTAGACCTGTAAGGCTAGTTAAGGGAGGCTTCACCCCCGTTATATAATAAACACACTAATAGTTAGGATTGGAGAGAGCGCACGCTGATCCTAGACCTGTAAGGCTAGTTAAGGGAGGCTTCACCCCCGTTATATAATAAACACACTAATAGTTAGGATTGGGAGAGCACACGCTGATCCTAGACCTGTAAGGCTAGTTAAGGGAGGCTTCACCCTCGTTATATAATAAACACACTAATAGTTAGGATTGGGAGAGCACACGCTGATCCTAGACCTGTAAGGCTAGTTAAGGGAGGCTTCACCCCCGTTATATAATAAACACACTAAAAGTTAGGATTGGGAGAGCGCACGCTGATCCTAGACCTGTAAGGCTAGTTAAGGGAGGCTTCACCCTCGTTATATAATAAACACACTAATAGTTAGGATTGGGAGAGCACACGCTGATCCTAGACCTGTAAGGCTAGTTAAGGGAGGCTTCACCCCCGTTATATAATAAACACACTAATAGTTAGGATTGGAGAGAGCGCACGCTGATCCTAGACCTGTAAGGCTAGTTAAGGGAGGCTTCACCCCCGTTATATAATAAACACACTAATAGTTAGGATTGGAGAGAGCGCACGCTGATCCTAGACCTGTAAGGCTAGTTAAGGGAGGCTTCACCCCCGTTATATAATAAACACACTAATAGTTAGGATTGGGAGAGCACACGCTGATCCTAGACCTGTAAGGCTAGTTAAGGGAGGCTTCACCCTCGTTATATAATAAACACACTAAAAGTTAGGATTGGGAGAGCGCACGCTGATCCTAGACCTGTAAGGCTAGTTAAGGGAGGCTTCACCCTCGTTATATAATAAACACACTAATAGTTAGGATTGGGAGAGCACACGCTGATCCTAGACCTGTAAGGCTAGTTAAGGGAGGCTTCACCCCCGTTATATAATAAACACACTAATAGTTAGGATTGGAGAGAGCGCACGCTGATCCTAGACCTGTAAGGCTAGTTAAGGGAGGCTTCACCCTCGTTATATAATAAACACACTAATAGTTAGGATTGGGAGAGCACACGCTGATCCTAGACCTGTAAGGCTAGTTAAGGGAGGCTTCACCCCCGTTATATAATAAACACACTAATAGTTAGGATTGGGAGAGCGCACGCTGATCCTAGACCTGTAAGGCTAGTTAAGGGAGGCTTCACCCTCGTTATATAATAAACACACTAATAGTTAGGATTGGGAGAGCACACGCTGATCCTAGACCTGTAAGGCTAGTTAAGGGAGGCTTCACCCTCGTTATATAATAAACACACTAATAGTTAGGATTGGGAGAGCACACGCTGATCCTAGACCTGTAAGGCTAGTTAAGGGAGGCTTCACCCTCGTTATATAATAAACACACTAATAGTTAGGATTGGGAGAGCACACGCTGATCCTAGACCTGTAAGGCTAGTTAAGGGAGGCTTCACCCCCGTTATATAATAAACACACTAATAGTTAGGATTGGAGAGAGCGCACGCTGATCCTAGACCTGTAAGGCTAGTTAAGGGAGGCTTCACCCCCGTTATATAATAAACACACTAATAGTTAGGATTGGAGAGAGCGCACGCTGATCCTAGACCTGTAAGGCTAGTTAAGGGAGGCTTCACCCCCGTTATATAATAAACACACTAATAGTTAGGATTGGAGAGAGCGCACGCTGATCCTAGACCTGTAAGGCTAGTTAAGGGAGGCTTCACCCCCGTTATATAATAAACACACTAATAGTTAGGATTGGGAGAGCACACGCTGATCCTAGACCTGTAAGGCTAGTTAAGGGAGGCTTCACCCTCGTTATATAATAAACACACTAATAGTTAGGATTGGAGAGAGCGCACGCTGATCCTAGACCTGTAAGGCTAGTTAAGGGAGGCTTCACCCCCGTTATATAATAAACACACTAATAGTTAGGATTGGAGAGAGCGCACGCTGATCCTAGACCTGTAAGGCTAGTTAAGGGAGGCTTCACCCCCGTTATATAATAAACACACTAATAGTTAGGATTGGAGAGAGCGCACGCTGATCCTAGACCTGTAAGGCTAGTTAAGGGACGCTTCACCCCCGTTATATAATAAACACACTAATAGTTAGGATTGGAGAGAGCGCACGCTGATCCTAGACCTGTAAGGCTAGTTAAGGGAGGCTTCACCCCCGTTATATAATAAACACACTAATAGTTAGGATTGGAGAGAGCGCACGCTGATCCTAGACCTGTAAGGCTAGTTAAGGGAGGCTTCACCCCCGTTATATAATAAACACACTAATAGTTAGGATTGGAGAGAGCGCACGCTGATCCTAGACCTGTAAGGCTAGTTAAGGGAGGCTTCACCCCCATTATATAATAAACACACTAATAGTTAGGATTGGGAGAGCACACGCTGATCCTAGACCTGTAAGGCTAGTTAAGGGAGGCTTCACCCTCGTTATATAATAAACACACTAATAGTTAGGATTGGGAGAGCACACGCTGATCCTAGACCTGTAAGGCTAGTTAAGGGAGGCTTCACCCCCGTTATATAATAAACACACTAAAAGTTAGGATTGGGAGAGCGCACGCTGATCCTAGACCTGTAAGGCTAGTTAAGGGAGGCTTCACCCTCGTTATATAATAAACACACTAATAGTTAGGATTGGGAGAGCACACGCTGAGCCTAGACCTGTAAGGCTAGTTAAGGGAGGCTTCACCCCCGTTATATAATAAACACACTAATAGTTAGGATTGGAGAGAGCGCACGCTGATCCTAGACCTGTAAGGCTAGTTAAGGGAGGCTTCACCCCCGTTATATAATAAACACACTAATAGTTAGGATTGGAGAGAGCGCACGCTGATCCTAGACCTGTAAGGCTAGTTAAGGGAGGCTTCACCCCCATTATATAATAAACACACTAATAGTTAGGATTGGGAGAGCACACGCTGATCCTAGACCTGTAAGGCTAGTTAAGGGAGGCTTCACCCTCGTTATATAATAAACACACTAATAGTTAGGATTGGGAGAGCACACGCTGATCCTAGACCTGTAAGGCTAGTTAAGGGAGGCTTCACCCCCGTTATATAATAAACACACTAAAAGTTAGGATTGGGAGAGCGCACGCTGATCCTAGACCTGTAAGGCTAGTTAAGGGAGGCTTCACCCTCGTTATATAATAAACACACTAATAGTTAGGATTGGGAGAGCACACGCTGAGCCTAGACCTGTAAGGCTAGTTAAGGGAGGCTTCACCCCCGTTATATAATAAACACACTAATAGTTAGGATTGGAGAGAGCGCACGCTGATCCTAGACCTGTAAGGCTAGTTAAGGGAGGCTTCACCCCCGTTATATAATAAACACACTAATAGTTAGGATTGGAGAGAGCGCACGCTGATCCTAGACCTGTAAGGCTAGTTAAGGGAGGCTTCACCCCCGTTATATAATAAACACACTAATAGTTAGGATTGGGAGAGCTCACGCTGATCCTAGACCTGTAAGGCTAGTTAAGGGAGGCTTCACCCTCGTTATATAATAAACACACTAATAGTTAGGATTGGAGAGAGCGCACGCTGATCCTAGACCTGTAAGGCTAGTTAAGGGAGGCTTCACCCCCGTTATATAATAAACACACTAATAGTTAGGATTGGGAGAGCACACGCTGATCCTAGACCTGTAAGGCTAGTTAAGGGAGGCTTCACCCTCGTTATATAATAAACACACTAATAGTTAGGATTGGAGAGAGCGCACGCTGATCCTAGACCTGTAAGGCTAGTTAAGGGAGGCTTCACCCCCGTTATATAATAAACACACTAATAGTTAGGATTGGAGAGAGCGCACGCTGATCCTAGACCTGTAAGGCTAGTTAAGGGAGGCTTCACCCCCGTTATATAATAAACACACTAATAGTTAGGATTGGAGAGAGCGCACGCTGATCCTAGACCTGTAAGGCTAGTTAAGGGAGGCTTCACCCCCGTTATATAATAAACACACTAATAGTTAGGATTGGAGAGAGCGCACGCTGATCCTAGACCTGTAAGGCTAGTTAAGGGAGGCTTCACCCCCGTTATATAATAAACACACTAATAGTTAGGATTGGAGAGAGCGCACGCTGATCCTAGACCTGTAAGGCTAGTTAAGGGAGGCTTCACCCCCGTCATATAATAAACACACTAATAGTTAGGATTGGAGAGAGCGCACGCTGATCCTAGACCTGTAAGGCTAGTTAAGGGAGGCTTCACCCCCATTATATAATAAACACACTAATAGTTAGGATTGGGAGAGCACACGCTGATCCTAGACCTGTAAGGCTAGTTAAGGGAGGCTTCACCCTCGTTATATAATAAACACACTAATAGTTAGGATTGGGAGAGCACACGCTGATCCTAGACCTGTAAGGCTAGTTAAGGGAGGCTTCACCCCCGTTATATAATAAACACACTAAAAGTTAGGATTGGGAGAGCGCACGCTGATCCTAGACCTGTAAGGCTAGTTAAGGGAGGCTTCACCCTCGTTATATAATAAACACACTAATAGTTAGGATTGGGAGAGCACACGCTGACCCTAGACCTGTAAGGCTAGTTAAGGGAGGCTTCACCCCCGTTATATAATAAACACACTAATAGTTAGGATTGGAGAGAGCGCACGCTGATCCTAGACCTGTAAGGCTAGTTAAGGGAGGCTTCACCCCCGTTATATAATAAACACACTAATAGTTAGGATTGGAGAGAGCGCACGCTGATCCTAGACCTGTAAGGCTAGTTAAGGGAGGCTTCACCCCCGTTATATAATAAACACACTAATAGTTAGGATTGGGAGAGCTCACGCTGATCCTAGACCTGTAAGGCTAGTTAAGGGAGGCTTCACCCTCGTTATATAATAAACACACTAATAGTTAGGATTGGAGAGAGCGCACGCTGATCCTAGACCTGTAAGGCTAGTTAAGGGAGGCTTCACCCCCGTTATATAATAAACACACTAATAGTTAGGATTGGAGAAAGCGCACGCTGATCCTAGACCTGTAAGGCTAGTTAAGGGAGGCTTCACCCCCGTTATATAATAAACACACTAATAGTTAGGATTGGAGAGAGCGCACGCTGATCCTAGACCTGTAAGGCTAGTTAAGGGAGGCTTCACCCCCGTTATATAATAAACACACTAATAGTTAGGATTGGAGAGAGCGCACGCTGATCCTAGACCTGTAAGGCTAGTTAAGGGAGGCTTCACCCCCGTTATATAATAAACACACTAATAGTTAGGATTGGAGAGAGCGCACGCTGATCCTAGACCTGTAAGGCTAGTTAAGGGAGGCTTCACCCCCGTTATATAATAAACACACTAATAGTTAGGATTGGGAGAGCACACGCTGATCCTAGACCTGTAAGGCTAGTTAAGGGAGGCTTCACCCTCGTTATATAATAAACACACTAATAGTTAGGATTGGGAGAGCACACGCTGATCCTAGACCTGTAAGGCTAGTTAAGGGAGGCTTCACCCCCGTTATATAATAAACACACTAAAAGTTAGGATTGGGAGAGCGCACGCTGATCCTAGACCTGTAAGGCTAGTTAAGGGAGGCTTCACCCTCGTTATATAATAAACACACTAATAGTTAGGATTGGGAGAGCACACGCTGATCCTAGACCTGTAAGGCTAGTTAAGGGAGGCTTCACCCCCGTTATATAATAAACACACTAAAAGTTAGGATTGGGAGAGCGCACGCTGATCCTAGACCTGTAAGGCTAGTTAAGGGAGGCTTCACCCTCGTTATATAATAAACACACTAATAGTTAGGATTGGGAGAGCACACGCTGACCCTAGACCTGTAAGGCTAGTTAAGGGAGGCTTCACCCCCGTTATATAATAAACACACTAATAGTTAGGATTGGAGAGAGCGCACGCTGATCCTAGACCTGTAAGGCTAGTTAAGGGAGGCTTCACCCCCGTTATATAATAAACACACTAATAGTTAGGATTGGAGAGAGCGCACGCTGATCCTAGACCTGTAAGGCTAGTTAAGGGAGGCTTCACCCCCGTTATATAATAAACACACTAATAGTTAGGATTGGGAGAGCTCACGCTGATCCTAGACCTGTAAGGCTAGTTAAGGGAGGCTTCACCCTCGTTATATAATAAACACACTAATAGTTAGGATTGGAGAGAGCGCACGCTGATCCTAGACCTGTAAGGCTAGTTAAGGGAGGCTTCACCCCCGTTATATAATAAACACACTAATAGTTAGGATTGGAGAAAGCGCACGCTGATCCTAGACCTGTAAGGCTAGTTAAGGGAGGCTTCACCCCCGTTATATAATAAACACACTAATAGTTAGGATTGGAGAGAGCGCACGCTGATCCTAGACCTGTAAGGCTAGTTAAGGGAGGCTTCACCCCCGTTATATAATAAACACACTAATAGTTAGGATTGGAGAGAGCGCACGCTGATCCTAGACCTGTAAGGCTAGTTAAGGGAGGCTTCACCCCCGTTATATAATAAACACACTAATAGTTAGGATTGGAGAGAGCGCACGCTGATCCTAGACCTGTAAGGCTAGTTAAGGGAGGCTTCACCCCCGTTATATAATAAACACACTAATAGTTAGGATTGGGAGAGCACACGCTGATCCTAGACCTGTAAGGCTAGTTAAGGGAGGCTTCACCCTCGTTATATAATAAACACACTAATAGTTAGGATTGGGAGAGCACACGCTGATCCTAGACCTGTAAGGCTAGTTAAGGGAGGCTTCACCCCCGTTATATAATAAACACACTAAAAGTTAGGATTGGGAGAGCGCACGCTGATCC
This sequence comes from Oncorhynchus clarkii lewisi, assembly GCF_045791955.1. Lineage (NCBI taxonomy): Eukaryota > Metazoa > Chordata > Actinopteri > Salmoniformes > Salmonidae > Oncorhynchus > Oncorhynchus clarkii. The sequence continues at coordinate 5,363,831 of NC_092163.1, forward strand.
TAGACCTGTAAGGCTAGTTAAGGGAGGCTTCACCCTCGTTATATAATAAACACACTAATAGTTAGGATTGGGAGAGCACACGCTGATCCTAGACCTGTAAGGCTAGTTAAGGGAGGCTTCACCCCCGTTATATAATAAACACACTAATAGTTAGGATTGGAGAGAGCGCACGCTGATCCTAGACCTGTAAGGCTAGTTAAGGGAGGCTTCACCCCCGTTATATAATAAACACACTAATAGTTAGGATTGGAGAGAGCGCACGCTGATCCTAGACCTGTAAGGCTAGTTAAGGGAGGCTTCACCCCCGTTATATAATAAACACACTAATAGTTAGGATTGGGAGAGCACACGCTGATCCTAGACCTGTAAGGCTAGTTAAGGGAGGCTTCACCCTCGTTATATAATAAACACACTAATAGTTAGGATTGGGAGAGCACACGCTGATCCTAGACCTGTAAGGCTAGTTAAGGGAGGCTTCACCCCCGTTATATAATAAACACACTAAAAGTTAGGATTGGGAGAGCGCACGCTGATCCTAGACCTGTAAGGCTAGTTAAGGGAGGCTTCACCCTCGTTATATAATAAACACACTAATAGTTAGGATTGGGAGAGCACACGCTGATCCTAGACCTGTAAGGCTAGTTAAGGGAGGCTTCACCCCCGTTATATAATAAACACACTAATAGTTAGGATTGGAGAGAGCGCACGCTGATCCTAGACCTGTAAGGCTAGTTAAGGGAGGCTTCACCCTCGTTATATAATAAACACACTAATAGTTAGGATTGGGAGAGCACACGCTGATCCTAGACCTGTAAGGCTAGTTAAGGGAGGCTTCACCCCCGTTATATAATAAACACACTAATAGTTAGGATTGGGAGAGCGCATGCTGATCCTAGACCTGTAAGGCTAGTTAAGGGAGGCTTCACCCTCGTTATATAATAAACACACTAATAGTTAGGATTGGGAGAGCACACGCTGATCCTAGACCTGTAAGGCTAGTTAAGGGAGGCTTCACCCTCGTTATATAATAAACACACTAATAGTTAGGATTGGGAGAGCACACGCTGATCCTAGACCTGTAAGGCTAGTTAAGGGAGGCTTCACCCCCGTTATATAATAAACACACTAATAGTTAGGATTGGAGAGAGCGCACGCTGATCCTAGACCTGTAAGGCTAGTTAAGGGAGGCTTCACCCCCGTTATATAATAAACACACTAATAGTTAGGATTGGAGAGAGCGCACGCTGATCCTAGACCTGTAAGGCTAGTTAAGGGAGGCTTCACCCCCGTTATATAATAAACACACTAATAGTTAGGATTGGAGAGAGCGCACGCTGATCCTAGACCTGTAAGGCTAGTTAAGGGAGGCTTCACCCCCGTTATATAATAAACACACTAATAGTTAGGATTGGGAGAGCACACGCTGATCCTAGACCTGTAAGGCTAGTTAAGGGAGGCTTCACCCTCGTTATATAATAAACACACTAATAGTTAGGATTGGAGAGAGCGCACGCTGATCCTAGACCTGTAAGGCTAGTTAAGGGAGGCTTCACCCCCGTTATATAATAAACACACTAATAGTTAGGATTGGAGAGAGCGCACGCTGATCCTAGACCTGTAAGGCTAGTTAAGGGAGGCTTCACCCCCGTTATATAATAAACACACTAATAGTTAGGATTGGAGAGAGCGCACGCTGATCCTAGACCTGTAAGGCTAGTTAAGGGAGGCTTCACCCCCGTTATATAATAAACACACTAATAGTTAGGATTGGAGAGAGCGCACGCTGATCCTAGACCTGTAAGGCTAGTTAAGGGAGGCTTCACCCCCGTTATATAATAAACACACTAATAGTTAGGATTGGAGAGAGCGCACGCTGATCCTAGACCTGTAAGGCTAGTTAAGGGAGGCTTCACCCCCGTTATATAATAAACACACTAATAGTTAGGATTGGAGAGAGCGCACGCTGATCCTAGACCTGTAAGGCTAGTTAAGGGAGGCTTCACCCCCGTTATATAATAAACACACTAATAGTTAGGATTGGGAGAGCACACGCTGATCCTAGACCTGTAAGGCTAGTTAAGGGAGGCTTCACCCTCGTTATATAATAAACACACTAATAGTTAGGATTGGGAGAGCACACGCTGATCCTAGACCTGTAAGGCTAGTTAAGGGAGGCTTCACCCCCGTTATATAATAAACACACTAATAGTTAGGATTGGAGAGAGCGCACGCTGATCCTAGACCTGTAAGGCTAGTTAAGGGAGGCTTCACCCCCGTTATATAATAAACACACTAATAGTTAGGATTGGGAGAGCACACGCTGATCCTAGACCTGTAAGGCTAGTTAAGGGAGGCTTCACCCTCGTTATATAATAAACACACTAATAGTTAGGATTGGGAGAGCACACGCTGATCCTAGACCTGTAAGGCTAGTTAAGGGAGGCTTCACCCCCGTTATATAATAAACACACTAAAAGTTAGGATTGGGAGAGCGCACGCTGATCCTAGACCTGTCAGGCTAGTTAAGGGAGGCTTCACCCTCGTTATATAATAAACACACTAATAGTTAGGATTGGGAGAGCACACGCTGATCCTAGACCTGTAAGGCTAGTTAAGGGAGGCTTCACCCCCGTTATATAATAAACACACTAATAGTTAGGATTGGAGAGAGCGCACGCTGATCCTAGACCTGTAAGGCTAGTTAAGGGAGGCTTCACCCTCGTTATATAATAAACACACTAATAGTTAGGATTGGGAGAGCACACGCTGATCCTAGACCTGTAAGGCTAGTTAAGGGAGGCTTCACCCCCGTTATATAATAAACACACTAATAGTTAGGATTGGGAGAGCGCACGCTGATCCTAGACCTGTAAGGCTAGTTAAGGGAGGCTTCACCCTCGTTATATAATAAACACACTAATAGTTAGGATTGGGAGAGCACACGCTGATCCTAGACCTGTAAGGCTAGTTAAGGGAGGCTTCACCCCCGTTATATAATAAACACACTAATAGTTAGGATTGGGAGAGCGCACGCTGATCCTAGACCTGTAAGGCTAGTTAAGGGAGGGTTCACCCCCGTTATATAATAAACACACTAATAGTTAGGATTGGAGAGAGCGCACGCTGATCCTAGACCTGTAAGGCTAGTTAAGGGAGGCTTCACCCCGTTATATAAAAACACCCTAATAGTTAAGGTTAGGATTGGGAGAGCGCACGCTGATCCTAGACCTGTAAGGCTAGTTAAGGGAGGCTTCACCCCCGTTATATAATAAACACACTAATAGTTAGGATTGGAGAGAGCGCACGCTGATCCTAGACCTGTAGTTAAGGGAGGCTTCACCCCGTTATATAATAAACACACTAATAGTTAGGATTGGGAGAGCGCACGCTGATCCTAGACCTGTAAGGTTAGTTAAGGGAGGCTTCACCCCCGTTATATAATAAACACACTAATAGTTAGGATTGGGAGAGCGCACGCTGATCCTAGACCTGTAAGGCTAGTTAAGGGAGGCTTCACCCCGTTATATATAAACATCCTAATAGTTAAGGTTAGGATTGGAGAGAGCGCACGCTGATCCTAGACCTGTAGTTAAGGGAGGCTTCACCCTCGTTATATAATAAACACACTAATAGTTAGGATTGGAGAGAGCGCACGCTGATCCTAGACCTGTAAGGCTAGTTAAGGGAGGCTTCACCCCCGTTATATAATAAACACACTAATAGTTAGGATTGGAGAGAGCGCACGCTGATCCTAGACCTGTAAGGCTAGTTAAGGGAGGCTTCACCCCCGTTATATAATAAACACACTAATAGTTAGGATTGGAGAGAGCGCACGCTGATCCTAGACCTGTAAGGCTAGTTAAGGGAGGCTTCACCCCCGTTATATAATAAACACACTAATAGTTAGGATTGGGAGAGCACACGCTGATCCTAGACCTGTAAGGCTAGTTAAGGGAGGCTTCACCCTCGTTATATAATAAACACACTAATAGTTAGGATTGGGAGAGCGCACGCTGATCCTAGACCTGTAGTTAAGGGAGGCTTCACCCCCGTTATATAATAAACACACTAATAGTTAGGATTGGAGAGAGCGCACGCTGATCCTAGACCTGTAGTTAAGGGAGGCTTCACCCCCGTTATATAATAAACACACTAATAGTTAGGATTGGAGAGAGCGCACGCTGATCCTAGACCTGTAGTTAAGGGAGGCTTCACCCCCGTTATGTAATAAACACACTAATAGTTAGGATTGGGAGAGCGCACGCTGATCCTAGACCTGTAAGTCTAGTTAAGGGAGGCTTCACCCCCGTTATATAATAAACACACTAATAGTTAGGATTGGAGAGAGCGCACGCTGATCCTAGACCTGTAAGGCTAGTTAAGGGAGGCTTCACCCCCGTTATATAATAAACACACTAATAGTTAGGATTGGGAGAGCGCACGCTGATCCTAGACCTGTAGTTAAGGGAGGCTTCACCCCCGTTATATAATAAACACACTAATAGTTAGGATTGGGAGATCTTACGCTGATCCTAGACCTGTAGTTAAGGGAGGCTTCACCCCCGTTATATAATAAACACACTAATAGTTAGGATTGGGAGATCTTACGCTGATCCTAGACCTGTAGTTAAGGGAGGCTTCACCCCCGTTATATAATAAACACACTAATAGTTAGGATTGGGAGATCTTACGCTGATCCTAGACCTGTAGTTAAGGGAGGCTTCACCCCCGTTATATAATAAACACACTAATAGTTAGGATTGGGAGAGCGCACGCTGATCCTAGACCTGTAAGGCTAGTTAAGGGAGGCTTCACCCCCGTTATATAATAAACACACTAATAGTTAGGATTGGGAGAGCGCACGCTGATCCTGGACCTGTAGTTAAGGGAGGCTTCACCCCCGTTATATAATAAACACACTAATAGTTAGGATTGGGAGAGCGCACGCTGATCCTAGACCTGTAAGGCTAGTTAAGGGAGGCTTCACCCCCGTTATATAATAAACACACTAATAGTTAGGATTGGAGAGAGCGCACGCTGATCCTAGACCTGTAAGGCTAGTTAAGGGAGGCTTCACCCCCGTTATATAATAAACACACTAATAGTTAGGATTGGGAGAGCGCACGCTGATCCTAGACCTGTAGTTAAGGGAGGCTTCACCCTCGTTATATAATAAACACACTAATAGTTAGGATTGGAGAGAGCGCACGCTGATCCTGGACCTGTAGTTAAGGGAGGCTTCACCCCCGTTATATAATAAACACACTAATAGTTAGGATTGGAGAGAGCGCACGCTGATCCTAGACCTGTAGTTAAGGGAGGCTTCACCCCCGTTATATAATAAACACACTAATAGTTAGGATTGGAGAGAGAGCACGCTGATCCTAGACCTGTAGTTAAGGGAGGCTTCACCCCCGTTATATAATAAACACACTAATAGTTAGGATTGGAGAGAGCGCACGCTGATCCTAGACCTGTAGTTAAGGGAGGCTTCACCCCCGTTATATAATAAACACACTAATAGTTAGGATTGGGAGAGCGCACGCTGATCCTAGACCTGTAAGGCTAGTTAAGGGAGGCTTCACCCCCGTTATATAATAAACACACTAATAGTTAGGATTGGGCGAGCGCACGCTGATCCTAGACCTGTAGTTAAGGGAGGCTTCACCCCCGTTATATAATAAACACACTAATAGTTAGGATTGGAGAGAGCGCACGCTGATCCTAGACCTGTAGTTAAGGGAGGCTTCACCCCCGTTATATAATAAACACACTAATAGTTAGGATTGGAGAGAGCGCACGCTGATCCTAGACCTGTAGTTATAAGGGAGGCTTCACCCCCGTTATATAATAAACACACTAATAGTTAGGATTGGAGAGAGCACACGCTGATCCTAGACCTGTAGTTGAGGGAGGCTTCACCCCCGTTATATAATAAACTCACCTGATTCATTGTAGAAACGTTTGTTTTGTTTATGGTCGATCGCAGAGTTCAGGAGAAGTTAACCAGATAATTGTTTATGTCTAGTCTACTGACCTTGTAGATTAGGGAGGTAGAAGACCGAGACGTTACATTCCAACACGTTACTCTCTGCCTAACACCACGCCCAGACCGGACGCGCGTGCAAATGTATTTTGTCCCCAACACACTAAAAGAGAGCGCGACATGCAGGTTGAAATATCAAAACAAACTCTGAACCAATTATAATAATTTGGGCGACAGGTTCGAAAAGCATTAAGCATTAAACATTTCTGACGATTTAAATGAGCTAGCTTGCAGCTGCTAGCTATTTTGTCCTGGGATATACATTTCGAGCTGTTATTTTACCTGAAACGCACAATGGCAACGCTGACGTTCATTGGCACGTGCGAGCAGTGTGGGTGCAATAATTGAATAACATGCACGTTGTACATTTATTTTGCAACGCTCGCGTCAGTATGGTCAGCGTGTAAAGTCACAAGAGAAAATGGAGAATAGAGACGGACTCCACTTTCACTGCCGTTCGATTGAAAAAGAGGACTTCGGCCAACATACAAATAACAGTCCAGCCGTAGGCTTCTGCTTATAGCGCATTTCCAAAAGTTAAACGTCCGATAGCCTTTTAACATGCCTCCTTTGTTCCATCACGTTGTCTAGTATTCTACTCTGCACGGAGCGTCACGTGAAAGAGGGGCTATAATTCAGAGCTGTTGTTTTGCGGCCCTGAAAGGGTCCTGCACTCCCCTGATAAAGATAGTTAACATACCCGTAAGTCCACTCCCACAGCAACAGGAATGTTGTGTTGTAGCAAATGTGTTTCACGAAATACATGCACCAGATGTTACCAGGCAGTATAACATGACGGCGCCAAAATCTTACCAATCCATGCATTAATCCACTAACTATGACTGAGACATGTGCGTTTCATGCAGAGCATTTGGAAAGTATTCAGACCCCTTGACTTTTTCCACATTTTGTTACATTTACCGCCTTATTCTAAAATTGATTTAATAGTTATTTTTCTCTCCTCAATCTACACACAATAACAAAGCAAAAACAGTTTAGAATTTTTTGCAACTATATATATATATATATATATATATATATATATATATATATATATATATATCACACACACCCACACGGGCAAAAAAGTATTTAGTCAGCCACCAATTGTGCAAGTTCTCCCACTTAAAAAGACGAGAGGCCTGTAAATTTCATCATAGGTACACTTCAACTATGACAGACAAAATTAGGGGGAAAAATCCAGAAAATCACATTGTAGGATTTTTTATGAATTTATTTGCAAATTATGGTGGAAAATAAGTATTTATTGGGGCCCAGAGAGGGGAGATGTCAGGCTTGTCTTTCACATGTCCCTGGTGCTATGCAGAATATCAGAAAGGGAAGAGGACAGGAATGGAACATTGTCTTCTCATGTGAATGTGTCTTTACCTATTCTAAACCATGTGAAGGGATGGCGTGATTAATGGGCAACCAATTACTTTGTCTCTACAATGTCTGTGGGCAAGCCACTCCCTCATTTTTCTATTGGGGGGGGGGGGGGGGGGGGGGTGTATGGCAGTGTCTGGAACCATTGTATGTCCCCTCTGATGTTGCACTTATCTTGGGATATTGTATGACCTAAGAGGCTCACTCCCCTCAGTGAGCTTGTCCAGGAGTGGGGTCAAGGGGGGTTTTACTTGAGATGGGAGTATCTAGAGTTGACAATTGATCTATGCCATTGAATGAGTTGGTGTTTTTTGTACTATGAAGTACCCGGAATGAGATTAGAACCTTGTCTTAGAGACCAAACTGAATGATAATCTATAGCGAATGCTATCTGGCCATGGGACACTTCCTCTCTCATGTAAAAGTCTTCCTTTGTGAACAGTTCCTATTATCTGTGGTTTGTCATGTCGACTAGGGGGGGTGGTGGATCTTTGCTATAAAAGATCTCCGTGGGACACTTCCTCTCTCAAGTAAAAGTCTTTCTTTGTGCACAGTTCCTATTATCTGTGGTTTGTCATGTCGACTAGGGGGGTGGATCTTCGCTATAACAGATCTCAGTTGCCATTATGTTGACACTCAACAATTCATTAGAGATAGTGAATTGTTGAAAGTCAAATGCTATTGCAAAGCTTAATTATTATTAAAAAGGTGTAAGTTTAAGTATAACTCTGATTGGTGTGTGAAGTTAAGTCTCTCTCTTCTTGGTAAAATACAGAAATTAATCCTACCACACGTCTCCCCACCCAGGGAGGGGAGAAACCGTTAGGCTTGCAGTAGGTTACGTAACAATGGGGAGAAACCGTTAGGCTTGCAGTAGGTTACGTAACAATGGGGAGAAACCGTTAGGCTTGCAGTAGGTTACGCAACAATGTGGCAAAATATGATAAGTAATGTAATGTGTTGGAGTAGACTTGGAAATAGCATTGACAGTGTTAGAGAAGAGGGGCATTTGTAAGGGGTATGGTAGATGGTATGACCAATGTAATGTGTTGGAGTAGACTTGTAAATAGCATTGACAGCGTTAGAGAAGAGGGGCATTTATAAGGGGTATGGTAGATGGACTGACCAAATGTGAGGTATAAAAGGCTATGTGCCTGTATGATTTTCAGAACGTTCTCTGAATAATGAAGCAACTGTTTGCAGAAACTCTGGGACTTCGTGGGAATTCTTCTATTAACCAGGCGATTACAACCTCTGGGGACGTTGGGAATTCTTCTATTAACCAGGCGATTACAACCTCTGGGGACGTTGGGAATTCTGCTATTAACCAGGCGATTACAACCTCTGGGGACGTTGGGAATTCTTCTATTAACCAGGCGATTACAACCTCTGGGGACGTTGGGAATTCTTCTATTAACCAGGCAATTACAACCTCTGGGGAATTGGGAATTCTTCTATTAACCAGGCGAATACAGCCTCTGGGGAATTGGTCAAAGCTATAGGGAGTTTTGAGTTAATATCATTGGAACTAGAAATTCAAAGTATATAGTGAGTTTTATAACAGAGTGTGTGTGTGTGTGGGGGGGGGCTTTGATAGGATATAACAGAGTGCTGTGGGGGGGGGGGCTTTGATAGGATATAACAGAGTTATGTGGGGGGGAGCTTTGATAGGATATAACAGAGTGCTGTGGGGGGGGGGGGGGGGGCATTGATAGGATATAACAGAGTGCTGTGGGTGGGGGGGGGGGGCTTTGATAGGATATAACAGAGTGCTGTGGGGGGGGGGGGGCTTTGATAGGATATAACAGAGTGCTGTGGGTGGGGGTGGGCTTTGATAGGATATAACAGAGTGCTGTGGGGGGGGGGGGGGGGGGGCTTTGATAGGATATAACAGAGTGCTGGTTATCTAGCAGCTAACTTTAGCTGGCTGGCTTAGATAACTATATACCAGTAACATTGGTTTACTTTAATGTAGCTGTAAGCTTGGTGTTGATAGCTGCTGTCTGTCTCATGCAGTCACAGAAGATAACCTTGAAAGATCCATATAAATGTTTTTTATATACAATTATATTAAATTGAACATATTTCTGCTATTTCTCTCATGATGTTAACATCTTTGTCCATATTTGACAAGACAATCGACACCTTCAGAACACATTCAGCAAACTGGGGGAGAATTTGATGGACATTTCAGTTTTCCCAACAAAATGATGTTACAATTTAAGATTATAATTAGCAAGTATACAATGACACAGCTATAATATAATTTGACAGTTCTGTTTTAGCCTTTAGTCAGTATACTTTCACTAGGTTATAATTGTACATTATTTATACTCTCATACTTACTTTCAAGGCAAAGACCCCAGAAGAAGTAACATCTTGTTGGCGTGGGTGAGGAAGGGCACCACACGCCCATCTGAAGATACTACACCCCTTCTCTCTCAGGAAGGATCTGAACGTATATGTTAATTAAAAAAAACAGCATTTTGAAACACTTTATTGATTACAATATAGAGATGAATAACTGAGGGGAATCTGAGAATGCAGGGACTCCAACAGGGTGTGAGTTGAAGTAGTCAAATCTGGAGCTGACAAGGGCTGGGATGTAAATGATGTGTAATTACCTGGGGTTATCTAACATCTGAGAACGGGCAGGCAATCCTTAGGGATGGAATGTAAATGACATGATCATCTGGGATGATGTAACAATGAGAACGGGCAGGCAATCCTTAGGGATGGAATGTAAATGGCATGATCATCTGGGATGATGTAACAATGAGAACGGGCAGGCAATCCTTAGGGCTAGAATGTAAATGACATGATCATCTGGGATGATGTAACAATGAGAACGGGCAGGCAATCCTTAGGGATGGAATGTAAATGACATGATCATCTGGGATGATGTAACAATGTGAACGGGCAGGCAATCCTTAGGGCTGGAATGTAAATGACATGATCATCTGGGATGATGTAACAATGAGAACGGGCAGGCAATCCTTAGGGCTAGAATGTAAATGACATGTGATCATCTGGGATGATGTAACAATGAGAACGGGCAGGCAATCCTTAGGGCTAGAATGTAAATGACATGTGATCATCTGGGATGATGTAACAATGAGAACGGGCAGGCATTCCCTCGGATGAAGAGCATCTCTGTATTGCTGATTATGTGCTGTCATCCAGGTGGAAATGTCACCTGTACATCTGATGTAGGAAAAGAGATAAGTTGAGTATCCTGTGAATATGTTTATGTATATGTATTTGTGTATATTCACAGGATACTCAAGGATACTTAACTTATGTGATTTGTGGGGTGGAGGTGCTGAGGGTGTCCTGTGGAGGGCTGATGGGGATGGTGGAGGTGCTGGGGGTGTCCTATGGAGGGCTGATGGGGGGGGGGGGTGGAGGTGCTGAAGGTGTCCTATGGAGGGCTGATGGGGATGGTGGAGGTGCTGGGGGTGTCCTATGGAGGGCTGATGGGGGGGGGGGGGTGCTGAAGGTGTCCTATGGAGGGCTGATGGGGATGGTGGAGGTGCTGAAGGTGTCCTATGGAGGGCTGATGGGGGGGGGGGGGGGTGCTGAAGGTGTCCTATGGAGGGCTGATGGGGATGGTGGAGGTGCTGAAGGTGTCCTATGGAGGGCTGATGGGGGGGGGGGGGGGTGGAGGTGCTGAAGGTGTCCTATGGAGGGTTGATGGGGATGGTGGAGGTGCTGGGGGTGTCCTATGGAGGGCTGATGGGGGGGGGGGGGGGTGGAGGTGCTGGGGGTGTCCTATGGAGGGCGAAGGGACCTATTGGGGAGGGGATTCTTCATGGAGTCACATTCAGTCATAGTTTTGTTTATTATATTATTATACAGTTGCCCAGAGTACAAATGTTTAATTTATTATTGATATTATTATTGTTATTATTGCTACTGTACCTACATTCTTAAAAATTCAATCAGAAAAAGTGTTTTAAAAAATGTAGGTAAAGCCATAAGAGGGCAAAACACGATGGGATTGAGGGATGGGTAGAGGGAACAGTAGAGGGCTCGATGGGATGGGGGATTGAGGGATGGGTAGTGGGAACAGTAGAGGGCTCTGAAAACTATTATTGCTGAAATAACCACTTCCTTTTGTGACTGGAGTCTAATACTTCCTGTGGCACATATCAGAGGGCATGATAGGTAATCAAAGATGGCAAAGATATTTATTTATAGACTAATACACTTGAAACAAATAGCCAAACCGAAAACTGCAGACATTATTAGTGAAATCAAAATTACATAAAAAAATGAAATTAAACGCAGCCTAACGTGATGAGAAATCTCAACGAGCAAGTAAATCGATGAAGAATTGAGTGCTTGCGCGTTTACGCGAAGGGAGATTCTGGCAGGGGGGAGCTATTCGGCACAGCACCTGTTAAGTGAAACTTTGGAAATTTGCCAACATACAAATACTATTCCAGTCGTTGGTAGCCTTCTGATTTTAGTAGCTCATTTTCAAAAGTTAAGGCAGTTTCTTTGGACCCCGCAAGGTTGGAGTTTGGGCCCCGCTCTAAAATAAAATCCAATATTTCAGCCAGACAGCCATCTCACAAACCGATCGCTGTCCATCGTGTTGAAATAGTGACGTGTCTAATTGGCTGCATGCCTAATTAATCGATGATAGGGTTTCTGGGTATGTATAGCTTTTCTTTAGCTAATGAATAACGGTTTATTGGTAGGCCTCTATTTGGTCGTCATTTTCTCATGTTAGGCCTAACATTTCACGAAGCTACACATGCTGTCGCAATGCTGCAATTGTTAGACTGCTGCCTGGTGGCAATAATGCCTAATCAGCTACCAATTGATTACATGTTTTAATTCAATAATATACAACTGTCCTGTAGAGGCTACCTGAACCTGCATGACACGGGCCCTCCTCGTGCTCTCTCTTATGGAACGCCGTTTGGGTGTTTGAAGACCCAAAGACCCAAACGGCGTTCCATACTCTCCCAGCTGTGCGTAAAACCAGTCTATTAATGTCACATAATACTGTCAGTATGCCCTCCAAACATTAGCTTACTAGGGATTGTTTCATTATTTTGTTATAATTTCATTATCATTATTTATCCATACCTACAATGCCCTCAGAATGTATTCATACCCCTTGACTTATTCCACATTTTGTTGTGATACAGCCTGAATTCAAAATGGATTATATATATATATAATATATATATTTCTTCATCTACCAATAGGTGCCCTTATTTGCGAGGCATTGGAAAACTTCCCTGGTCTTTGTGGTTGAATCTGTGTTTGAAATTCACTTCTCGACTGAGGGACCATACAGATAATACAGTATATCTGGGGTACGGAGATGAGGTCGTCATTTAAAAAATCATGTTAAACACTATCATTGCACACAGAGTGAGTCCATGCAACTGATTATGTGACTTGTTAAAAAGCACATGTTTACTCCTGAACTTATTTAGGCTTGCCATAACAAATGAGTTGAATACTTATAAACTCAAGACATTTCAGCTTTTCATTTTTAATTAATTTGTTTTAAAAAACGTTGAAAACATGATTCCACTTTGACATTTTGTGGTATTGTGTGTATGCAGTGGTGTAATGTACTTAAGTAAAAATTAAGTAGTTGTTTGGGGGTCTGTACTCTACCATTTATATTTTTGTCAACTTTTAATTTCACTTCACTTACATTCCTAAAGACAATAATGTACTTTTTACTCCATACATTTTCCCTGACACCCAAAAGTACTCGTTACATTATGACAGGAAAATGGTCCAATTCACACACTTATCAAGAGAACATCCCTGGTGATCCGTACTGCCTCTGCTCTGGCGGACTCACTAAACAGAGAACATCCCTGGTGATCCGTACTGCCTCTGCTCTGGCGGACTCACTAAACAGAGAACATCCCTGGTGATCCGTACTGCCTCTGCTCTGGCGGACTCACTAAACAGAGAACATCCCTGGTGATCAGTACTGCCTCTGCTCTGGCGGACTCACTAAACAGAGAACATCCCTGGTGATCCGTACTGCCTCTGCTCTGGCGGACTCACTAAACAGAGAACATCCCTGGTGATCCGTACTGCCTCTGCTCTGGCGGACTCACTAAACAGAGAACATCCCTGGTGATCCGTACTGCCTCTGATCTGGCGAACTCACTAAACAGAGAACATCCCTGGTGATCCGTACTGCCTCTGCTCTGGCGGACTCACTAAACAGAGAACATCCCTGGTGATCCGTACTGCCTCTGCTCTGGCGGACTCACTAAACAGAGAACATCCCTGGTGATCCGTACTGCCTCTGCTCAGGCGGACTCACTAAACAGAGAACATCCCTGGTGATCCGTACTGCCTCTGCTCAGGCGGACTCACTTAACACAAACGCTTCATCTGTAAATTATGTCTGAGTGTTGGAGTGCGACCCTGGCAATCCGTCTATAAAAAAAAAAGAAAATTGTGCCGTCTGGTTTGATTATTAATATATTGATACTTAAGTACATTTGACCAATTCCATTTACTTTTGATACTTAAATACATTTAAAACCAGATACTTTTAGACTTTTACTCAAGTAGTACTTTAATGGGTGTCTTTCACTTTTACTTGAGTCATTTTCTATTAAGGTATCTTTACTTTTACTCAAGTATGATAATTGAGTACTTTTTCCACCACTGTGTACACCAGTGACAAAAAAATCTACATGTAATCAATTTGAAATTCAGTTTTTTTTCCCTTTATATAACTAGTCAAGCCAAATTCTTATTTACAACAAACCCGGAAAACGCTGGATCAATTGTGCGACACTCTATGGGACCAGCCTGGAATCGAACCAGTGCTCGCCAGTGCAGTGCCTTAGACCGCTGCGACGCTCGGGAGCCAAAATATCTGGCAGCGGCGGGATTCGAACCCGCGCCTCCGAAGAGACTGGAGCCTTAATCCAGCGCCTTAGACCGCTCGGCCACGCTACCGATGCATGTTATTGGGTTGAGGATAATCTATATCCGTGAAAACCGGATGTTTCCGATTTTCTTTTTACCAACTTCGTAGAGGGTGATAGTGTTTTTATAAGAAGTGTGGTAAAAAAAACGTACTGAAATGATTTATGATATTTTTTGACAGAACCCTCTTTGCGTTACCCAATGCAGCCAGCAGATGGCGACGTGAGGAGGTCTGCTGTACGGAGAAAGAAGCTCTGGGGCTGAACATGACTTAAAAGAGGAGGTTATCACAGTGAAAGGAGAGGAAGAAGCTTTCAGAATGAAAAAGGAGGAAGAGGAGGCTATCACATTGAAAGAATAGGAGGATGTTACAGTGAAAGAAGAGAATGAAACTTTAGGAGTGAAAGAGGAAGAGGGGATACAGGCTGTCACAGTGGAAGAGGAGGTAGAAGCTTTCAGAATGAAAAAGGAGGAAGAGGAGGCTGTTTCAGAGAAAGACGAACCTTTTGGGGAGGAAGAGGAGGCTGTCTCAATAAAAGAGAAGGTTGAAGCTTTTCTGGGAGTGAAAGAGGAGGAGACAGAAGATCTTATTAACAGCAGTGAGTATTGTCTAAAAAAACTCAGCAGTTGTTGAACTAGGCTACGGGTGCGGTTTTAAAGGGGCATTCTACTGAAGTTATGCACTCGAATATGTTGTTCAGTACTGGAGGAATTGTTAAAGGGGCAATCTGTGATTGGTACATATATTTTTTTACTTTTAAAAGATTGATACTTTATTGTCCATTTACATCTAAATTAATTTAGTTTAGTCAGCGGGTAAACATCTTTCCACACTGGGTGCTGTCTCCCAAGCTGGGCTCACTCTCTCAAGAGGAAGAGATAATTTTTCTGGATAGGCCAGAAAATGTGACACGTTACTCCCTATGTAAATGTGGGGTGTGAAACCTGCCAGTTCAAGTCAGCTCCGCCGAGAGAGTGGAAACAGAGAGCTGACTGACAGATGGGGCATTAACCAACAATGCAATTCAAGAAATGGAGTTAAGAAAATATTTACAAAATAAACGTAAAAAATAAAACAAAAAGTTACACAAAATTACAACAAGACTATATACAGGGGGTACCAGTACAGAGTCAATGTGGAGGCTGTATACAGGGGGTACCAGTACAGAGTCAATGTGGAGGCTATATACAGGGGGTACCAGTACAGAGTCAATGTGGAGGTTATATACAGGGGGTACCAGTACAGAGTCAATGTGGAGGCTGTATACAGGGGGTACCAGTACAGAGTCAATGTGGAGGCTATATACAGGGGGTACCAGTACAGAGTCAATGTGGAGGTTATATACAGGGGGTACCAGTACAGAGTCAATGTGGAGACTATATACAGGGGGTACCAGTACAGAGTCAATGTGGAGGCTGTATACAGGGGGTACCAGTACAGAGTCAATGTGGAGGTTATATACAGGGGGTACAAGTACAGAGTCAATGTGGAGGCTATATACAGGGGGTACCAGTACAGAGTCAATGTGGAGGCTATATACAGGGGGTACCAGTACAGAGTCAATGTGGAGGCTGTATACAGGGGGTACCAGTACAGAGTCAATGTGGAGGTTATATACAGGGGGTACAAGTACAGAGTCAATGTGGAGGCTATATACAGGGGGTACCAGTACAGAGTCAATGTGGAGACTATATACAGGAGGTACCAGTACAGAGTCAATGTGGAGGCTATATACAGGGGGGTACCAGTACAGAGTCAATGTGGAGGCTATATACAGGGGGAACCAGTACAGAGTCAATGTGGAGGCTATATACAGGGGGTACCAGTACAGAGTCAATGTGGAGGCTATATACAGGGGGTACCAGTACAGAGTCAATGTGGAGGCTATATACAAGGGGTACCAGTACAGAGTCAATGTGGAGGCTATATACAGGGGGTACCAGTACAGAGTCAATGTGGAGGCTATATACAGGGGGTACCAGTATAGAGTCAATGTGGAGGCTATATACAGGGGGTACCAGTACAGAGTCAATGTGGAGGCTATATACAAGGGGTACCAGTACAGAGTCAATGTGGAGGCTATATACAGGGGGTACCAGTACAGAGTCAATGTGGAGGCTATATACAGGGGGTACCAGTATAGAGTCAATGTGGAGGCTATATACAGGGGGTACCAGTACAGAGTCAATGTGGAGGCTATATACAGGAGGTACCAGTACAGAGTCAATGTGGAGGCTATATACAGGGGGTACCAGTACAGAGTCAATGTGGAGGCTATATACAGGGGGTTACCGGTACAGAGTCAATGTGGAGGCTATATACAGGGGGTACCAGTACAGAGTCAATGTGGAGGCTGTATACAGGGGGTACCAGTACAGAGTCAATGTGGAGGCTATATACAGGGGGTACCAGTACAGAGTCAATGTGGAGGCTATATACAGGGGGTACCAGTACAGAGTCAATGTGGAGGCTATATACAGGGGGTACCAGTACAGAGTCAATGTGGAGGCTATATACAGGTGGTACCAGTACAGAGTCAATGTGGAGGCTATATACAGGGGGTACCAGTACAGAGTCAATGTGGAGGCTATATACAGGAGGTACCAGTACAGAGTCAATGTGGAGGCTATATACAGGAGGTACCAGTACAGAGTCAATGTGGAGGCTATATACAGGGGGTACCAGTACAGAGTCAATGTGGAGGCTATATACAGGGGGTACCAGTACAGAGTCAATGTAGAGGCTATATACAGGGGGTACCAGTACATAGTCAATGTGGAGGCTATATACAGGGGGTACCAGTACAGAGTCAATGTGGAGGCTATATACAGGGGGTACCAGTACAGAGTCAATGTGGAGGCTATATACAGGGGGTACCAGTACAGAGTCAATGTGGAGGCTATATACAGGGGGTACCAGTACAGAGTCAATGTGGAGGCTATATACAGGGGGTACCAGTACAGAGTCAATGTGGAGGCTATATACAGGGGGTACCAGTACAGAGTCAATGTGGAGGCTATATACAGGGGGTACCAGTACAGAGTCAATGTGGAGGCTATATACAGGGGGTACCAGTACAGAGTCAATGTGGAGGCTATATACAGGGGGTACCAGTACAGAGTCAATGTGGAGGCTATATACAGGGGGTACCAGTACAGAGTCAATGTGGAGGCTATATACAGGAGGTACCAGTACAGAGTCAATGTGGAGGCTATATACAGGGGGTACCAGTACAGAGTCAATGTGGAGGCTATATACAGGGGGTACCAGTACAGAGTCAATGTGGAGGTTATATACAGGGGGTACCAGTACAGAGTCAATGTGGAGGCTATATACAGGGGGTACCAGTACAGAGTCAATGTGGAGGCTATATACAGGGGGTACCAGTACAGAGTCAATGTGGAGGCTATATACAGGGGGTACCAGTACAGAGTCAATGTGGAGGCTATATACAGGGGGTACCAGTACAGAGTCAATGTGGAGGCTATATACAGGGGGTACCAGCACAGAGTCAATGTGGAGGCTATATACAGGGGGTACCAGTACAGAGTCAATGTGGAGGCTGTATACAGGGGGTACCAGTACCGAGTCAATGTGGAGGCTATATACAGGGGGTACCAGTACAGAGACAATGTGGAGGCTATATACAGGAGGTACCAGTACAGAGTCAATGTGGAGGCTATATACAGGGGGTACCAGTACAGAGTCAATGTGGAGGCTATATACAGGGGGTACCAGTACCGAGTCAATGTGGAGGCTATATACAGGGGGTACCAGTACAGAGTCAATGTGGAGGCTATATACAGGGGGTACCAGTACAGAGTCAATGTGGAGGCTATATACAGGGGGTACCAGTACAGAGACAATGTGGAGGCTATATACAGGGGGTACCAGTACAGAGTCAATGTGGAGGTTATATACAGGGGGGTACCAGTACAGAGTCAATATGGAGGCTGTATACAGGGGGTACCAGTACAGAGTCAATGTGGAGGCTATATACAGGGGGTACCAGTACAGAGTCAATGTGGAGGCTATATACAGGGGGTACCAGTACAGAGTCAATGTGGAGGCTATATACAGGGGGTACCAGTACAGAGTCAATGTGGAGGCTGTATACAGGGGGTACCAGTACAGAGTCAATGTGGAGGTTATATACAGGGGGTACCAGTACAGAGTCAATGTGGAGGTTATATACAGGGGGTACCAGTACAGAGTCAATGTGGAGGCTATGTACAGGGGGTACCAGTACAGAGTCAATGTGGAGGCTGTATACAGGGGGTACCAGTACAGAGTCAATGTGGAGGCTATATACAGGGGGTACCAGTACAGAGTCAATGTGGAGGCTGTATACAGGGGGTACCAGTACAGAGTCAATGTGGAGGTTATATACAGGGGGTACCAGTACAGAGTCAATGTGGAGGCTATATACAGGGGGTACCAGTACAGAGTCAATGTGGAGGCTATATACAGGGGGTACCAGTACAGAGTCAATGTGGAGGTTATATACAGGGGGTACCAGTACAGAGTCAATGTGGAGGCTATATACAGGGGGTACCAGTACAGAGTCAATGTGGAGGCTATATACAGGGGGTACCAGTACAGAGTCAATGTGGAGGCTATATACAGGGGGTACCAGCACAGAGTCAATGTGGAGGCTATATACAGGGGGTACCAGTACAGAGTCAATGTGGAGGCTGTATACAGGGGGTACCAGTACCGAGTCAATGTGGAGGCTATATACAGGGGGTACCAGTACAGAGACAATGTGGAGGCTATATACAGGAGGTACCAGTACAGAGTCAATGTGGAGGCTATATACAGGGGGTACCAGTACAGAGTCAATGTGGAGGCTATATACAGGGGGTACCAGTACCGAGTCAATGTGGAGGATATATACAGGAGGTACCAGTACAGAGACAATGTGGAGGCTATATACAGGAGGTACCAGTACAGAGTCAATGTGGAGGCTATATACAGGGGGTACCAGTACAGAGTCAATGTGGAGGCTATATACAGGGGGTACCAGTACCGAGTCAATGTGGAGGATATATACAGGGGGTACCAGTACAGAGTCAATGTGGAGGCTATATACAGGGGGTACCAGTACAGAGACAATGTGGAGGCTATATACAGGGGGTACCAGTACAGAGTCAATGTGGAGGTTATATACAGGGGGGTACCAGTACAGAGTCAATATGGAGGCTGTATACAGGGGGTACCAGTACAGAGTCAATGTGGAGGCTATATACAGGGGGTACCAGTACAGAGTCAATGTGGAGGCTATATACAGGGGGTACCAGTACAGAGTCAATGTGGAGGCTATATACAGGGGGTACCAGTACAGAGTCAATGTGGAGGCTGTATACAGGGGGTACCAGTACAGAGTCAATGTGGAGGTTATATACAGGGGGTACCAGTACAGAGTCAATGTGGAGGTTATATACAGGGGGTACCAGTACAGAGTCAATGTGGAGGCTATGTACAGGGGGTACCAGTACAGAGTCAATGTGGAGGCTGTATACAGGGGGTACCAGTACAGAGTCAATGTGGAGGCTATATACAGGGGGTACCAGTACAGAGTCAATGTGGAGGCTGTATACAGGGGGTACCAGTACAGAGTCAATGTGGAGGTTATATACAGGGGGTACCAGTACAGAGTCAATGTGGAGGTTATATACAGGGGGTACCAGTACAGAGTCAATGTGGAGGTTATATACAGGGGGTACCAGTACAGAGTCAATGTGGAGGTTATATACAGGGGGGTACCAGTACAGAGTCAATGTGGAGGTTATATACAGGGGGTACCAGTACAGAGTCAATGTGGAGGCTGTATACAGGGGGTACCAGTACAGAGTCAATGTGGAGGTTATATACAGGGGGTACCAGTACAGAGTCAATGTGGAGGTTATATACAGGGGGTACCAGTACAGAGTCAATGTGGAGGTTATATACAGGGGGTACCAGTACAGAGTCAATGTGGAGGTTATATACAGGGGGGTACCAGTACAGAGTCAATGTGGAGGTTATATACAGGGGGTACCAGTACAGAGTCAATGTGGAGGCTATATACAGGGGGTACCAGTACAGAGTCAATGTGGAGGTTATATACAGGGGGGTACCAGTACAGAGTCAATGTGGAGGCTATATACAGGGGGTACCAGTACAGAGTCAATGTGGAGGCTGTATACAGGGGGTACCAGTACAGAGTCAATGTGGAGGATATATACAGGGGGTACCAGTACAGAGTCAATGTGGAGGCTATATACAGGGGGTACCAGTACAGAGACAATGTGGAGGCTATATACAGGGGGTACCAGTACAGAGTCAATGTGGAGGTTATATACAGGGGGGTACCAGTACAGAGTCAATATGGAGGCTGTATACAGGGGGTACCAGTACAGAGTCAATGTGGAGGCAATATACAGGGGGTACCAGTACAGAGTCAATGTGGAGGCTATATACAGGGGGTACCAGTACAGAGTCAATGTGGAGGCTATATACAGGGGGTACCAGTACAGAGTCAATGTGGAGGCTATATACAGGAGGTACCAGTACAGAGTCAATGTGGAGGCTATATACAGGGGGTACCAGTACAGAGTCAATGTGGAGGCTATATACAGGGGGTACCAGTACCGAGTCAATGTGGAGGCTATATACAGGGGGTACCAGTACAGAGTCAATGTGGAGGCTATATACAGGGGGTACCAGTACAGAGTCAATGTGGAGGCTATATACAGGGGGTACCAGTACAGAGACAATGTGGAGGCTATATACAGGGGGTACCAGTACAGAGTCAATGTGGAGGTTATATACAGGGGGGTACCAGTACAGAGTCAATATGGAGGCTGTATACAGGGGGTACCAGTACAGAGTCAATGTGGAGGCTATATACAGGGGGTACCAGTACAGAGTCAATGTGGAGGCTATATACAGGGGGTACCAGTACAGAGTCAATGTGGAGGCTATATACAGGGGGTACCAGTACAGAGTCAATGTGGAGGCTGTATACAGGGGGTACCAGTACAGAGTCAATGTGGAGGTTATATACAGGGGGTACCAGTACAGAGTCAATGTGGAGGTTATATACAGGGGGTACCAGTACAGAGTCAATGTGGAGGCTATGTACAGGGGGTACCAGTACAGAGTCAATGTGGAGGCTGTATACAGGGGGTACCAGTACAGAGTCAATGTGGAGGCTATATACAGGGGGTACCAGTACAGAGTCAATGTGGAGGCTGTATACAGGGGGTACCAGTACAGAGTCAATGTGGAGGTTATATACAGGGGGTACCAGTACAGAGTCAATGTGGAGGCTATATACAGGGGGTACCAGTACAGAGTCAATGTGGAGGCTATATACAGGGGGTACCAGTACAGAGTCAATGTGGAGGTTATATACAGGGGGTACCAGTACAGAGTCAATGTGGAGGCTATATACAGGGGGTACCAGTACAGAGTCAATGTGGAGGCTATATACAGGGGGTACCAGTACAGAGTCAATGTGGAGGCTATATACAGGGGGTACCAGCACAGAGTCAATGTGGAGGCTATATACAGGGGGTACCAGTACAGAGTCAATGTGGAGGCTGTATACAGGGGGTACCAGTACCGAGTCAATGTGGAGGCTATATACAGGGGGTACCAGTACAGAGACAATGTGGAGGCTATATACAGGAGGTACCAGTACAGAGTCAATGTGGAGGCTATATACAGGGGGTACCAGTACAGAGTCAATGTGGAGGCTATATACAGGGGGTACCAGTACCGAGTCAATGTGGAGGATATATACAGGAGGTACCAGTACAGAGACAATGTGGAGGCTATATACAGGAGGTACCAGTACAGAGTCAATGTGGAGGCTATATACAGGGGGTACCAGTACAGAGTCAATGTGGAGGCTATATACAGGGGGTACCAGTACCGAGTCAATGTGGAGGATATATACAGGGGGTACCAGTACAGAGTCAATGTGGAGGCTATATACAGGGGGTACCAGTACAGAGACAATGTGGAGGCTATATACAGGGGGTACCAGTACAGAGTCAATGTGGAGGTTATATACAGGGGGGTACCAGTACAGAGTCAATATGGAGGCTGTATACAGGGGGTACCAGTACAGAGTCAATGTGGAGGCTATATACAGGGGGTACCAGTACAGAGTCAATGTGGAGGCTATATACAGGGGGTACCAGTACAGAGTCAATGTGGAGGCTATATACAGGGGGTACCAGTACAGAGTCAATGTGGAGGCTGTATACAGGGGGTACCAGTACAGAGTCAATGTGGAGGTTATATACAGGGGGTACCAGTACAGAGTCAATGTGGAGGTTATATACAGGGGGTACCAGTACAGAGTCAATGTGGAGGCTATGTACAGGGGGTACCAGTACAGAGTCAATGTGGAGGCTGTATACAGGGGGTACCAGTACAGAGTCAATGTGGAGGCTATATACAGGGGGTACCAGTACAGAGTCAATGTGGAGGCTGTATACAGGGGGTACCAGTACAGAGTCAATGTGGAGGTTATATACAGGGGGTACCAGTACAGAGTCAATGTGGAGGTTATATACAGGGGGTACCAGTACAGAGTCAATGTGGAGGTTATATACAGGGGGTACCAGTACAGAGTCAATGTGGAGGTTATATACAGGGGGGTACCAGTACAGAGTCAATGTGGAGGTTATATACAGGGGGTACCAGTACAGAGTCAATGTGGAGGCTGTATACAGGGGGTACCAGTACAGAGTCAATGTGGAGGTTATATACAGGGGGTACCAGTACAGAGTCAATGTGGAGGTTATATACAGGGGGTACCAGTACAGAGTCAATGTGGAGGTTATATACAGGGGGTACCAGTACAGAGTCAATGTGGAGGTTATATACAGGGGGGTACCAGTACAGAGTCAATGTGGAGGTTATATACAGGGGGTACCAGTACAGAGTCAATGTGGAGGCTATATACAGGGGGTACCAGTACAGAGTCAATGTGGAGGTTATATACAGGGGGGTACCAGTACAGAGTCAATGTGGAGGCTATATACAGGGGGTACCAGTACAGAGTCAATGTGGAGGCTGTATACAGGGGGTACCAGTACAGAGTCAATGTGGAGGATATATACAGGGGGTACCAGTACAGAGTCAATGTGGAGGCTATATACAGGGGGTACCAGTACAGAGACAATGTGGAGGCTATATACAGGGGGTACCAGTACAGAGTCAATGTGGAGGTTATATACAGGGGGGTACCAGTACAGAGTCAATATGGAGGCTGTATACAGGGGGTACCAGTACAGAGTCAATGTGGAGGCTATATACAGGGGGTACCAGTACAGAGTCAATGTGGAGGCTATATACAGGGGGTACCAGTACAGAGTCAATGTGGAGGCTATATACAGGGGGTACCAGTACAGAGTCAATGTGGAGGCTGTATACAGGGGGTACCAGTACAGAGTCAATGTGGAGGCTATGTACAGGGGGTACCAGTACAGAGTCAATGTGGAGGCTGTATACAGGGGGTACCAGTACAGAGTCAATGTGGAGGCTATATACAGGGGGTACCAGTACAGAGTCAATGTGGAGGCTGTATACAGGGGGTACCAGTACAGAGTCAATGTGGAGGTTATATACAGGGGGTACCAGTACAGAGTCAATGTGGAGGTTATATACAGGGGGTACCAGTACAGAGTCAATGTGGAGGTTATATACAGGGGGTACCAGTACAGAGTCAATGTGGAGGCTATATACAGGGGGTACCAGTACAGAGTCAATGTGGAGGTTATATACAGGGGGGTACCAGTACAGAGTCAATGTGGAGGCTATATACAGGGGGTACCAGTACAGAGTCAATGTGGAGGCTGTATACAGGGGGTACCAGTACAGAGTCAATGTGGAGGCTGTATACAGGGGGTACCAGTACAGAGTCAATGTGGAGGCTATATACAGGGGGTACCAGTACAGAGTCAATGTGGAGACTATATACAGGGGGTACCAGTACAGAGTCAATGTGGAGGCTATATACAGGGGGTACCAGTACAGAGTCAATGTGGAGGCTATATACAGGGGGTACCAGTACAGAGTCAATGTGGAGGCTTTATACAGGGGGTACCAGTACAGAGTCAATGTGGAGGCTATATACAGGAGGTACCAGTACAGAGTCAATGTGGAGGCTATATACAGGGGGTACCAGTACAGAGTCAATGTGGAGACTATATACAGGGGGTACCGGTACAGAGTCAATGTGGAGGCTATATACAGGGGGTACCAGTACAGAGTCAATGTGGAGACTATATACAGGGGGTACCGGTACAGAGTCAATGTGGAGGCTATATACAGGGGGTACCAGTACCGAGTCAATGTGGAGGCTATATACAGGAGGTACCAGTACAGAGTCAATGTGGAGGCTATATACAGGATGTACCAGTACAGAGTCAATGTGGAGGTTATATACAGGGGGTACCAGTACAGAGTCAATGTGGAGGCTATATACAGGGGGTACCAGTACAGAGTCAATGTGGAGGCTATATACAGGGGGTACCAGTACAGAGTCAATGTGGAGGCTATATACAGGGGGTACCGGTACAGAGTCAATGTGGAGGCTATATACAGGAGGTACCAGTACAGAGTCAATGTGGAGGCTATATACAGGGGGTACCAGTACAGAGTCAATGTGGAGACTATATACAGGGGGTACCAGTACAGAGTCAATGTGGAGACTATATACAGGAGGTACCAGTACAGAGTCAATGTGGAGACTATATACAGGGGGTACCAGTATAGAGTCAATGTGGAGGCTATATACAGGGGGTACCAGTACAGAGTCAATGTGGAGACTATTTACAGGGGGTACCAGTACAGAGTCAATGTGGAGACTATATACAGGGGGTACCAGTACAGAGTCAATGTGGAGGCTATATACAGGGGGTACCAGTACAGAGTCAATGTGGAGGCTATATACAGGGGGTACCAGTACAGAGTCAATGTGGAGACTATATACAGGGGGTACCAGTACAGAGTCAATGTGGAGGCTGTATACAGGGGGTACCAGTACAGAGTCAATGTGGAGACTATATACAGGGGGTACCAGTATAGAGTCAATTTGGAGGCTATATACAGGGGGTACCAGTACAGAGTCAATGTGGAGACTATATACAGGGGGTACCAGTACAGAGTCAATGTGGAGACTATATACAGGGGGTACCAGTACAGAGTCAATGTGGAGACTATATACAGGGGGTACCAGTACAGAGTCAATGTGGAGGCTATATACAGGGGGTACCAGTACAGAGTCAATGTGGAGGCTATATACAGGGGGTACCAGTACAGAGTCAATGTGGAGACTATATACAGGGGGTACCAGTACAGAGTCAATGTGGAGGCTGTATACAGGGGGTACCAGTACAGAGTCAATGTGGAGGCTATATACAGGAGGTACCAGTACAGAGTCAATGTGGAGACTATATACAGGGGGTACCAGTACAGAGTCAATGTGGAGGCTGTATACAGGGGGTACCAGTACAGAGTCAATGTGGAGGCTATATACAGGAGGTACCAGTACATAGTTAATGTGGAGGCTGTATACAGGGGGTACCAGTACATAGTCAATGTGGAGGCTGTATACAGGGGGTACCAGTACAGAGTCAATATGGAGGCTATATACAGGAGGTACCAGTACCGAGTCAATGTGGAGGCTATATACAGGAGGTACCAGTACAGAGTCAATGTGGAGGCTGTATACAGGGGGTACTGGTACAGAGTCAATGTGGAGGCTATATACAGGGGGTACCGGTACCGAGTCAATGTGGAGGCTATATACAGGATGTACCAGTACAGAGTCAATGTGGAGGGTACAGGTTAGTAATGAGGCTATATACAGGGGGTACCGGTACCGAGTCAATGTGCAGGGTACAGGTTAGTAATGAGGCTATATACAGGGGGTACCGGTACCGAGTCAATGTGCAGGGTACAGGTTAGTAATGAGGCTATATACAGGGGGTACCGGTACCGAGTCAATGTGCAGGGTACAGGTTAGTAATGAGGCTATATACAGGGGGTACCGGTACCGAGTCAATGTGCAGGGTACATGTAGGTGTATTTTAGTCAATGCCACTCCGACATTGCTCATCCCAATATTTATATATTTCTTAATTCCATCCTTTTACTTTTAGATTTGTGTGTATTGTTGTGAATTGTTAGACACTACTGCACTGTTGGAGCTAGGAACAAGCATTTTCTCAACACCGGCAATAACATCTAAATACGTGTTCGTGACCAATACAATTTGAAGGAGTGCAAAGTCGAATTTAGTTTGTGCACATGCGCACTTCAGAGGAGGCGTTCCCTAACGGAAAATATGCAAATGTCTCAAATGGGATCTCGCTAACTCTGATTTTGCCAACCTCCTTGTTTGTTCCGCCCAATATGCTTAATTTGCTCCCACCGTAAACGACACAGATTAACTATTTTGGGTTGGTTCTATATACAGTATCTTTGGTTATACCATAGATACAGTACTAGCCAGATAGGAGCTAACGTTGGCTAGCAAGCTAACCAACCAATTAGCTAGCAAATCAACTAGCTAGCTATATTTAGCCAAGGAAGTTTAAATATATATATATATATATATATATATATATATATATATATATATATATATATATATATATATAAGGCTGATGTCATCTGTGTAAACAAACAAATAAAATTAAGCACAAATAAGGTAACGAACGTCATTACCTGTTATATCCAGTTAGCTAGCCAACTAGCTAGCTAGCCAGTAACAACTCAATGTTGACAATAATTTACATCTGACATTCTTCCACAAAGCACAGCTAACCTCACTAAGTAAAGTTCATAGTCAACACCAAACTTTGGGAAACTGACACACTGTTAATTTATAATACCTGCAACGGGAAATGTATTTAAAAAAATACCCTTAGATATGAATTTAGAATCATTTCGATTAGATCTACAAGGCCATTTTTATTGATCTGTCAGTATTTTCATTTAGAGTTTCCTTTCATGGGTCCTACCAATTATTATTGGATTATTCACCATGGCAACCACTTGTTAATATAAAAAAAACTAAATGTATTTCTCAGTTTGGCTTTTGTGGAGATCAGACTGTTTTTATTTGCAGGGATATCTGTCATCACTCTTTGACCAGAGTACAGTCTGGTATCCCAGACCTACCAGTCTTAGTCTTTGCTCATCGAAAGTAAGCTACTCCATACAGTCAAACTGGCTCCCCTTTACGAAAAAGCACTATAGCATTCCTATAAGATACTACGTTTTTTTATATTTTTATTTATTTATTTCACCTTTATTTAACCAGGTAGGCTAGTTGAGAACAAGTTCTCATTTACAACTGCGACCTGGCCAAGATAAAGCAAAGCAGTGCGACACAAACAACAACACAGAGTTACACATGGAATAAACAAGCATACAGTCTACATACAGTGTGTGCAAATGGCATGAGGAGGTAAGGCAATAAATAGGCCATAGTAGCAAAGTAATTACAATTTAGCAGATTAACACTGGAGTGATAGATGAGCAGATGGTGATGTGCAAGTAGAAATATTGGTGTGCAAAAGAGCAGAAAAGTAAATAAAAACAATATGGGGATGAGGTAGGCAGATTGGGTGAGCTATTTACAGATGGACTGTGTTAGCTGCTCAGATAGCTGATGTTTAAAGTTAGTGAGGGAAATATAAGTCTCCAGCTTCAGCGATGATTGCAATTCGTTCCAGTCATTGGCAGCAGAGAACTGAAAGGAAAGCATAGATTATAGATGACCTGGAGCCAGTGGGTCTGGCGACAAATATGTAGCGAGGGCCAGCCGACGAGGCAATACAGGTCGCAGTGGTGGGTGGTATGAGGGGCTTTGGTGACAAAACAGATGGCACTGTGATAGACTGCGTCCAGTTTGCTGAGTAGAGTATTGGAAGCTATTTTGTGAATGACATCGCCAAAGTCGAGGATCGGTAGGATAGTCAGTTTAACGAAGGTATGTTTGGCGGCGTGAGTGAAGGGGGCTTTGTTGCGAAATACGAAGCCGATTCTAGATTTCATTTTGGATTGGAGATGTTTAATATGAGTCTGGAAGGAGAGTTTACAGTCTAGCCAGACACCTAGGTGTTTGTAGTTGTCCCCATATTCTAAGTCAGAACCGTCCAGGGTGGTGATGCTAGTTGGGCGGGCGGGTGCGGGCAGCAAACGGTTGAAGAGCATTTAGTTTTACTAGCATTTAAGAGCAGTTGGAGGCCACGGAAGGAGTGTTGTATGGCATTGAAGCTCGTTTGGAGGTTTGTTAACACAGTGTCCAAAGAAGTAGCTGCAGGGGGTGCCGAGCTGTTGGCCGGGGTTGGGGTAGCCAGGAGGAAAGCATGACCAGCCGTAGAGAAATGCTTCTTGAAATTCTCGATTATTGTGGATTTATCGGTGGTGACAGTGTTTCCTAGCCTCAGTGCAGTGGGCAGCTGGGAGGAGGTGCTCTTATTCTCCATGGACTTTAGTGTCACAAAACTTTTTAGAGTTAGAGCTGCAGGATGCAAATTTCCTTTATGAAAAATCTAGCTTTTGTTTTCCTGACTGACTGTGTGTATTGGTTCCTGACTTCCCTGAAAAGTTGCATATCGCTGGGACTATTCAATGCTAGTGCAGTCCGCCACAGGGTGTTTTTGTGCTGGTCGAGGGCAGTCAGGTCTGGAGTGAA
The DNA here is from genome assembly GCF_045791955.1 of Oncorhynchus clarkii lewisi. Lineage (NCBI taxonomy): Eukaryota > Metazoa > Chordata > Actinopteri > Salmoniformes > Salmonidae > Oncorhynchus > Oncorhynchus clarkii. The sequence goes on from NC_092163.1 coordinate 5,392,904, forward strand.
CCAAGGGCTATATCTGTTCTTAGTTGTTTTTTTTATTGAAAGGGGCATGCTTATTTAAGATGGTGAGGAAATTACTTTTAAAGAACGACCAGGCACCCTTGACTGACGGGATTTGGTCAATATCCTTCCAGGATACCCGGGCCAGGTCGATTAGAAAGGCCTGCTTGCAGAAATGTTTTAGGGAGCGTTTGACAGTGATGAGGGGTGGTTGTTTGACTGCGGACCCATAGAGGATGCAGGCAATGAGGCAGTGATCGCTGAGATCCTGATTGAAAACAGCAGAGGTGTATTTAGAGGGCAAGTTGGTCAGGATAATATCTATCAGGTTGCCCATGTTTACAGATTAAGGGTTGTACCTGGTGGGTTCCTTGATAATTTGTGTGAGATTGAGGGCATCTAGCTTAGATTGTAGGACTGCCGGGGTGTTAATTAAGCATATCCCAGTTCAGGTCACCTAACAGATCGAACGAACTCTGAAGATAGATGGGGGGCAATCAATTCACATATGGTGTCCAGGGCACAGCTGGGAGCTGAGGGGGGTCTATAACAGGCGGCAACAGTGAGAGACTTATTTCTGAAGAGATTCATTTTTAAAATTAGAAGCTCGAACTGTTTGGGCACAGACCTGGAAAGTATGACAGAATTCTGCAGACTAACTCCTCCCCTTTGGTAGTTCGATCTTGATGGAAAATATTGTAGCTGGGTATGGAAATCTCAGAATTTTTGGTGGCCTTCCTAAGCCAGGATTCAGACACGGCAAGGACATCAGGGTTGGCAGAGTGTGCTAAAGCAGTGAGTAAAACAAACTTAGGGAGGAGGCTTCTGATGTTAACATGCAAGAAACCAAGGCATTTTCGGTTACAGAAGTCAACAAATGAGAGTGCCTGGGGACACGCAAGGCCTGGGTTAGCCTCCACATCACCCGAGGAACAGAGGAGGAGTAGGATGAGGGTACGGCTAAAGGCTATAAGAACTGGTCGTCTAGTGCGTTGGGGACAGAGAATAAAAGGAGCAGATTTCTGGGCGTGGTAGAATAGATTCAGGACATAATGTACAGATGTACATATGTACAGTATGGTTGGGTGCGGGTACAGTGGAGGTAAACCCAGACACCAAGTTTACTGTACGGGCTAGTTATGCTGGGTGAGGTCACCGCATGTGTGGGAGGTGGGACAAAGGAGGTATCTGAGGCATGTTGAGTGGAACTAGGGGCTCCGCAGTAAACTAAAAACAATGATAACTATCCTAAACAACAGTGTACAAGGCATATTGAAATTTGAGAGAGACATAAAGCGAGGCATGAAGCAATCACAGGTGTTGATTGGGAGAGCTAGCTGAGACAACAACGGGTAACACGGAACCCAAACCGGCTGCGCGCGTGCACCATCGTACATATATTTTGTCCCCCCTACACCAAACGCGATCACGACACGCAGGTTAAAATATCAAAACAAACTCTGAACCAATGATATTAATTTGGGAACACAAGTTTGCACTTGCTAGCTAAATTGTCCTGGGATATAAACATTGAGTTGTTATTTTACCTGAAATGCACAAGGTCATCTATTCCGACAATTAATCCACACATAAAACGGCCATCCGAATCGTTTCTAGTTACCTCTCCTCCTTCCAGGCTTTTTCATCTTTGAACTTATATGGTGATCCATCTACACTTTCATATTACCACGACGACCGGCAAAACAGTTAATCTTTCAATCACCCACGTGGGTATAACCAATGAGGAGATGGAACGTGGGTACCTGCTTCTATAAACCAATGAGGAGATGGGAGAGGCAGGACTTGCAGCGTGATCTGCGTCAGAAATAGAAAGGAGTTCTATTTCAGAAATAGAAAGGAGTTCTAATTCAGCCCTTGGCGTCGTGAGCGTGTGCGGGTGCAATAATTGAATAACATGGATTTCTAAATTGGTTTTGCGACGCTCGTGCACGCGACGTGTCCGATCTGGTCAGCATGTAAGACAACAACAGCTAATCAGCTAAGACAACAACAGGTAAAATGGCAATGAATGGCCAGAGAGGGTCAGTTAACTACACACAGGGCCTGAGTTCGAGGCTGGGGACGACAGATAAACAAAAAATAAACAAAATGGAGTATCGTGATTAATGAACAGCCCAGCAGTCATCAGCTATGTGGCCAAGTGATCATAGGGTCCAGTGAACAGCAATAGATGGAACAGGGAAGCCGCGGGGTAGTCGTTACTACGCTAGCATGCGGGAGACATGGCGTTTAAAGTTAGCAGGCCGGGGTAGGTAGAAGCGTTTGCTCCAACATCCGGCAAAGGCCGGTTGAGTGCACAGCGGATGGAGTTACGTCGGCAGACCAGTCGATGGATGGTACGGCGGGGCGCCGTGTCGACAAAGAGTCTGGGCCAGATGGCGAAAGAAGTTTGCTAGTCGGGAGATGGGCCTGGCTTGCGGCTAACTGGTGCTAGTTTCGGGGCAGGGGCGTTAGCCACTATAGCCAATCGGTAGCAGCTAGCTAGCAGCGATGATCCGATGCAAAGGTCCAGAACTTACGGTATGGATCCGGTGGAGTAGTGGATTGTAGCTGTGTTGGGGTAGAGTCATCGGCTGAGTAGCCGAGTGATCACAGAGTAGGCCGGGAGGTGGGCCTGGCTCAGGGCTAGCTTCGGGGCTGGGTCACTCTGTGGCAGCTAGCTAGCTGTGATGATCAGGAGTAATGGTCCAGGGTTTACGGCAGGAATACGGTGTTGTAGTGGAGTAAACAGTCCAATACTGGCAGGCTGGCAAGTATTATCCAGGCAAAAAAAAAAACTGGTGTCTGTGCAGAAGGTAAAGGTCGCTAACAATGACTAAATAGCTAGTAGCTAATTAACTGGTTAGCTTCTGATGGCTAGGTTCTGATGGGGGTTCTAGCTATAAGGTCTAAAAAATAGCGGATCCGTATGACATTGGGTGAGGCGGGTTGCCGGAAGGTATATTTAATTTAAAAATTTAAAAAATATTGAAAATAAATGTGTATATATATATATATATATACAAAAAAGACAGAATACAAAAGTAAACGAGGGGACGACAAACCACGTCTGCACCACTACTACACCATCTTGGAATTACAATAATTGTTATTAATTGAAATAAAATGCACATTAGAACATTTTAAAACAAAAGTAGCCATTTTGTTGTATGATTTCATTCATACAATTTGATTTCATGCGGCATAAACACAAATTCTCAGTAAAAAAAGAGACAGAAAATAGCTTCTTTATTCTCTCATGTGCAACGAACCTTGAAAACCACGATGACCCTACCTCTTCAAAGAGTATCTTCAATAAATCTGACCTGAACTTGTCTTTTCCTACTAGCACTGACTTCACTGAGAACTATTTAATGAAGGGAAAATGTACTTACTATGTCTGTGATGTGTGGCTGTCTCACCTAGCTACCTTAAGGTGAATTCAACAATTGTTATTCTCCCTGGATAAGAGTGTGTGAAATGTAATGGGATTTCAGTTCCCTTAATCGGGAAAAGGTCTTTCCACAATGAGAGCAGTGGTAGGGCTTCTCTCCTGTGTGTATCCTCTCGTGCTCTTTTAGGTTCCATAACCGGGCAAAACTCTTCCCACACTGGGAACATTGGAAGGGCTTTTCTCCTGTGTGTGCTTTCTCATGCTCTTTGAGATGGCATGACCGAATAAAGCTCTTTCCACACTGAGAGCAGTGGTAAGGCTTATCTCCAGAGTGAATTATCTTATGTAAATTCAGGTTCCCTAACTGGGTAAAATGCTTTCCACATTGGGAGCATTGGAAAGGCCTTTCTCCTCTGTGTGTAGAGTGAATTCTCTCGTGTATTTTCACGCCCCATAACTCAGTAAAACTCTTTCCACACTGAGAGCAATGGAAGGTCTTCCTTCCTTCTTTGTGTATTCCTTGGTGCCTAATTAGGGTCCTTAACCGGGTAAAACTCTTTCCACACTGGGAACATTGGAAAGGCTTTTCTCCTGTGTGCGTCCTCTCATGTGATTTCAGGTGTGCCAACAGGGTAAAACTATTTCCACACTGGGAGCATTGAAAAGGCTTTTCTCCTGTGTGTGTCCTCTCATGCCTTTTGAGGGCCTGTGATCGTGAAAAACTCATTACACAATAGGAGCATTGGTAAGGCTTCTCTCCAGAGTGAATTCTTTCATGCATTTTCAGGCTGTCTAACCGGCTAAAACTCTTTCCACACTGGGAACATTGGAAAGGCTTTTCTCCTGTGTGTGTCCTCTCGTGCTCTTTTAGGTTGTGTAACTTGGTAAATTTCCTTCCACAGTGGGAGCAGCAGTGTCGTCCTACTGGTTTGGCAGTCTCTAGGTCTGGTTCCCCTGAATGATTCTTCCCTAAGTCTGGTTCCCCTGAAGGACTCTTCCCCAAGTCTGGTTCCCCTGAAGGTCTCCTCCCTGGGTCTGGTTCCCCTGAAGGCCTCTTCCCTGGGTCTGTTTCCTCTGAAGGACTCTTGTCAGAGGGAGAGTCTGGTCTCTCTCCTGTCAAAGACAGAGTATTTCGTTAAACAGACCTGAATGAAACCGCCACATGATAAAAAGTTTTCAGAACATTTCCATAATAAAAAATAAAATAACATTTATGAGCAGGTTGAAAGAGACAGTTGTATGGATGCATATACATCCTTCTTTGTGTACACTTGACAGTTGAAAACGCTTCATGTGCTAGTCATGTTGCTAGTCATGTGCTAGTCATGTTGCTAGTCGTGTGCTAGTCATGTTGCTAGTCATGTTTGTCATGATGCTAGTCAAGTTGATAGTCATGATGCTAGTCATGTCGATAGTCATGTCGATAGTCATGTCGATAGTCATGATGCTAGTCATGTTGTTTGTCATGTTGCTAATCATGTTGCTAATCATGTTGATAGTCATGATTCTAGTCATGTTGATAGTCATGATGCTAGTCATGTCGATAGTCATGTCGATAGTCATGTTGCTAGTCATGTTGCTAGTCATGTTGCTAGTCATGTTGTTTGTCATGTTGCTAATCATGTTGATAGTCATGTTGATATTCATGTGCTATTCATGTGCCAGTCATGTTGCTAGTCATGTTGCTAGTCATGATGCTTGTCATGTTGCTAGTCATGATGCTTGTCATGTTGCTAGTCATGTTTGTCATGTTGATAGTCATGTTGATAGTCATGTTGATAGTCATGTTGATAGTCATGTGCTAGTCATGTTGCTAGTCATGTTGATAGTCATGTTGATAGTCATGTTGCTAGTCATGTTGCTAGTCATGTTGCTAGTCATGTTGCTAGTCATGTCGATAGTCATGATGCTAGTCGTGTCGATAGTCGTGTTGCTAGTCGTGTCGATAGTCGTGTTGCTAGTCGTGTTGCTAGTCATGTTGATACAGCGAAGACAAGTGGAGTTACCAGGGTTTAAAACATGTGTTTTTTCACAGGTCAGTACAGGTGCATCAAAGCTGGGACCGAGAGACTGAAAAACAGCTTCCATCTCAAGGCCATCAGACTGTTAAACAGCCATCACTAATACAGAGAGGCTGCTGCCTACATACAGACTTGAAATCATTGACCAATTTAATAAATTAATCACTAGTCACTTTAATAATGCCACTTCATTTTTTTTGACATATCTTTCATTACTCATCTCATATGTATATACTGTATTTTATACCATCTATTGCATCTTGCCTATGCTGCTCTGTCATCGCTCATCCGTATATTTATATGTATTTATTCTTATTCCATGTCTTTACTTATATTTGTGCGTATTAGGTAGTTATTGTGGAATTGTTAGATTACATGTTAGATATTTCCGCACTGTCGGAACTAGAAGCACCAGCATTTCGCGACGTGTCCGATCTGGTCAGCATGTAAGACAACAACAGCTAATCAGCTAAGACAACAACAGGTAAAATGGCAATGAATGGCCAGAGAGGGTCAGTTAACTACACACAGGGCCTGAGTTCGAGGCTGGGGACGACAGATAAACAAAAAATAAACAAAATGGAGTATCGTGATTAATGAACAGCCCAGCAGTCATCAGCTATGTGGCCAAGTGATCATAGGGTCCAGTGAACAGCAATAGATGGAACAGGGAAGCCGCGGGGTAGTCGTTACTACGCTAGCATGCGGGAGACATGGCGTTTAAAGTTAGCAGGCCGGGGTAGGTAGAAGCGTTTGCTCCAACATCCGGCAAAGGCCGGTTGAGTGCACAGCGGATGGAGTTACGTCGGCAGACCAGTCGATGGATGGTACGGCGGGGCGCCGTGTCGACAAAGAGTCTGGGCCAGATGGCGAAAGAAGTTTGCTAGTCGGGAGATGGGCCTGGCTTGCGGCTAACTGGTGCTAGTTTCGGGGCAGGGGCGTTAGCCACTATAGCCAATCGGTAGCAGCTAGCTAGCAGCGATGATCCGATGCAAAGGTCCAGAACTTACGGTATGGATCCGGTGGAGTAGTGGATTGTAGCTGTGTTGGGGTAGAGTCATCGGCTGAGTAGCCGAGTGATCACAGAGTAGGCCGGGAGGTGGGCCTGGCTCAGGGCTAGCTTCGGGGCTGGGTCACTCTGTGGCAGCTAGCTAGCTGTGATGATCAGGAGTAATGGTCCAGGGTTTACGGCAGGAATACGGTGTTGTAGTGGAGTAAACAGTCCAATACTGGCAGGCTGGCAAGTATTATCCAGGCAAAAAAAAAACTGGTGTCTGTGCAGAAGGTAAAGGTCGCTAACAATGACTAAATAGCTAGTAGCTAATTAACTGGTTAGCTTCTGATGGCTAGGTTCTGATGGGGGTTCTAGCTATAAGGTCTAAAAAATAGCGGATCCGTATGACATTGGGTGAGGCGGGTTGCCGGAAGGTATATTTAATTTAAAAATTTAAAAAATATTGAAAATAAATGTGTATATATATATATATATATATATACAAAAAAGACAGAATACAAAAGTAAACGAGGGGACGACAAACCACGTCTGCACCACTACTACACCATCTTGGAATTACAATAATTGTTATTAATTGAAATAAAATGCACATTAGAACATTTTAAAACAAAAGTAGCCATTTTGTTGTATGATTTCATTCATACAATTTGATTTCATGCGGCATAAACACAAATTCTCAGTAAAAAAAGAGACAGAAAATAGCTTCTTTATTCTCTCATGTGCAACGAACCTTGAAAACCACGATGACCCTACCTCTTCAAAGAGTATCTTCAATAAATCTGACCTGAACTTGTCTTTTCCTACTAGCACTGACTTCACTGAGAACTATTTAATGAAGGGAAAATGTACTTACTATGTCTGTGATGTGTGGCTGTCTCACCTAGCTACCTTAAGGTGAATTCAACAATTGTTATTCTCCCTGGATAAGAGTGTGTGAAATGTAATGGGATTTCAGTTCCCTTAATCGGGAAAAGGTCTTTCCACAATGAGAGCAGTGGTAGGGCTTCTCTCCTGTGTGTATCCTCTCGTGCTCTTTTAGGTTCCATAACCGGGCAAAACTCTTCCCACACTGGGAACATTGGAAGGGCTTTTCTCCTGTGTGTGTTTTCTCATGCTCTTTGAGATGGCATGACCGAATAAAGCTCTTTCCACACTGAGAGCAGTGGTAAGGCTTATCTCCAGAGTGAATTATCTTATGTAAATTCAGGTTCCCTAACTGGGTAAAATGCTTTCCACATTGGGAGCATTGGAAAGGCCTTTCTCCTCTGTGTGTAGAGTGAATTCTCTCGTGTATTTTCACGCCCCATAACTCAGTAAAACTCTTTCCACACTGAGAGCAATGGAAGGTCTTCCTTCCTTCTTTGTGTATTCCTTGGTGCCTAATTAGGGTCCTTAACCGGGTAAAACTCTTTCCACACTGGGAACATTGGAAAGGCTTTTCTCCTGTGTGCGTCCTCTCATGTGATTTCAGGTGTGCCAACAGGGTAAAACTATTTCCACACTGGGAGCATTGAAAAGGCTTTTCTCCTGTGTGTGTCCTCTCATGCCTTTTGAGGGCCTGTGATCGTGAAAAACTCATTACACAATAGGAGCATTGGTAAGGCTTCTCTCCAGAGTGAATTCTTTCATGCATTTTCAGGCTGTCTAACCGGCTAAAACTCTTTCCACACTGGGAACATTGGAAAGGCTTTTCTCCTGTGTGTGTCCTCTCGTGCTCTTTTAGGTTGTGTAACTTGGTAAATTTCCTTCCACAGTGGGAGCAGCAGTGTCGTCCTACTGGTTTGGCAGTCTCTAGGTCTGGTTCCCCTGAATGATTCTTCCCTAAGTCTGGTTCCCCTGAAGGACTCTTCCCCAAGTCTGGTTCCCCTGAAGGTCTCCTCCCTGGGTCTGGTTCCACTGAAGGTCTCCTCCCTGGGTCTGGTTCCCCTGAAGGCCTCTTCCCTGGGTCTGTTTCCTCTGAAGGACTCTTGTCAGAGGGAGAGTCTGGTCTCTCTCCTGTCAAAGACAGAGTATTTCGTTAAACAGAGACCTGAATGAAACCGCCACATGATAAAAAGTTTTCAGAACATTTCCATAATAAAAAATAAAATAACATTTATGAGCAGGTTGAAAGAGACAGTTGTATGGATGCATATACATCCTTCTTTGTGTACACTTGACAGTTGAAAACGCTTCATGTGCTAGTCATGTTGCTAGTCATGTGCTAGTCATGTTGCTAGTCGTGTGCTAGTCATGTTGCTAGTCATGTTTGTCATGATGCTAGTCAAGTTGATAGTCATGATGCTAGTCATGTCGATAGTCATGTCGATAGTCATGTCGATAGTCATGATGCTAGTCATGTTGTTTGTCATGTTGCTAATCATGTTGCTAATCATGTTGATAGTCATGATTCTAGTCATGTTGATAGTCATGATGCTAGTCATGTCGATAGTCATGTCGATAGTCATGTTGCTAGTCATGTTGCTAGTCATGTTGCTAGTCATGTTGTTTGTCATGTTGCTAATCATGTTGATAGTCATGTTGATATTCATGTGCTATTCATGTGCCAGTCATGTTGCTAGTCATGTTGCTAGTCATGATGCTTGTCATGTTGCTAGTCATGATGCTTGTCATGTTGCTAGTCATGTTTGTCATGTTGATAGTCATGTTGATAGTCATGTTGATAGTCATGTTGATAGTCATGTGCTAGTCATGTTGCTAGTCATATTGAAAGTCATGTTGATAGTCATGTTGATAGTCATGTTGCTAGTCATGTTGCTAGTCATGTTGCTAGTCATGTTGCTAGTCATGTCGATAGTCATGATGCTAGTCGTGTCGATAGTCGTGTTGCTAGTCGTGTCGATAGTCGTGTTGCTAGTCGTGTTGCTAGTCATGTTGATACAGCGAAGACAAGTGGAGTTACCAGGGTTTAAAACATGTGTTTTTTCACAGGTCAGTACAGGTGCATCAAAGCTGGGACCGAGAGACTGAAAAACAGCTTCCATCTCAAGGCCATCAGACTGTTAAACAGCCATCACTAATACAGAGAGGCTGCTGCCTACATACAGACTTGAAATCATTGACCAATTTAATAAATTAATCACTAGTCACTTTAATAATGCCACTTTATTTTTTTTGACATATCTTTCATTACTCATCTCATATGTATATACTGTATTTTATACCATCTATTGCATCTTGCCTATGCTGCTCTGTCATCGCTCATCCGTATATTTATATGTATTTATTCTTATTCCATGTCTTTACTTATATTTGTGCGTATTAGGTAGTTATTGTGGAATTGTTAGATTACATGTTAGATATTTCCGCACTGTCGGAACTAGAAGCACCAGCATTTCGCGACGTGTCCGATCTGGTCAGCATGTAAGACAACAACAGCTAATCAGCTAAGACAACAACAGGTAAAATGGCAATGAATGGCCAGAGAGGGTCAGTTAACTACACACAGGGCCTGAGTTCGAGGCTGGGGACGACAGATAAACAAAAAATAAACAAAATGGAGTATCGTGATTAATGAACAGCCCAGCAGTCATCAGCTATGTGGCCAAGTGATCATAGGGTCCAGTGAACAGCAATAGATGGAACAGGGAAGCCGCGGGGTAGTCGTTACTACGCTAGCATGCGGGAGACATGGCGTTTAAAGTTAGCAGGCCGGGGTAGGTAGAAGCGTTTGCTCCAACATCCGGCAAAGGCCGGTTGAGTGCACAGCGGATGGAGTTACGTCGGCAGACCAGTCGATGGATGGTACGGCGGGGCGCCGTGTCGACAAAGAGTCTGGGCCAGATGGCGAAAGAAGTTTGCTAGTCGGGAGATGGGCCTGGCTTGCGGCTAACTGGTGCTAGTTTCGGGGCAGGGGCGTTAGCCACTATAGCCAATCGGTAGCAGCTAGCTAGCAGCGATGATCCGATGCAAAGGTCCAGAACTTACGGTATGGATCCGGTGGAGTAGTGGATTGTAGCTGTGTTGGGGTAGAGTCATCGGCTGAGTAGCCGAGTGATCACAGAGTAGGCCGGGAGGTGGGCCTGGCTCAGGGCTAGCTTCGGGGCTGGGTCACTCTGTGGCAGCTAGCTAGCTGTGATGATCAGGAGTAATGGTCCAGGGTTTACGGCAGGAATACGGTGTTGTAGTGGAGTAAACAGTCCAATACTGGCAGGCTGGCAAGTATTATCCAGGCAAAAAAAAAAACTGGTGTCTGTGCAGAAGGTAAAGGTCGCTAACAATGACTAAATAGCTAGTAGCTAATTAACTGGTTAGCTTCTGATGGCTAGGTTCTGATGGGGGTTCTAGCTATAAGGTCTAAAAAATAGCGGATCCGTATGACATTGGGTGAGGCGGGTTGCCGGAAGGTATATTTAATTTAAAAATTTAAAAAATATTGAAAATAAATGTGTATATATATATATATATATACAAAAAAGACAGAATACAAAAGTAAACGAGGGGACGACAAACCACGTCTGCACCACTACTACACCATCTTGGAATTACAATAATTGTTATTAATTGAAATAAAATGCACATTAGAACATTTTAAAACAAAAGTAGCCATTTTGTTGTATGATTTCATTCATACAATTTGATTTCATGCGGCATAAACACAAATTCTCAGTAAAAAAAGAGACAGAAAATAGCTTCTTTATTCTCTCATGTGCAACGAACCTTGAAAACCACGATGACCCTACCTCTTCAAAGAGTATCTTCAATAAATCTGACCTGAACTTGTCTTTTCCTACTAGCACTGACTTCACTGAGAACTATTTAATGAAGGGAAAATGTACTTACTATGTCTGTGATGTGTGGCTGTCTCACCTAGCTACCTTAAGGTGAATTCAACAATTGTTATTCTCCCTGGATAAGAGTGTGTGAAATGTAATGGGATTTCAGTTCCCTTAATCGGGAAAAGGTCTTTCCACAATGAGAGCAGTGGTAGGGCTTCTCTCCTGTGTGTATCCTCTCGTGCTCTTTTAGGTTCCATAACCGGGCAAAACTCTTCCCACACTGGGAACATTGGAAGGGCTTTTCTCCTGTGTGTGCTTTCTCATGCTCTTTGAGATGGCATGACCGAATAAAGCTCTTTCCACACTGAGAGCAGTGGTAAGGCTTATCTCCAGAGTGAATTATCTTATGTAAATTCAGGTTCCCTAACTGGGTAAAATGCTTTCCACATTGGGAGCATTGGAAAGGCCTTTCTCCTCTGTGTGTAGAGTGAATTCTCTCGTGTATTTTCACGCCCCATAACTCAGTAAAACTCTTTCCACACTGAGAGCAATGGAAGGTCTTCCTTCCTTCTTTGTGTATTCCTTGGTGCCTAATTAGGGTCCTTAACCGGGTAAAACTCTTTCCACACTGGGAACATTGGAAAGGCTTTTCTCCTGTGTGCGTCCTCTCATGTGATTTCAGGTGTGCCAACAGGGTAAAACTATTTCCACACTGGGAGCATTGAAAAGGCTTTTCTCCTGTGTGTGTCCTCTCATGCCTTTTGAGGGCCTGTGATCGTGAAAAACTCATCCGTATATTTATATGTATTTATTCTTATTCCATGTCTTTACTTATATTTGTGCGTATTAGGTAGTTATTGTGGAATTGTTAGATTACATGTTAGATATTTCCGCACTGTCGGAACTAGAAGCACCAGCATTTCGCTACAATCAAAATAACATCTGCTAACCCTGTGTATGTGACCAATAACATCTGCTAATCCATGTGTATGTGACCAATAACATCTGCTAATCCATGTGTATGTGACCAATAACATCTGCTAATCCATGTGTATGTGACCAATAACATCTGCTAACCATGTGACCAATAACATCTGCTAACCATGTGACCAATAACATCTGCTAACCATGTGACCAATAACATCTGCTAACCATGTGACCAATAACATCTGCTAACCATGTGACCAATAACATCTGCTAATCCATGTGTATGTGACCAATAACATCTGCTAATCCATGTGTATGTGACCAATAACATCTGCTAATCCATGTGTATGTGACCAATAACATCTGCTAATCCATGTGTATGTGACCAATAACATCTGCTAATCCTGTGTATGTGACCAATAACATCTGCTAACCCTGTGTCTGTGACCAATAACATCTGCTAACCCTGTGTATGTGACCAATAACATCTGCTAACCCTGTGTATGTGACCAATAACATCTGCTAACCATGTGTATGTGACCAATAACATCTGCTAACCCTGTGTCTGTGACCAATAACATCTGCTAACCATGTGTCTGTGACCAATAACATCTGCTAACCCTGTGTATGTGACCAATAACATCTGCTAACCCTGTGTATGTGAACAATAACATCTGATAACCATGTGTATGTGACCAATAACATCTGCTAATCCTGTGTATGTGACCAATAACATTTGCTAACCCTGTGTATGTGACCAATAACATCTGCTAACCCTGTGTATGTGACCAATAACATCTGCTAACCCTGTGTATGTGACCAATAACATCTGCTAATCCTGTGTATGTGACCAATAACATCTGCTAATCCTGTGTATGTGACCAATAACATCTGATAACCATGTGTATGTGACCAATAACATCTGCTAATCCTGTGTATGTGACCAATAACATCTGATAACCATGTGTATGTGACCAATAACATCTGCTAATCCTGTGTATGTGACCAATAACATCTGCTAACCCTGTGTATGTGACCAATAACATCTGCTAACCCTGTGTATGTGACCAATAACATCTGCTAATCCTGTGTATGTGACCAATAACATCTGCTAATCCTGTGTATGTGACCAATAACATCTGCTAACCCTGTGTATGTGACCAATAACATCTGCTAACCCTGTGTATGTGACCAATAACATCTGCTAACCCTGCGTATGTGACCAATAACATCTGCTAATCCATGTGTACGTGACCAATAACATCTGCTAACCCTGTGTATGTGACCAATAACATCTGCTAACCCTGTGTCTGTGACCAATAACATCTGCTAACCATGTGTCTGTGACCAATAACATCTGCTAACCCTGTGTATGTGACCAATAACATCTGCTAACCCTGTGTATGTGACCAATAACATCTGATAACCATGTGTATGTGACCAATAACATCTGCTAATCCTGTGTATGTGACCAATAACATCTGCTAACCCTGTGTATGTGACCAATAACATCTGCTAACCCTGTGTATGTGACCAATAACATCTGCTAACCCTGTGTATGTGACCAATAACATCTGCTAATCCTGTGTATGTGACCAATAACATCTGCTAATCCTGTGTATGTGACCAATAACATCTGCTAACCCTGTGTATGTGACCAATAACATCTGCTAACCCTGTGTATGTGACCAATAACATCTGCTAATCCTGTGTATGTGACCAATAACATCTGCTAACCCTGTGTATGTGACCAATAACATCTGCTAACCCTGTGTATGTGACCAATAACATCTGCTAATCCTGTGTATGTGACCAATAACATCTGCTAATCCTGTGTATGTGACCAATAACATCTGATAACCATGTGTATGTGACCAATAACATCTGATAACCATGTGTATGTGACCAATAACATCTGCTAATCCTGTGTATGTGACCAATAACATTTGATTTGATTCGGTATCATTAAATCACACAGACTAAATTGTTGGTATCGGCAGACGCAGAAGAAACGGACCAATCCAATGGGGGACAAAAGGAGTCTGTAGCTCAAACACAGAATGTTTCAAACGGTTTGGAACAGGCCAGGGACGATAGTATCGTGGCAAAACACCAAACGGTTTGGAACAGGCCAGGGACGATAGTATCGTGGTAAAAAACCAAACGGTTTGGAACAGGCCAGGGACGATAGTATCGTGGTATAACACCAAACGGTTTGGAACAGGCCAGGGACGATAGTATCGTGGTATAACACCAAACAGTTTGGAACAGGCCAGGGACGATAGTATCGTGGTATAACACCAAACGGTTTGGAACAGGCCAGGGACGATAGTATCGTGGTAAAACACCAAACGGTTTGGAACAGGCCAGGGACGATAGTATCGTGGTATAACACCAAACGGTTTGGAACAGGCCAGGGACGATAGTATCGTGGCAAAACACCAAACGGTTTGGAACAGGCCAGGGACGATAGTATCGTGGTAAAACACCAAACGGTTTGGAACAGGCCAGGGACGATAGTATCGTGGTAAAACACCAAACGGTTTGGAACAGGCCAGGGACGATAGTATCGTGGTAAAACACCAAACGGTTTGGAACAGGCCAGGGACGATAGTATCGTGGCAAAACACCAAACGGTTTGGAACAGGCCAGGGACGATAGTATCGTGGTAAAACACCAAACGGTTTGGAACAGGCCAGGGACGATAGTATCGTGGCAAAACACCAAACGGTTTGGAATAGGGGACGATAGTATCGTGGTAAAACACCAAACGGTTTGGAACAGGCCAGGGACGATAGTATCGTGGCAAAACACCAAACGGATGTAACTTCTTTTTTTTTTAGGAAAACAGCCCAAATGATGGCTATAGCACACAATATTTTACAAAGAGCAGGTTTTTAAAGGACCGAAGAGTAACTAAGTTAATTAGAGCTACCTCTACTGCAGAGGATAAGTTGATTAGAGTTACCTCTACTGCAGAGGATAAGTTCATTAGAGTTACCTCTACTGCAGAGGATAAATTCATTAGAGTTACCTCTACTGCAAGAGGATAAGTTCATTAGAGTTACCTCTACTGCAGAGGATAAGTTAATTAGAGTTACCTCTACTGCAGAGGATAAGTTCATTAGAGTTACCTCTACTGCAGAGGATAAGTTCATTAGAGTTACCTCTACTGCAGAGGATAAGTTCATTAGATTTACCTCTACTGCAGAGGATAAGTTCATTAGAGTTACCTCTACAGCAGAGGATAAGTTAGCGTTACCTCTACTGCAGAGGATAAGTTCATTAGAGTTACCTCTACTGCAGAGGATAAGTTCATTGGAGTTACCTCTACTGCAGAGGATAAGTTCATTAGAGTTACCTCTACTGCAGAGGATAAGTTCATTAGAGTTACCAGCCTCCGATTGAAGTCCAAATACATGTTTCACAGAGTTCAAGTAACAGACACATCTCAACATCAACTGTTCAGAGGAGACATGCATGAATCACTGCAAAGAAACCACTACTAAAGGACACCAATAATAAGAAGAGACTTGCTTGGGCCAAGAAACATGAGCAATGGACATTTGACCGGTGGAAATCTGTCCTTTGGTCTGATCAGTCCAAATGTTTGTTTTTTTGATTCCAACCACTGTGAGACGCAGAGTAGGTGAAAGGATGATCTCTGCATGTGTAGTTCTCACCGTAAAGCATGGAGGTGGTGTGTGGGTTCTTCGCTGGTGACACTGTGATTTATTTAGAATTCAAGGCACACTTAACCAGCATGGCTACCACAGTATTCTGCAGTGACACGCCCCTCCCATTTGGTTTGTGTCTAGCGGAACTAGATGACCTGACCTCCACAATGACCCGGCCTTTACCCAATTGAAATGGTATGGGCCGCAGAGTGAAGGAAAAGCAGCCAAGAAGTGCTCAGCACGTGCGAACTCCTTCAAGAAAAGCATTCCCGGTGACTACCTCATGAAGCTGGTTGAGAGAATGCAAAACTGTCATCAAGGCAATGGCTGGCTACTTTGAAGAATCTCAAAGATATTTTCATTTGATTAACAGTTTTTAGGTTACTACATGATTCCACGTGTTATTTCATAGTTTTGATGTCTTTGCTATTATTCTACAATGTAGAATAACTAACAGAATTCTGTCTACCGTGGTGGAAATATACCAGTCTATCTTCCTGTCAACTAACAGAACTCTGCTGGTTGTCCTGGTAACAGATACCAGTGGGAAGATCTATTTTATTTGTTCAAACTAAACTACAGCACTTACTTTGGTGAGTAAAATCTGATCCTTTCTTCTCTTCTCCAAGAATCTATGTCTAGGTATGTGCACATCCTCATCCTAGACTTGTCCTCTGCTTTTAACTGCATCTCTGTGGGACAGAGAGAGGCCCATCAGGCTGCTGAACAGTGGGACAGAGAGAGGCCCATCAGGCTGCTGAACAGTAGGACATAAAGAGGCCCATCAGGCTGCTGAACAGTGGGACAGAGAGAGGCCCATCAGGCTGTTGAACAGTGGGACAGATGAGGGCCCATCAGGCTGCTGAACAGTGGGACAGAGAGAGGTCCATCAGGCTGTTGAACAGTGGGACAGATAAAGGCCCATCAGGCTGCTGAACAGTAGGACAGGTAAAGGCCCATCAGGCCGCTGAACAGTGGGACAGAGAGAGGCCCATCAGGCTGCTGAACAGTGGGACAGAGAGAGGCCCATCAGGCTGCTGAACAGTGGGACAGAGAGAGGCCCATCAGGCTGCTGAACAGTAGGACAGAACGAGGTCCATCAGGCTGCTGAACAGTGGGACAGAGAGAGGCCCATTAGGCTGCTGAACAGTGGGACAGATGAGGGCCCATCAGGCTGCTGAACAGTGGGACAGAGAGAGGCCCATCAGGCTGCTGAACAGTAGGACAGAGAGAGGCCCATCAGGCTGCTGAACAGTGGGACAGATGAGGGCCCATCAGGCTGCTGAACAGTTGGACAGAGAGAGGCCCATTAGGCTGCTGAACAGTGAGACAGATAAAGGCCCATCAGGCTGCTGAACAGTAGGACAGGTGAAGGCCCATCAGGCTGCTGAACAGTAGGACAGGTAAAGGCCCATCAGGCCGCTGAACAGTGGGACAGAGAGAGGCCCATCAGGCTGCTGAACAGTGGGACAGATCAGGGCCAATCAGGCTGCTGAACAGTGGGACAGAGAGAGGCCCATCAGGCTGCTGAACAGTAGGACAGAAAGAGGCCCATCAGGCTGCTGAACAGTGGGACAGAGAGAGGCCCATTAGGCTGCTGAACAGTGGGACAGATGAGGGCCCATCAGGCTGCTGAACAGTAGGACAGAGAGAGGCCCATCAGGCTGCTGAACAGTAGGACAGGTAAAGGCCCATCAGGCTGCTGAACAGTGGGACAGAGAGAGGCCCATTAGGCTGCTGAACAGTGGGACAGATGAGGGCCCATCAGGCTGCTGAACAGTAGGACAGAGAGAGGCCCATCAGGCTGCTGAACAGTAGGACAGAGAGAGGCCCATTAGGCTGCTGAACAGTGGGACAGAGAGAGGCCCATCAGGCTGCTGAACAGTGGGACAGAGAGAGGCCCATTAGGCTGCTGAACAGTGGGACAGATAAAGGCCCATCAGGCTGCTGAACAGTAGGACAGGTGAAAGGCCCATTAGGCTGCTGAACAGTAGGACAGGTAAAGGCCCATCAGGCCGCTGAACAGTGGGACAGAGAGAGGCCCATCAGGCTGCTGAACAGTGGGACAGATCAGGGCCAATCAGGCTGCTGAACAGTGGGACAGGAAAAGGCCCATCAGGCTGCTGAACAGTGGGACAGAGAGAGGCCCATTAGGCTGCTGAACAGTGGGACAGATGAGGGCCCATCAGGCTGCTGAACAGTAGGACAGAGAGAGACCCATCAGGCTGCTGAACAGTAGGACAGAAGAAGGCCCAATGCACGGTCAGACAGTTGGCCAAAGAAATGTGTGACTTGTGTACTAACTTTCCAGTTTTCCATACTGAATGTTTTCTAGTGTATTGTGTTTGTGTACCTAAATGAATTTACATGTAAAATGGACAATAAAGAATATTGTATCATATCATTCATTTAAAGTAAAAAAATGCATGTACCAATCACAGATAATCCTTTAATATTTCCTACAGTACTGAACAACATATTCATGTGTAGTACTTCATTAGAATGCACCTTTAAAAACCACACATTGGTTCAACAACTGCCTGAGTTTGCGCCCCTGTTTCAAAGACCATACTCACTGGTGTTAATCAGGTCTTCAGTCTCCTCCCCAATTTCTTCCCTTTCTTTCACTCCCAAAATGTCCTCCTTTTTTATTGAGGGAGCCTCCTCTTCCACTCCAAACGGTTCTTTCTCTTCTTTCACTGTAACTTCCTCCTCTTCCATTTTGTAAGCTTCCATCTCCTCCTCTTCCACTGTGACAGCCTCTACCCCCTCTTCCACTCCAAATGGTTCTTTCTCTTCTTTCACTGTAACTTCCTCCTCTTTAATTCTGAAAGCTTCTACCTCCTCCTCTTCCACTGTAACATACTCTATTCCCTCTTCCTCTTTCATTACAAACGGTTCTTTCTCTTCTTTCACTGTAACATCCTCCTTTTTAATTCTGAAATCTTCTTTCTCTCCTTTCACTGTAACATCCTCCTCTTCTTCTTCTTCTTCCACGACAACGTTCATCGCCAGAGCTTCTTTCTCCGTCCAGCAGACCTCTGCTTCTTTAGCAGAGGGGGAGTAGTTTAGCGAGCTCATGGTCAGTGATGTTAGCTAGCTAGCATTAGTGACTAGCCTAGTCTAGTCTTAGCTCAGTATCACTCTTAACAATGTAGTACATTTAACAAGCATATTACGTTTACATTGTGTTAAAAACTAGATTAATATACAAATTATCAAAGGAGTTTCAATGCATCAGTTTATTGTTGGCTAGTAAGCTACCGAGGTAGCTGATTTAGTTGCCATTTTGTTTTTAGGAAGAGTCCCGTCCACTAGATTGTGTACAACAACAAAAAATCAACTGAAAGACTCACATCGCCATCTGCTGACTGGAGTTGGTAAAGCAGTTATTCACGACATTTATTCTGGCAAATAATTATAATAATATCAAAATGAGAAAATACATTTTCTCTAACCCCTTACAGCCAATACTTTCCTCATCACAAGATAAGATAATTACTTTTTTTCATCCCAATGGGGAAATGTTGTTTTCTGCTCTGTGTGTGTACAAACATATCATCAAACATACAAAGGACATCAAGAAAAGGACATCAAGACAACTGCAGACAATAAATATCAGAATAAAAGATGAGCTTCTACTTCAGTCAAATTTATTGTAAAAAGCCTTTACATTTCTTACAAAATAATAAGTTGTTTTATTGTTAGATTAAACAAAGATGTAGGCCTACTCAATAACATTAATAACTATTTTAGTGGTGACTCAAATCTGTAGCCTATAGTACGGTGAGTAGTCTAGATAGCTAATTTAGAAACATCTGTAGCCTGTAGTACAGTGAGTAGTCTAGCTCATTTAGAAACATCTGTAGCCTATAGTACGGTGAGTAGCCTAGATAGCTCATTTAGAAACATCTGTAGTACAGTGAGTAGTCTAGATAACTAATTTAGAAACATCTGTAGCCTGTAGTACAGTGAGTAGCCTAGATAGCTCATTTAGAAACATCTGTAGTACGGTGAGTAGCCTAGATAACTAATTTAGAAACATCTGTAGCCTGTAGTACAGTGAGTAGTCTAGATAACTAATTTAGAAACATCTGTAGCCTGTAGTACAGTGAGTAGTCTAGATAGCTCATTTAGAAACATCTGTAGCCTGTAGTACGGTGAGTAGCCTAGATAGCTCATTTAGAAAAATGTGATATTATTCTTCCCTTTTTAACATTACTAGTTACCTAATAACACTACTGGGATGGTTCTATACTAGTTACCTAATAACATTACTGGGATGGTTCTATACTAGTTACCTAATAACATTACTGGGATGGTTCTATACTAGTTACCTAATGACATTACTGGGATGGTTCTATACTAGTTACCTAATAACATTACTGGGATGGTTCTATACTAGTTACCTAATAACATTACTGGGATGGTTCTATACTAGTTACCTAATAACATTACTGGGATGGTTCTATACTAGTTACCTAATGACATTACTGGGATGGTTCTATACTAGTTACCTAATAACAGTACTGGGATGGTTCTATACTAGTTACCTAATGACATTACTGGGATGGTTCTATACTAGTTACCTAATGACATTACTGGGATGGTTCTATACTAGTTACCTAATAACATTACTGGGATGGACTAGTTACCTAATGACATTACTGGGATGGTTCTATACTAGTTACCTAATGACATTACTGGGATGGTTCTATACTAGTTCTAATACTAGTTACCTAATGACATTACTGGGATGGTTCTATACTAGTTACCTAATGACATTACTGGGATGGTTCTATACTAGTTACCTAATAACATTACTGGGATGGTTCTATACTAGTTCTATACTAGTTACCTAATGACATTACTGGGATGGTTCTATACTAGTTACCTAATGACATTACTGGGATGGTTCTATACTAGTTACCTAATAACATTACTGGGATGGTTCTATACTAGTTCTATACTAGTTACCTAATAACATTACTGGGATGGTTCTATACTAGTTACCTAATGACATTACTGGGATGGTTCTATACTAGTTCTAATACTAGTTACCTAATGACATTACTGGGATGGTTCTATACTAGTTCTAATACTAGTTACCTAATAACATTACTGGGATGGCCCCTTGGTTCTATGGCTATGAAGATGTTGTGTATGGATTGTAGAAGTGTTATACTCAACTCTTCTGCATGACAATCATTACTGGTTATACATGAAAGACCATGTAGTGAATATTACAATACAATCCTAATAACAGCCGTGTGCACTTTTCTTTTCTTCTGTAGGATTTCAGTTTTGAAGAGAGCCGCAGACCGCCCAGGGGCACAGGATGCAGAGAGAATTGGACAGGAAGACGTATCCAACAAAGACAGTTTTGAAGAGAGCCGCAGACCGCCCAGGGGCACAGGATGCAGAGAGAATTGGACAGGAAGACGTATCCAACAAAGACAGTTTTGAAGAGAGCCGCAGACCGCCCAGGGGCACAGGATGCAGAGAGAATTGGACAGGAAGACGTATCCAACAAAGACAGTTTTGAAGAGAGCCGCAGACCGCCCAGGGGCACAGGATGCAGAGAGAATTGGACAGGAAGACGTATCCAACAAAGCAGGATCAGTGAGTTAGCCTCACCTGGTGCTTAGGTTGTTATTTGATATTTTTAGAAGCTTTTTAAAAAAAAATGGTCTGATTGACTCAATAACCAAGTTTAGATTTCCTAATGAGCCAGAAATGTCATAGTTATTTCTGGTTCTTTATCAAAGTTAAGATGGCTAGTCCTTATTGATCCTGCCTTGCAGTACACCCCTCTCAATATTATTATGTACATTATGAATAAATACTGTTGGAATAGGGATTTTTAATATTTTTTATTTACATGTAGATGTGACCAAATATTCCCTTAAAGCCACACTAAGATACATACGAAACTCAAATGTAAACAATAGATGATTTGTAGTGCTTGAGGAATGAGGTCCACTCAGTCACACAGACACACACATAGAAAACCCAGAGCCAGAGTTTGAAAAGGACCATTGAATCACAGAGAGCGTACACATTGAAACTGTCGCGCTCGCTATTAAAACTGCCATACTTCATTTTTTCAAGTCATGTCTTTAGATAAAAAAGACTTAACACATGTATTGTTGAATAGGTGTTTTTAAAAGGCCCAGTGCAGAGTCAGAAACACGTGTTTTTATAAATATGTCCACACTGAGGTTGGAATAATACTGTGGAAATGATGATCATGTCCTTGCAGTATAAGAGCTGTTTCAAAAGACCGCCTGAAATTTCAGCCAGTTTTGGAAGGATGACACGTTGGCGTTCTTGAAATCCTCATCAGGCAGGTAATTAGTTATCAAATCAATATGAAAAACCTCTCTGTCCATAAGAGCTAGTTCAGTTGTTCCCTCCCCACTCAGTACCATCAAAATTATTGCTTGAGAAATTGCTCTTTGCTAAGAAGTTATTTTGGTTTTGACCATTTGAAATTGAAAAACATTACAGTAAGGTACCTAAATATTACAGTAAGGTACCTAAATATTACAGGAACGTACCTAAACATTACAGTAAGGTACCTAATTATTACCCAGAAATTATTTGATATCGAGATGTTTTTAAAAACAGGCTGCATTGGACCTTTAAAGCTAGAATCTTTAGTTTGCCCCGAAAATGATAGTTTAAACTATAATATGTTTTGAGGCTCATACAATGTGTGTTTACATTTACATTGTTTACAAAACATTGGTGCAAATCAAGCCTGTATTTTGGAATCTGAGTTGGACAGTTGAACTAAGCTCATGAGGCATTTTATAAGTTATGTTCATCAAGAATCAATGAGTATCATTAATTTAGAAGTTTTTTTAAAAAGTAGGCAGCAACTAAGGATTCTATCATCGAACCAAGTTGATTTTACGTGACATGAACAAAAACACAAAATTCTCAGTCAAAAACTTAAGTCAGAACACAGCTTCTTCATTCTCTCATGTGCTTTCAGGCACCATAACCGGGTAAAACTCTTTCCACACCGGGAACAGTGGTACGGCTTCTCTCCCGTGTGCGTCCTCTCGTGCTCTTTTAGGCTCCCTAACTGGGTAAAACTCTTTCCACAATGAGAGCACAATGGTTTTTCGCCTGTGTGTATTTTTTCATGCGCTTTCAAGTGACAACGCTGAATAAATCTCTTTCCACACTGAGAGCATTTGAAAGGCCTCTCTACAGAGTGTGTTCTCTCATGTTTTTTCAGGTCCCATGGTGATAAAAACACGTTTTCACACTGGGAGCATTGATACGGCTTCTCTACAGCGTGTGATCTTTTATGCCTTTTTAAGTTCCCTAAATGGGTAAAACTCTTTCCACACAGGGAGCAATAGTAAGGCTTCACTCCTGTGTGTGTCCTCTCGTGCTCTTTCAGTTGCCCTGGCCAGCTAAAACTCTTGCCACACTGGCAACAGAGGTATGGCTTCTCCCCTGTGTGTGTTCTCTTATGTGACTTCAGGGCTCCTGATGAAACATATCTATTTTCACACTGGGAGCAGTGGTAGGGCTTCTCCCCTGTATGCGTCATTTCATGCATTTTCAATTTCCTTAACTGGATAAAACCTTTTCCACATTGGGAGCAGTAATAAGACTTCTCCCCTGTGTGCGTTCTCTTGTGTTCTTTCAGGTGGCTTAACCGGATAAAACTCTTTCCACACTGGGAGCAGTGATGAGGCTTTTCCCCCGTGTGTGTCCTCACATGTTCTTTTAGGTTCCAAAACCTTGTAAAACTCTTTCCACACTGGGAACATTGGTAGGGCTTTTCTCCTGTGTGTGTAATCTCGTGGTTTTTAAGGCTCCCTAACTTGGTCAAACTCTTTCCACACTGGGAAGAGTGGCGTCGTCTTGCTGGTTTGGACGTCTCTGGTTCTTCTGAAAGACACTTTTCGCTGTCAGAGTGAGAGTCTTGTCTCTCTCCTGCCAAAGACAAATAAATAGAGCATTTAGTTAAATACTAAACTGAAGACCTAAAACAAACCTGAATGATACCTAGGGTTTAATCCAGACTCGGTCTCTCAAAATCCTGAGTTCAGTTTGAAGAACATTCTAGAACATCCTGGTTGGGTTCTGGAATGCGTGGCTATATTTGAAATGAACGGACTTCTTTTCAAATAATTGTCAACACATAGCCCAATGTTAAGGTGTGAGAGGTTCACTGTAGCTAGCGTAATCTGTCCTTTCACAATTCACCTGTGGGAAGGAACATGGCTGCTCTCAACACCAGACA
The DNA here is from genome assembly GCF_045791955.1 of Oncorhynchus clarkii lewisi. Classification (NCBI taxonomy): domain Eukaryota; kingdom Metazoa; phylum Chordata; class Actinopteri; order Salmoniformes; family Salmonidae; genus Oncorhynchus; species Oncorhynchus clarkii. Next base: position 5,416,922 of record NC_092163.1, read on the forward strand.
ACAGAAAGAGTTGGCCACGACTATCCAAGAGACTGTGCGTGAGGAAATTACCTCTGCCCTCCACTTGCAATTAAGACCGATAAATTAATCTCTTGCAGTGATCCACTTCTAAAGTGGATACCTACTAAGTCTCGCAATGAACTCAAAATGGCATTGGTACTCGAGGGCATTGGATAACATAAATAAAGCCAAATCATCTGGATCGGACGGTATTCCTACTGAGGTCTATTTAAAAATGTTGGTATCAATATTTAGACTTTGGTACTTTCTTTGCTTTCAGGCCCCTGGGGAAGGGGTGTTATGGGGGGGGGGGGGGGGCTCCGGTAATTTTTTTGGGGGGGGTGTATGGTTTCTGGCTGTGGAGGGAGGATGAGGGCGGGTGGGGACCGAGGGGAGTAATGGGGTTGGTGGGGAGGGAAACATGGTTTCTGGCTGTGGAGGGAGGATGAGGGCAGGTGGGGACTGAGGGGGCTGTGGAGGGAGGATGAGGGCAGGTGGGGACTGAGGGGGGTAATGGGTTGGTTATCTTTTTATGCAACTCTTTAATTGTTCTTTTGTGTTCTGTAAAAACTCAGTCAGATTGTCTGTTTGTAACAAAATAAAAAGTTTGGGCGCAAAAAGAAAAAGAAACAGTCATAATAATATTAATAATGTGGAGTTTCAACTCTAATCTTGTTCTCATGGAATGTCATGATGTCATAATCAGAGCTCTGTAATAATAGATCATGACATGTTCATAGGCAGAGCAGAGCTCTGTAATACTACATAATGTCATGTTTATAGGCTGAGCAGAGCTCTGTAATACTAGATAATGTCATGTTTACAGGCTGAGCAGAGCTCTATAATAATAGATAATGTCATGTCTCCAGGCTGAACAGAGCTCTATAATAATAGATAATGTCATGGTTACAGGCTGAACAGAGCTCTATAATAATAGATAATGTCATGTTTATAGGCAGAGCATAGCTCTATAATTATAGATAATGTCATGTTTACAGGCTGAACAGAGCTCTATAATAATATATAATGTCATGTTTACAGGCTGAGCAGAGCTCTATAATAATAGATAATGTCATGTTTATAGGCTGAGCAGAGCTCTATAATAATAGATAATGTCATGTTTACAGGCTGAGCAGAGCTCTATAATAATAGATAATGGCATGTTCATAGGCAGAGCAGAGCTCTGTAATACTACATAATGTCATGTTTATAGGCTGAGCAGAGCTCTGTAATACTAGATAATGTCATGTTTACAGGCTGAGCAGAGCTCTATAATAATAGATAATGTCATGTCTCCAGGCTGAACAGAGCTCTATAATAATAGATAATGTCATGGTTACAGGCTGAACAGAGCTCTATAATAATAGATAATGTCATGTTTATAGGCAGAGCATAGCTCTATAATTATAGATAATGTCATGTTTACAGGCTGAACAGAGCTCTATAATAATAGATAATGTCATGGTTACAGGCTGAACAGAGCTCTATAATAATAGATAATGTCATGTTTATAGGCAGAGCATAGCTCTATAATAATAGATAATGTCATGTTTACAGGCTGAGCAGAGCTCTATAATAATAGATGTCATGTTTACAGGCTGAACAGAGCTCTATAATAATAGATAATGTCATGGTTACAGGCTGAACAAAGCTCTATAATAATAGATAATGTCATGTTTATAGGCAGAGCATAGCTCTATAATAATAGATAATGTCATGGTTACAGGCTGAACAAAGCTCTATAATAATAGATAATGTCATGTTGACAGGCTGAGCAGAGCTCTATAATAATATATAATATCATGTTTTTCAGGCTGAGCAGAGCTCTATAATAATATATGTCATGTTTACAGGCTGAGCAGAGCTCTACAATAATATATATTGATGACTAATGTCATTGGATGCATTCGATCCATTGTTTACGTTTTGTTAGTGGCCCACTGTTTAATGGTGTACACGTCTTACATTGTAGCTTTAATAATTCCCACAGTAGACGTATTGAAGTATCGAACTTCAGTGGAATGCCCCTTTATAACCACACATTGATTTGCGCCCCTGTTGTTAAGATAGTACTCACTGGTGTTAATCAGATCTCCATTCTTCTCTTCTTCCTCCTCTATAACTGTGCCAGTAATCTCATCCTCCTCCTCTTTCACTTTTTCAACTGCATCCTCCTCTTCTTTCACTGTAACGCCTTCCTCTTTCACTCTGAACGCGTCTTCCTCTTCTTCAACAGTAACATCCACCTCCTCTTTCACTGAAACGTCTTCCTCTTTCACTGTAACAGCCTCACCCCCTACTTCCTTTTTAACCGTGACAGCCTCCTCTTCCACGGGAGCTTCTTTCTCCGTCCAGCAGACCTCCTCTTCTTTAGCAGGTGGGGAGTAGGATAGTGAACTCATGGTCGGGAACGTTAGACTATCCTAGTGCAAGGCTAACTAAAACAGCTAGCTAGCTGACAACGTAAATATTGAAGTAACTAGTAAATTCGTAGACAGTGTGTTTAAAACACCGAGGTTAATATACACACAAATTGTCTAAATATTACCGGTTTTATGTTTGCTAGCGAACAACCGATGTGGTTTAATCAGTAGCCTGTCGTCCTTGTTGAAGAAGTGTCCCGTCCCGTCCACTAGATTATACGTCACGCAACGAGCGTCAGCTGAAAGACTCCCATCCCCATCTGTTGACTGGAGTGGGTACCGCAGTTAATAAGGAAAATATTCACCACATTGTTTATACTGGCTAAAATATAAAATGAACTGATATGTTTTCTCTTACTTCTTACAAGTAATACTTTCCTACACACATATATAGAAGCTGAATATAAAATACATATAAACTGAACAAAAATATTAACACAAAGTGTAAAGTGTTGGTTCCATGTTTCATGAGCTGAAATAAAATATATCAGAAATGTTCCATATACACAAAAAGCTGAACATTTCCCCTTTGTTAACAAAACGAAGGAGCTGATTGTGGACTTCAGGAGACAGCAGAGGGAGCACGCCTCCATCCACATCGACAGGACAGGAGACAGCAGAGGGAGCAGGCCTCCATCCACATCAACAGGACAGGAGACAGCAGAGGGAGCACGCCCCCATCCACATCGACAGGACAGGAGACAGCAGAGGGAGCACGCCTCCATCCACATCGACGGGACTACAGTGGAGAAGGCGGAAAAGCTTCAAGTTCCTCGGCGTACACATCTCTGACAATCTGAAATGGTCCACCCACACAGACAACGTGGCTGAAAAAGTTTGGCTTGGCCCCCAAGACCATCACAAACTTTTACAGATGCACCATTGAGAGCATTTCGTTTCGGTACGGCAACAGCACCGTCCGCAACCCTCTCCAGAGGGCGGTGCGGTCTGCCCAAAGCATCACCGGGGGCACACTGCCTGCCCTGCAGGACACCTACAGCACCCGATGTCACAGGAAGGCAAAAAAGACCATCAACCACCTGAACCACGGCCTGTTCACCCCGTTATCATCCAGAAAGCAAAGTCAGTACAGGTGCATCAAAGCTGAGAGACTGAAAAACAGCTTCTATCTCAAGGCCATCAGACTGTTAAATAGCCATCACTCACCGGCCTGTACCCAATACCCTGCCCTGAACCTAGTCACTGTCACTACCCGGCTACCACCCAGTTACTCATCCCTGCACATTAGAGGCTGCTGCCCTGTGTACATAGACATGGAATCACTGGCCACTTTAACAATGTTTACACACTGTTTTACTAATTTCATATGTATATACTGTATTCTACTCAATGACACTCCGACATTGCTTGTCCTAATATTTATATATTTATATAAATCCATTATTTTACTTAAAAATGTGAGTGTATTGTTGTGAACTGTTAGATACTACTGCACTGGTGGATCGAGGAACACAAGCATTTCGCTACACCCGCAATAACAGCTGCTTAATATGTGTTCTGACCAATAACAGCTGCTTAATATGTGTTCTGACCAATAACAGCTGCTTAATATGTGTTCTGACCAATCACATTTGATTTAATTTGAAGATAATCCATCCAAAGAGTTCCTGCCTGATACAGGTAATTAAAATGATATCACACACATACTGATACAAGTAATTAAAATGATATCACACACATACTGATACAGGTCATTAAAATGATATCACACACATACTGATACAAGTAATTAAAATGTTATCACACACATACTGATACAAGTAATTAAAATGATATCACACACATACTGATACGGGTCATTAAAATGATATCACATACATACTGATACAGGTAATTAAAATGATATCACACACATACTGATACAGGTAATTAAAATGATATCACACACATACTGATACAAGTAATTAAAATTATATCACACACATACTGATACAGGTAATTAAAATGATATCACACACATACTTATGTGTGCAGTCACTAAGTCATTCTGTCTTACACACACACACCTGCTTTAGGTTCCAGCAGGCCTGGTTCTATTTGACCCTAATAAATTTGAAGTTTTCAGAGCAAAAAATATATACATATTTTTTTCATTACTGTAAAAACACCAGGAAATCAGCTCCAAGTGATTTTAATGGAAGACATCTGTTCCCAAGTATTCCAGTGGATGATAGAGAGACACGTGATCGTATATAAAATGGAAGCAAGGTTTTAAATTATTATGTTTTAGTCAAACATCATATCTGTCTGGGCTTCTTGAGTCAATTTTCCGTCTACAAATTATTTGTAATTATGTTCCGGCCCCGCGACCAATCCACTCCAGAAACAAATCGTCCCGCAGCTGAATCTAGTTGAAGTTCCCTGGTGTATAGGTCAGACTTTGTCATGAAAATAATATTTCAGATTTGCTGAGCACACCTCCACCACTGCCCTTGACAAGCTTCTCCACTGAGCCCATCAAGAGATGAGGGTCCCGTCTTCATCTTGGACCACGGCCAATGGACAGAGCCCATTAGAGCTGACAGTGATGTCCTACTGGTCAAACACCACGGGGAGGAAGAGATCCTGAAGTGGGTGGATCTGCTCTGCTCTTAACACCAGCCCAGAGAAGCTCCTAGAGACACACAGCTGTGGTATTATGTTACTGCAGAGAGTGAAACGATCAGTGCCCCAACAGCCATCTGTACAGGTTCTGCGACCAGCCGCTGAAACAAGGCCCCAACAGCCCTCACACACATACCGGCTTTCCTGGAGTGACAGGAAAATACCTACTGCCGAGCCAAAGTGTTTTCCCTGTACCTGGCACAGGGCTTTGGAGGGAGCTCCAACAGTCTGCCTTTCAATGAGACTGAAAAGGTAGAGATGGATGGTGGAGAAGGAGGAGGAGTGACTCTACAGGTCCACACAAAGAAATAAATAGGAGCTGAAAAATCTATTTCCATTGATAGAAGGTGTTTGGACTGTTGTTTGGTTTGCATTTATTCCCCCCAAGGTACTGTCCATTCTGTTACATGACTGAAATTGTCATTATTACAAATAAAATAAAATAAAAATGTAAACATTTTTTTTTTTTAATGTAATTGGCCGATTAATCGGCATCGGCTTTTTTGGTCCTCCAATAATCGGTATCGGCGTTGAAAAATCATAATCGGTCGAGCTCTAGTTCACACAACTATTAGGGTCGTAGCTCTTATTGCAGGACTTTGACTGTGGGAAATCAACTCAGTTGTGAACATTTCATGGGCCTCTCAGATCCACAGGCAAGGCTGAACAATGTTCTATCATGGGCCTCTCAGATCCATAGGCAAGGCTGACCAATGTTCTATCATGGGCCTCTCAGATCCATAGGCAAGGCTGAACAATGTTCTATCATGGGCCTCTCAGATCCATAGGCTGAACAATGTTCTATCATGGGCCTCTCAGATCCATAGGCTGAACAATGTTCTATCATGGGCCTCTCAGATCCATAGGCAAGGCTGACCAATGTTCTATCATGGGCCTCTCAGATCCATAGGCAAGGCTGAACAATGTTCTATCATGGGCCTCTCAGATCCATAGGCTGAACAATGTTCTATCATGGGCCTCTCAGATCCATAGGCTGAACAATGTTCTATCATGGGCCTCTCAGATCCATAGGCTGAACAATGTTCTATCATGGGCCTCTCAGATCCATAGGATGAACAATGTTCTATCATGGGCCTCTCAGATCCATAGGCTGAACAATGTTCTATCATGGGCCTCTCAGATCCAAGGCTGTACAATGTTCTATCATGGGCCTCTCAGATCCATAGGCTGAACAATGTTCTATCATGGGCCTCTCAGATCCATAGGATGAACAATGTTCTATCATGGGCCTCTCAGATCCATAGGCTGAACAATGTTCTATCATGGGCCTCTCAGATCCAAGGCTGTACAATGTTCTATCATGGCCCTCTCAGATCCAAGGCTGTACAATGTTCTATCATGGACCTCTCAGATCCAAGGCTGAACAATGTTCCCTCAATGGACCCCCCAGATCCAAGGCTGTACAATGTTCTATCATGGACCTCTCAGATCCAAGGCTGTACAATGTTCTATCATGGACCTCTCAGATCCAAGGCTGAACAATGTTCTATCATGGACCTCTCAGATCCAAGGCTGTACAATGTTCTATCATGGCCCTCTCAGATCCAAGGCTGTACAATGTTCTATCATGGCCCTCTCAGATCCAAGGCTGAACAATGTTCTATCATGGACCTCTCAGATCCAAGGCTGTACAATGTTCTATCATGGACCTCTCAGATCCAAGGCTGTACAATGTTCTATCATGGACCTCTCAGATCCAAGGCTGAACAATGTTCTATCATGGACCTCTCAGATCCAAGGCTGTACAATGTTCTATCATGGACCCCCCAGATCCAAGGCTGTACAATGTTCTATCATGGACCCCCCAGATCCAAGGCTGTACAATGTTCTATCATGGACCTCTCAGATCCAAGGCTGAACAATGTTCTATCATGGACCTCTCAGATCCAAGGCTGAACAATGTTCTATCATGGCCCTCTCAGATCCAAGGCTGTACAATGTTCTATCATGGCCCTCTCAGATCCAAGGCTGAACAATGTTCTATCATGGACCCCCCAGATCCAAGGCTGTACAATGTTCTATCATGGACCCCCCAGATCCAAGGCTGTACAATGTTCTATCATGGACCTCTCAGATCCAAGGCTGAACAATGTTCTATCATGGACCCCCCAGATCCAAGGCTGTACAATGTTCTATCATGGACCCCCCAGATCCAAGGCTGTACAATGTTCTATCATGGACCTCTCAGATCCAAGGCTGAACAATGTTCTATCATGGACCCCCCAGATCCAAGGCTGAACAATGTTCTATCATGGACCTCTCAGATCCAAGGCTGTACAATGTTCTATCATGGACCTCTCAGATCCAAGGCTGAACAATGTTCTATCATGGGCCTCTCAGATCCAAGGCTGAACAATGTTCTATCATGGGCCTCTCAGATCCAAGGCTGAACAATGTTCTATCATGGGCCTCTCAGATCCAAGGCTGAACAATGTTCTATCATGGGCCTCTTAGATCCATAGGCTGAACAATGTTCTATCATGGGCCTCTCAGATCCATAGGCTGAACAATGTTCTATCATGGGCCTCTCAGATCCATAGGCTGAACAATGTTCTATCATGGGCCTCTCAGATCCATAGGCTGAACAATGTTCTATCATGGGCCTCTCAGATCCATAGGCTGAACAATGTTCTATCATGGACCTCTCAGATCCAAGGCTGAACAATGTTCTATCATGGCCCTCTCAGATCCAAGGCTGTACAATGTTCTATCATGGACCTCTCAGATCCAAGGCTGTACAATGTTCTATCATGGCCCTCTCAGATCCAAGGCTGAACAATGTTCTATCATGGACCTCTCAGATCCAAGGCTGAACAATGTTCTATCATGGGCCTCTCAGATCCAAGGCTGAACAATGTTCTATCATGGACCTCCACAGTGCGATGTCAACTGATTACATTTTTTTTTGGGGGGGGGGGGGGGGGGGGGGGGGGGGGGAGTAAATTAACAAATGATTGTCTTTTGCTGTATTTATACAACATTTCAAACATAATCTGGTCCAAATATGGAGTGATTCCACTATATGAATCTGTTTGCTTCCGTTTCAAATGCGGGACTTTTATTTTGAAGGCCAACCGCAAATTCTACTATTGAGCAAAGCGCTGTGACATTGATCAACCAATGGTGTGTTAGTTACCACAGACAGACAGACAGACATTGGCTTGACACCACCTCATTATCATATTGGTGTGTTAGTTACCACAGACAGACAGACATTGGCTTGACACCACCTCATTATCATATTGGTGTGTTAGTTACCACAGACAGACAGACATTGGCTTGACACCACCTCATTATCATATTGGTGTGTTAGTTACCACAGACACACAGACATTGGCTTGACACCACCTCATTATCATATTGGTGTGTTAGTTACCACAGACAGACAGACAGACATTGGCTTGACACCACCTCATTATCATATTGGTGTGTTAGTTACCACAGACTGACAGACATTGGCTTGACACCACCTCATTATCATATTGGTGTGTTAGTTACCACAGACACAGACAGACATTGGCTTGACACCACCTCATTATCATATTGGTGTGTTAGTTACCACAGACACAGACAGACATTGGCTTGACACCACCTCGTTATCATATTGGAGGAAGAAACACAGACATTAATAAATATATCAGATGAATAACATTTATTGGAGATTGAAGAATTAGATAATAGATCATTACGGCAGGTTTTGTCCTCGTGATTCACAATTGATTATTTTGATTCACCAGAATCCTAACTAATACAAATGGCGAAGTGAATCACTTGTTTGCAAAAAAAACAAACAAAAAAAACAGTTTAAATGAATTGTCCAAAAAAAGTGAATAAACTTTGCATGGCCTTAACCTGCAAGTGTCGATGGAAAGTTTTTGGGACATGACGAAAACATGAATAAATGCTTACAGCTAAACAGTTAACTAGCATGAATAAATGCTAAACAGTTAACTAGCATGAATAAATGCTAACAGCTAAACAGTTAACTAGCATGAATAAATGCTAACAGCTAAACAGTTAACTAGCATGAATAAATGCTAACAGCTAAACAACTAGCATGAATAAATGCTAACAGCTAAACAGTTAACTAGCATAAATAAATGCTAACAGCTAAACAGTTAACTAGCATGAATAAATGCTAACAGCTAAACAGTTAACTAGCATGAATAAATGCTAACAGCTAAACAGTTAACTAGCATGAATAAATGCTAACAGCTAAACAGTTAACTAGCATGAATAAATGCTAACAGCTAAACAGTTAACTAGCATGAACAAATGCTAACAGCACTTGAGGCCCACTCCACAGTGTCTTGTCTCTCTCCCCTTGAGGCCCACTCCACAGTGTACGTGCAGGTGATGCGGTCACACAGCATTAAAGCATTCTGATCCTGGTTGATATGGTGATTTGTATGTGATTAATAAACATATTTACAAACTATGCCTAAATAAATGGCTAACAGAAGTTCAATTAATTTCCATTGACTTTTTGAAAACACAACAACAACAACAACAACAAATGCATGACATCTCCCAGATTTTCCTGACCGATCCAACCCAGGAACACACATTCTCAGTCGAAAAAAAGTGTGGGAGCACTGTGTGTTATGAGATGTGAAAAATCTCTTTCCACACTGGGAGCAGTGGTACGGCATCTTCCCGGTGTGTGTTCCGTCGTGGTCTTTCAGGTTCCCTAACTACGTATAAATACCTTTCCACACTGGGAGGAAGATATATTTATCTTGTGTCTTGTCTGTATTGAGTTTATTCCATCGAGGATCACGTTGGAAACAAGTGATTTTCACTTTAGCGCGTTACCCCCTGGGTTGTACTCGTACTCAGTGCATATTTTCCCCCTAATAAATCCATCAATTGTTGTTAATGGATGCATTTTCTAACCGTTTCTTTTCACACTGGGAGCATTGGAAATGCTGATCTCCTGTGTGTACTCTTGTGTGTTTTTAGTGTGCTTAACCTGGTAAAACCCTTTCCACACTGAGAGCATTGGAACGGTTTTTCTCCTGTGTGTGTTGTCATGTGATCTTTCAGATGTGATGACTGGATGAATCTCTTTCCACACTCAGAGCATTGGAATGGCCTCTGCCTCTCTACTAAATGGGTTCTTTCATGTGATTTCAGGTCCCTTAATGCGGAAAAGGTATTTTGACACTGGGAGCAGCGATATGGCTTCTCTCCAGTGTGTGTCCTCTCATGCGTTTTCATGGACCCTAACTGGGTAAAAGTCTTTCCACACAGGGAGCAGTGGAAATGATTCTCTCTTGTATGTGTCCTCTCATGTTTTTTCACGGCCCCTAACTGGGTAAAACTCTTTCTACACAAGGAGCAGTGAAAATTCTTCTCTCCAGTGTGTGTTCTCTCATGTGTTTTCAGGGCCCCTAACTGGGTAAAATGCTTTCCACACAGGGAGCAGTGAAAAGGCTTCTCTCCTGTGTGTATTCGCTCATGCGTTTTCAGGGACCCTATCCGGGTAAAACTCTTTCCACACAGGGTGCAGTGAAAATGCTTCTCTCCTGTGTGCGTCCTCTCATGTATTTTCAGGGCAGCTAACTGGGTAAAACTCTTTCCACACAGAGAGCAGTGGAAAGGCTTCTCTCCTGTGTGTATTCTCTCATGCATTTTCAGATTCCCTAACTGAGTAAAACTCTTTCCGCACTGTGAGCAGTGGTAAGGCTTTTCTCCTGTGTGTACTCTTTGATGAACTTTTAGACTCCTTAAATTAATAAAACTCTTTCCACAATGGGAGCAGTGGTGTGGTCTCGCTGGTTTGGCCATCTTTGGGTCTGGTTGCCCTGAAGGACTCTTTCTTCTGTCCGAGTGAGAGTCGGGTCTCGCTCCTGCCAAAGACAAAAAAAGTATTTAGTTGAATACTAAATATGGATGGTTTTTTGACTATACAGTGTTTGTTACAGTTGCAAGCTTATCTTTGGGGTTCTGAGGGGTAATACTACGACACTAGAGAGATCTAGTCAGGGTTTTCTAAAGCTAGCCAGCTTCAGTTAGCTTTACATTCCAGCTCAGGCTTCATCCCATATTATAAAGGTGAATATTGATCCTGCAGCTGCCATGCACAAAGACCATAACACAAACAACTTTTAATGAATTTTTTCTGAATAGCTGGTTAACATTTGCTGTACTCCTATTGTTGTTAATTAGTTCAACTTGTCTTTCTAAAGCCTGCCTAAAGACCGTTTCTAATCTTTCTAATCTCTAATCTACTCTTGTATTAGAAAGGTACAGGTGGTAAAACCCCCCAAAAAAAACAGAATCACCTGGATGAAGGAAGGACAACAATTTGACACCCCGGCCCGAACTGTAACGAGTATTCGGCCAGTAGTCATCTTCTTGTCCTTCATTTGTTTGCCCAGATCTTCTATGCTTGATATCCTTAAACCCTGATCTTCTTCTTCTTCTCTTTCTGCATCAACAACTACCTGTCTACTTTCAACGTGCTGCAGAGAGTACAGAGGTTTCTAGTTGTTCTTAATGATTTAATCTTGGTAAAGGCCACTATGAATAATATGATAACTGTAGTTTGAGTACTTTAATCAACTTAAATCTGAAGAAAAAAACATTTATGCTCAGGTTTATTGATTATTAGGTGATAAACACAATATCCATGTGTTTCAATGCAAACTGGGCTTAATTGGAACAGCAAGGATTTATGGTATAAAAAAATACAGAATAGCAAAAATGTACTTCAAATATTTGGAAACCATTGGGTATAAATATACACGATATATTACAACATTATGCAAAGTTAGTATTGATCGTATTGAACAATATTTATTTATTTTGATTTCCATTTTGTATAGCTTTTGTGCTACTGTACTTCAGGACAAGTCTCTGAATGTCCTTGAGTGGCCCAGCCAGAGCCCAGACTTGAGCCCGATCTAACATCTCTGAAAAGACCTGAAAATAACTGTGCAGCAACGCTCCCCCATCAAACCTGACAGAGCTTGAGAGGATCTGCAGAGAAGAATGGGAGAAACTCCCCAAATACAGGTGTGCCAAGCTTGTAGGGTCATACCCAAGAAGACTCGAGGCTGTAATCACTGCCAAAAGGTGCTTCAACAAAGTACTGAGTAAAAGGTCTGAATACTTATGTAAATGTGATATTTCCTGTTTTTTATAAATACATTTACTAAAAATAAATATAAAACAGTTTTTGCTTTGTCATCATTGGGTATTGTGTGTAAAAATATTTAAGCAATTTTATAACAAGGCTGTAAGAGTTAGTTGAAGTAAGTTCATTGAGCATTTATCAGTTATATTCTCCAATAAGCAATAGCTAGGCCTATATATTATTAATTAAAAAGTCAAAAAATGCATGTACCAATGGCAGATTGCCCTTGAACAATGTCTACAGTCCTGAATAACCTATTGAAGTATAGTAGTATTCAGTAGAACGCCTATTTAAAACATATTACTTTACAAGTGCAAAGTTTGTGTCCCTGTTTTTAAGACAATACTCACGGGTGCTAATCCGATCTTCAGTCTCCTCTTCCTCTCCTTCCTCCTCCTCTTTCACTCCCAAAATGTCTCCCTCCTCTTTTACTGAGATAGCCTCCTCTTTCACTCTAAAAGGTTCTTTCTCTAATTTCATTACAACATCCTCTTCTTTCAATGTGATAGCCTCTTCCTCCTTTTTCATTATCGAAGCTTCTACCTCCTCCTCTTCCACTGTGACAGCCTTTATCCCCTCCTCTTCTTCCACCTTCACTCCAATGGGTTCTTTCTGTTCTTTCACTGTAACATAATCCTCCTCTTTTAATATAAGAGCCTCCTCTTCTACTCCAAAGGGTTCTTTCTCTTCTTTCACTACAACATCTTCCTCTTTCAATGCGATGCTGATATACTCCTCTTCCTCCTTTTTAATTCTGAAAGCTTCTTCCTCTACTTTCAATGAGATATCTTCCTCTTCTTCTTCTATGACAACGTTCAGGCCGAGAGATTCTCTATCCGTCCAACATATCGCCTCTTCTTTAGCTGGGGGCGAGTAGCTTAAAGAGCTCATGGTTGTGGATGCTAGCTAGCTAGTTTGCATTAGCGACTAGCCGAGTGCTAGGCTCAGAACAAGTGTGCAAATGTAACAATGTAACATGTTACGTTAAAGTTAACCAGTAGATACCTCAACAGAACTGTTTTTAAAACAACGAGATGAATATTCACAAAAGTGGTCTAAAGAGCTTCAATGTTTCGGTTGCATGTTGGCTAGCAAGCTACCGAGGTGTTTTAAACAGGAGCCGTGTTGTGGTTCTTGAGCGGCCTGTCCACTAGATTATACGTCACGCAAGAAGCATCACCTGAAAGATTCACGTCGCCATCTGCTGCCTGGAGTTTAATTAAGCAATTTGGCAGCGGTTATGGCTGTGAGTCTTTCTGGAAAAATCTCTAAGAGCTCGTTGTCCATTTTTTTTTTACATTCTTCAAGCTCTGTCAAATTGGTTGTTAATCATTGCTAATGAACCATTTCCAGGCCTTGCCATAGATTTCCAAGTAGATTTAAGTCAAAACTGTAATCGGTCAATCAGGAACACTCACTGTCTTCTTAGTAAGCAACCCCAGTGTAGATTTGGCCTTGTGTTTTAGGTTGTTGTCCTGTTGATATGTGAATTAATCTCCCAGTGTCGGGTGGAAAGCAGACTGAACCAGATTTTCCTCTAGGATTTTGCCTGTGTTTAGCTCCATTCAGTTCGTTTTTTTATTCTGAAAAACTCTCCAGTCCTTAACGCTTACAAGCATACCCATAACATGATGCAGCCACCACTATGATTGAAAATATGGAGAGTGGTACTCAGATTTACCTCAACCATAACACTTTTTTGTATTCAGGACAAGAAGTGAATTGCTTTGCCACATGTTTTGCAGTATTACTTTAGTGGCTTGTTGCAAATAGGAGGCGTGTTTTGGAATATTTATAAATATTTTTAAAATATTTGTATGCTGTACAGACTTCCTTCTTTTCACTCTGCCAATTAGGTGAGTATTGTAGAGCAACTACAATGTCGTTGATCCATCCTCAGTTCTCCTATCACAGCTATAAAACAGATACAAAGTTTAAAAGTCACCATTGGCCTCATGATGAAATCCCTAAGCGGTTTCCTTCCTCTCCAGCAACTGAGTTAGGAAGGACGCCTGTATCTTTTGTAGTGACTGGGTGTATTGATACACCATCCAAAGTGTAATTAATAACTTCACCTCAAAGGGACATTCAATCTCAGATGTGTTTTGTTTTTTTCCTCTCTACCAATAGGTGTCCTTCTTTGTGAGGTATTGGTTGAATCTGTGATGTAAATTCACTCCTTGACTGAGAGACCTTACAGACAATTTGATGTGTGGGGTACGGAGATGAGGTAGTCATTCAAAAATCATGTTAAACACTATTATTGCACACAGTGAGTCCATGCAATTTATTATGTGACTTGTTAAGCAAATGATTACTCCTGAACTTATTTAGGCTTTAGGCTCCTTGCCATAACAAAGGAGTTGAATACTTATTGACTCAAGACATTTCAGATTTCATTATTTTTTATTTTTGTTAGATTTTTTATTATTATTGAATATCCGAAACATACAATATACTTGCAGTGAAGCCGATCAGCAACTACATCACACCAGTCATCCAACAGACTCCCATTCAGAGCGACACACAGAAGCATCCAGGGTCAATGCCCTGCTCAAGGGGCACGTTGACAGATCTACCACCAGGCCAAAAAAACGTGAACCTGAACCCTCCAAGATCCCCCCCCACAGTGCCCCAATAGCTGTCCCTCAACCATCCGAGACCCCTCCCACAATCCCCCCCAAAAGAATAATAAAAAATTATAATTCCATTCCCCAAGAACCCCCACAATGCACCAACAACCAAGAGAAAGAGAAAAAAGAAAAAGACAGAAGAAAACAGCAAACAACAACGCAAAAAAAAAATATATATATTAAAAACAAAATATATCAAGGACAACAAAAACCATAACAGCAATGCCAACTGTATATGTTTGGGTGAATGTCTGGCACTATTACATGTATGTGTGTGTTCTTGCACAGTGGGGCAAAAAAGTATTTAGTCAGCCACCAATTGTGCAAGTTCTCCCACTTAAAAAGATGAGAGAGGACTGTAATTTTCATCATAGGTACACTTCAACTATGACAGACAAAATGAGAAAAAAAATCCAGAAAATCACATTGTAGGATTTTTTATGATTTTTTTGCAAATTATGGTGGAAAATAAGTATTTGGTCAATAACAAAAGTTTATCTCAATACTTTGTTATATACCCTTTGTTGGCAATGACAGAGGTCAAACGTTTTCTGTAAGTCTTCACAAGGTTTTCACACACTGTTGCTGGTATTTTGGCCCATTCCTCCATGCAGATCTCCTCTAGAGCAGTGATGTTTTGGGGCTGTTGCTGGGCAACACAGACTTTCAACTCCCTCCAAAGATTTTCTATGGTGTTGAGATCTGGAGACTGGCTAGGCCACTCCAGGACCTTGAAATGCTTCTTACGAAGCCACTCCTTCGTTGCCTGGGCGGTGTGTTTGGGATCATTGTCATGCTGAAAGACCCAGCCACGTTTCATCTTCAATGCCCTTGCTGATGGAAGGAGGTTTTCACTCAAAATCTCACTATACATGGCCCCATTCATTCTTTCCTTTACACGGATCAGTCGTCCTGGTCCCTTTGCAGAAAAACAGCCCCAAAGCATGATGTTTCCACCCCCATGCTTCACAGTAGGTATGGTGTTCTTTGGATGCAACTCAGCATTCTTTGTCTTCCAAACACGACGAGTTGAGTTTTTACCAAAAATTTATATTTTGGTTTCATCTGACCATATGACATTCAAATCAAATCAAATCAAATCAAATTTTATTTGTCACATACACATGGTTAGCAGATGTTAATGCGAGTGTAGCGAAATGCTTGTGCTTCTAGTTCCGACAATGCAGTAATAACAAGTAATCTAACTAACAATTCCAAAACTACTGTCTTGTACACAGTGTAAGGGGATAAAGAATATGTACATAAGGATATATGAATGAGTGATGGTACAGAGCAGCATAGGCAAGATACAGTAGATGGTATCGGGTACAGTATGTACAAATGAGATGAGTATGTAAACAAAGTGGCATAGTATAGTATAAAGTGGCTAGTGATACATGTATTACATAAGGATACCGTCGATGATATAGAGTACAGTATATACGTATGCGTATGAGATGAATAATGTAGGGTAAGTAACATTTATATAAGGTAGCATTGTTTAAAGTGGCTAGTGATATATTTACATCATTTCCCATCAATTCCCATTATTAAAGTGGCTGGAGTTGAGTCAGTGTCAGTGTGTTGGCAGCAGCCACTCAGTGTTAGTGGTGGCTGTTTAACAGTCTGATGGCCTTGAGATAGAAGCTGTTTTTCAGTCTCTCGGTCCCAGCTTTGATGCACCTGTACTGACCTCGCCTTCTGGATGATAGCGGGGTGAACAGGCAGTGGCTCGGGTGGTTGATGTCCTTGATGATCTTTATGGCCTTCCTGTGACATCGGGTGGTGTAGGTGTCCTGGAGGGCAGGTAGTTTGCCCCCGGTGATGCGTTGTGCAGACCTCACTACCCTCTGGAGAGCCTTACGGTTGAGGGCGGTGCAGTTGCCATACCAGGCGGTGATACAGCCCGCCAGGATGCTCTCGATTGTGCATCTGTAGAAGTTTGTGAGTGCTTTTGGTGACAAGCCGAATTTCTTCAGCCTCCTGAGGTTGAAGAGGCGCTGCTGTGCCTTCTTCACCACGCTGTCTGTGTGAGTGGACCAATTCAGTTTGTCTGTGATGTGTATGCCGAGGAACTTAAAACTTGCTACCCTCTCCACTACTGTTCCATCGATGTGGATAGGGGGGTGTTCCCTCTGCTGTTTCCTGAAGTCCACAATCATCTCCTTAGTTTTGTTGACGTTGAGTGTGAGGTTGTTTTCCTGACACCACACTCCGAGGGCCCTCACTTCCTCCCTGTAGGCCGTCTCATCGTTGTTGGTAATCAAGCCTACCACTGTTGTGTCGTCCGCAAACTTGATGATTGAGTTGGAGGCGTGCGTGGCCACGCAGTCGTGGGTGAACAGGGAGTACAGGAGAGGGCTCAGAACGCAACCTTGTGGGGCCCCAGTGTTGAGGATCAGCGGGGAGGAGATGTTGTTGCCTACCCTCACCACCTGGGGGCGGCCCGTCAGGAAGTCCAGTACCCAGTTGCACAGGGCGGGGTCGAGACCCAGGGTCTCGAGCTTGATGACGAGCTTGGAGGGTACTATGGTGTTGAATGCCGAGCTGTAGTCGATGAACAGCATTCTCACATAGGTATTCCTCTTGTCCAGATGGGTTAGGGCAGTGTGCAGTGTGGTTGAGATTGCATCGTCTGTGGACCTATTTGGGCGGTAAGCAAATTGGAGTGGGTCTAGGGTGTCAGGTAGGGTGGAGGTGATATGGTCCTTGACTAGTCTCTCAAAGCACTTCATGATGACGGATGTGAGTGCTACGGGGCGGTAGTCATTTAGCTCAGTTACCTTAGCTTTCTTGGGAACAGGAACAATGGTGGCCCTCTTGAAGCATGTGGGAACAGCAGACTGGTATAGGGATTGATTGAATATGTCCGTAAACACACCGGCCAGCTGGTCTGCGCATGCTCTGAGGGCGCGGCTGGGGATGCCATCTGGGCCTGCAGCCTTGCGAGGGTTAACACGTTTAAATGTCTTACTCACCTCGGCTGCAGTGAAGGAGAGACCGCATGTTTTCGTTGCAGGCCGTGTCAGTGGCACTGTATTGTCCTCAAAGCGGGCAAAAAAGTTATTTAGTCTGCCTGGGAGCAAGACATCCTGGTCCGTGACTGGGCTGGGTTTCTTCCTGTAGTCCGTGATTGACTGTAGACCCTGCCACATGCCTCTTGTGTCTGAGCCGTTGAATTGAGATTCTACTTTGTCTCTGTACTGGCGCTTAGCTTGTTTGATAGCCTTGCGGAGGGAATAGCTGCACTGTTTGTATTCGGTCATGTTACCAGACACCTTGCCCTGATTAAAAGCAGTGGTTCGCGCTTTCAGTTTCACACGAATGCTGCCATCAATCCACGGTTTCTGGTTAGGGAATGTTTTAATCGTTGCTATGGGAACGACATCTTCAACGCACGTTCTAATGAACTCGCACACCGAATCAGCGTATTCGTCAATGTTGTTATCTGACGCAATACGAAACATCTCCCAGTCCACGTGATGGAAGCAGTCTTGGAGTGTGGAGTCAGCTTGGTCGGACCAGCGTTGGACAGACCTCAGCGTGGGAGCCTCTTGTTTTAGTTTCTGTCTGTAGGCAGGGATCAACAAAATGGAGTCGTGGTCAGCTTTTCCGAAAGGGGGGCGGGGCAGGGCCTTATATGCGTCGCGGAAGTTAGAGTAACAATGGTCCAAGGTCTTTCCTCCCCTGGTTGCGCAATCGATATGCTGATAAAATTTGGGGAGTCTTGTTTTCAGATTAGCCTTGTTAAAATCCCCAGCTACAATGAATGCAGCCTCCGGATAAATTGTTTCCAGTTTGCAGAGAGTTAAATAAAGTTCGTTCAGAGCCATCGATGTGTCTGCTTGGGGGGGGATATATACGGCTGTGATTATAATCGAAGAGAATTCTCTTGGTAGATAATGCGGTCTACATTTGATTGTGAGGAATTCTAAATCAGGTGAACAGAAGGATTTGAGTTCCTGTATGTTTCTTTCATCGCACCATGTCACGTTAGTCATAAGGCATACGCCCCCGCCCCTCTTTTTACCAGAAAGATGTTTTTTCCTGTCTGCGCGATGCGTGGAGAAACCTGTTGGCTGCACCGCTTCGGATTGCGTCTCTCCAGTAAGCCACGTTTCCGTGAAGCAAAGAACGTTACAGTCTCTGATGTCCCTCTGGAATGCTACCCTTGCTCGGATTTCATCAACCTTGTTGTCAAGAGACTGGACATTGGCAAGAAGAATGCTAGGGAGTGGTGCGCGCTGTGCCCGTCTCCGGAGTCTGACCAGAAGACCGCCTCGTTTCCCTCTCTTTCGGAGTCGTTTTTTTGGGTCGCTGCATAGGATCCACTCCGTTGTCCTGTTTGTAAGGCAGAACACAGGATCCGCGTCGCGAAAAACATATTCTTGGTCGTACTGATGGTGAGTTGATGCTGATCTTATATTCAGTAGTTCTTCTCGACTGTATGTAATGAAACCTAAGATGACCTGGGGTACTAATGTAAGAAATAACACGTAAAAAAACAAAAAACTGCATAGTTTCCTAGGAACGCGAAGCGAGGCGGCCATCTCTGTCGGCGCCGGAAGTAGATCTCCCAATCTTCTTCTGGATCATCCAAATGCTCTCTAGCAAACTTCAGACAGGCCTGGACATGTACTGGCTTAAGCAGGGGGGCACGTCTGGCACTGCAGGATTTGAGTCCCTGGCGGCGTAGTGTGTTACTGATGGTAGGCTTTGTTACTTTGGTCCCAGCTCTCTGCAGGTCATTCACTAGGTCCCCCCGTGTGGTTCTGGGATTTTTGCTCACCGTTCTTGTGATCATTTTGACCCCACAGGGTGAGATCTTGCGTGGAGCCCCAGATCGAGCGAGATTATCAGTGGTCTTGTATTTCCTAATAATTGCTCTCACAGTTGATTTCTTCAAACCAAGCTGCTTACCTATTGCAGATTCAGTCTTCCCAGCCTGGTGCAGGTCTACAATTTTGTTTCTGGTGTCCTTTGACAGCTCTTTGGTCTTGGCCATAGTGGAGTTTGGAGTGTGACTGTTTGAGGTTGTGGACAGGTGTCTTTTATACTGATAACAAGTTCAAACAGGTGCCATTAATACAGGTAACGAGTGGAGGACAGAGGAGCCTCTTAAAGAAGAAGTTACAGGTCTGTGAGAGCCAGAAATCTTGCTTATTTGTAGGTGACCAAATACTTTTTCCAGGGTTGACAGACAGTAACATAAGTGTCTCTGGATAAGAGAGTCTGCTAAATGACTCTACTGTAAGTGTCTCTGGATAAGAGAGTCTGCTAAATGACTCACTACTGTAAGTGTCTCTGGATAAGAGAGTCTGCTAAATGACTCACTACTGTAAGTCTCTCTGGATCAGAGAGTCTGCTAAATGACTCACTACTGTAAGTCTCTCCGGATAAGAGAGTCTGCTAAATGACTCACTACTGTAAGTCTCTCTGGAAAAGAGAGTATGCTAAATGACTCAGTACTGTAGTGTCTCTGGATAAGAGCATTTGCTAAATGACTCAATGTAAATGTACATAGTGTAGGTCTACCCCTCAGAAGGGGTGAGACAGTTGAAGTAAGCTCATTGGGCATTTCGGAGTTATATTCTCCAAGAACCAAAGTGTAGGCTCTATCATTAATTTAATAGTAAAACAATGCATGTACCAATCGCAGATTGCCCCTTTATAAATGAACACAGTACTGAACAACATATTCAAGTGTAGAACTTCAGTAGAATGCCCCTTTCAAAAACACACAGCCTAGTTCAACAACTGCATAGTTTGTGTCCCCTGTTTTTAAGACAGTACTCACTGGTGTTAATCAGATATTCAGTCTCCTCCTCCTCTTCCACTCCCAAAACATCTTTCTCCTCTTTTATTGAGATAACATGTTGGAGTAAAAGAGGCTCTTCCTCTTCTTACACTACATTCTCTTCTTCTTTCAATGTGACATCTTCCTCTTCCTCCTTTTTCATTCTGAAAGCCTCTACCTCCTCCTCTTCCACTGTGACAGCCTCTATTCCCTCTTCCACTCCAAAATGTTCTTCCTCTTCTTTCACTGTAACATCCTCCTCGTCCTCCTGTTTTACTCTGAAAACTTCTTCCTCTCCGTTCACTGAAATATCCCCCTGCTCTTCTTTCACGACAATGTTCAGCCCCAGTGCTTCTTTCTCCGTACAGCAGACCTCCTCTACTTTAGCGGGATGGGAGTTTAATGAGCTCATGGTGATGTTAGCTAACTAGCTAGCATTAGCCTAGTGGTAGACTCAGTATTAATTGAACACATTTGCAAAATGTAATTTAACAAGTAAATTACGTTTAAATTAACCAGTAGATACGTAAACAGAATTATGTTCAAAACACTAAGATTAATATACACAAGATTGGTCTAAAGAGCTTCAATGTTTCGATTTTATTTTTGCTATCAAGCTACGGAAGTGGTTGAATCAGAAGCCTGTTGACGCTGTTGAAGAAGCCTCCCGTCCACTAGATTATACGCAATAGGCACATCGCCACCTGCTGACTGGAGTGGGTAACGCAGATTGGAAAAAATATGTATTGCATTGTTTAATCTGGCAAACAATGTCATAAGGAGTAATTTAATAACAACCAGATGTTATGCTTTCTCGTGTTTTCTCATACTTCTTACAGCCAATACTTTTATCCAAGGCTGGCCTGCCCATTATGCAGGATTAGGTGACAGATTGAAGAGGGCGGCATTTTCCCGAGCTAAATTGATCAAGACGCACCGCCAACAACACCTACACAAAAACAATGAAAGCTTCTCTCACCGAGGGGCATATGGGCTTTTTAGGTGTTGTTGCCGCCACATGAAGCAGTGCTCACTTTGCCAAAGTTTGTGTAAAGTATATATGTTTTTTTTGTCTGATTTGTTTAGAACCCACTGCCCCACGTCAGCGTTAAATTCACCTGAGTGATTTGTATTTTCCTTCAATTTTCTGAAGCGTAAATGGCAGTGTCTGTGTGTGCGCGTTTATCTACCACGGTGTGTAGCTGTTAGCGATGATGCTAATGACAACCATCTTCTGGTTGATGAAAAAGCTTTCCCACAAACCTTGTCAATTAAATGTTAACTACAAAGTAGTCTATGCCTACCTGGCGGAATGATATCATTGTCATCAATCAAGTGGTGATTTGTTCTGCAATCATATGTGCGCTACAGCGACACCACTAACCAAGCAAGACTGGTGCCACATTAATTTAAGGGTATCTACACACAACAATGAACATCTATTAGATTTGTATGACTTCAAAAGTGGTCTCCTGATGTGGTATTATGTATTGTTGTGGATTTACAACATCCAATTTGGTTGTTTTTCTGTTAAGTGGGATTTTGAGATAGTGAAAAACAGAAAAACAGGGACAAATCAGAAACCTCCAAAAAAACAACAACATGTAAATACGAAATTAGGCAAAACAATTTAAGGTCCTAAATATTCTATACATCTTCTCTCATTACTGGATTATCTAGGGATAGTGTAGAGTAACAGCTGTTTCCTGAAGTGACCTTTAACCTCCCTGCTCCTCAATACTTCTTCCACTGGATCAAAGCTTCAGCCAAGTAGGATACATGATAGTGGCAACACATGGAGGTGGGTTGGATATAGTCATGGTAGGATACATGATAGTGGCAACACATGGAGTTGGGTTGGATATAGTCATGGTAGGATACATGATAGTGGCAACACATGGAGTTGGGTTGGATATAGTCATGGTAAGATACATGATAGTGACAACACATGGAGTTGGGTTGGATATAGTCATGGTAGGATACATGATAGAGACAACACATGGAGTAGTGGTTGATATAGTCATGGTAGGATACATGATAGTGGCAACACATGGAGTTGGGTTGGATATAGTCATGGTAGGATACATGATAGTGGCAACACATGGAGTTGGGTTGGATATAGTCATGGTAGGATACATGATAGTGGCAACACATGGAGTTGGGTTGGATATAGTCATGGTAGGATACATGATAGTGACAACACATGGAGTTGGGTTGGATATAGTCATGGGAGGATACATGATAGTGACAACACATGGAGTTGGGTTGGATATAGTCATGGTAAGATACATGATAGTGGCAACACATGGAGTTGGGTTGGATATAGTCATGGTAGGATACATGATAGTGACAACACATGGAGGTGGGTTGGATATAGTCATGGTAGGATACATGATAGTGGCAACACATGGAGTTGGGTTGGATATAGTCATGGGAGGATACATGATAGAGACAACACATGGAGTTGGGTTGGATATAGTCATGGTAAGATACATGATAGTGGCAACACATGGAGTTGGGTTGGATATAGTCATGGTAGGATACATGATAGTGACAACACATGGAGGTGGGTTGGATATAGTCATGGTAGGATACATGATAGTGGCAACACATGGAGTTGGGTTGGATATAGTCATGGTAGGATACATGATAGTGACAACACATGGAGTTGGGTTGGATATAGTCATGGTAGGATACATGATAGTGACAACACATGGAGTAGGGTTGGATATAGTCATGGTAGGATACATGATAGTGACAACACATGGAGTTGGGTTGGATATAGTCATGGTAGGATACATGATAGTGACAACACATGGAGTAGGGTTGGATATAGTCATGGTAGAATACATGATAGTGGCAACACATGGAGTTGGGTTGGATATAGTCATGGTAGGATACATGATAGTGACAACACATGGAGTTGGGTTGGATATAGTCATGGTAGGATACATGATAGTGACAACACATGGAGTAGGGTTGGATATAGTCATGGTAGGATACATGATAGTGACAACACATGGAGCTGGGTTGGATATAGTCATGGTAGGATACATGATAGTGGCAACACATGGAGCTGGGTTGGATATAGTCATGGTAGGATACATGATAGTGACAACACATGGAGCTGGGTTGGATATAGTCTGAGTATATTGAAGCATTGTGTCAACATAGTGGTTCTGAGAATATTGAAACATTGTGTCAACATAGTGGTTCTGACAATATTGAAACATTGTGTCAACATAGTGGTTCTGAGAATATGAAGCATTGTGTCATAATGGCTCTGAGAATATTGAAACATTGTGTCATAGTGGTTCTGAGAATATTGAAACATTGTATCAACATAGTGGTTCTGAGAATATTGAAACATTGTGTCAGTGGTTCTGAGAATATTGAAACATTGTATCAACATAGTGGTTCTGAGAATATGAAGCATTGTGTCATAATGGCTCTGAGAATATTGAAACATTGTGTCATAGTGGTTCTGAGAATATTGAAACATTGTATCAACATAGTGGTTCTGAGAATATTGAAACATTGTGTCAGTGGTTCTGAGAATATTGAAACATTGTGTCAACATAGTGGTTCTGAGAATATGAAGCATTGTGTCATAATGGCTCTGAGAATATTGAAACATTGTGTCATAGTGGTTCTGAGAATATTGAAACATTGTATCAACATAGTGGTTCTGAGAATATTGAAACATTGTGTCAGTGGTTCTGAGAATATTGAAACATTGTGTCATAGTGGTTCTGAGAATATTGAAACATTGTATCAACATAGTGGTTCTGAGAATATTGAAACATTGTGTCATAGTGGTTCTGAGAATATTGAAACATTGTATCAACATAGTGGCTCTGATAATATTGAAACATTGTGTCATAGTGGTTCTGAGAATATTGAAACATTGTGTCATAGTGGTTCTGAGAATATTGAAACATTGTATCAACATAGTGGCTCTGATAATATTGAAACATTGTGTCATTGTGGCTCTGAGAATATTGAAACATTATGTCATAGTGGTTCTGAGAATATTGAAACATTATGTCATAGTGGTTCTGAGAATATTGAAACATTATGTCATAGTGGTTCTGAGAATATTGAAACATTATGTCATAGTGGTTCTGAGAATATTGAAACATTGTGTCAACATAGTGGCTCTGAGAATATTGAAACATTGTATCAACATAGTGGCTCTGATAATATTGAAACATTGTGTCATAGTGGTTCTGAGAATATTGAAACATTGTATCAACATAGTGGCTCTGATAATATTGAAGCATTGTATCATAGTGGTTCTGATAATATTGAAGCATTGTATCAACATAGTGGTTCTGAGAATATTGAAACATTGTATCAACATAGTGGTTCTGAGAATATTGAAACATTGTATCAACATAGTGGTTCTGAGAATATTGATATTGCAACATAGTAACCAGCGAGGAGGCAGCCGCTCAAACCCTGGTCTCCTTGTCTCTGTCTGATTATTGTGTTGCCTATGCAGCAGTTGCACTATCTAGGTGCTCATTTGTGATGACCCTCCCACTCTGTCTACCAAATTCTTTCTCTTTGTTTATCCTTTAATAGGATGTCGGTGGGCGGAGCTGGGAAGGTCATCAGCAAAATGGGACACACCTGGGCTCAGGTGTTTCCCGGGGATAAATACACCTTTTGAGGAGACTCTCTCCACACAGACACACTGTTTTTTTTGTAGCAATTTGGGGCTTCTTTTGTGTTCATTTGTTTTGGTCAACATCCCTCATTATCACCAAGGAGGTGACCAAGAACTGACGGTCACTCTGACAGAGCTCCAGAGTTCCTCTGTGGAGATGGGAGAACCTTCCAAGAAGGACAACCATCTCTGCAGCACTCCACCAATCAGGCATTTTTGTAGTAGAGTGGCCAGACAGAAGCCACTCCTCAGTAAAAAGGTACATGACAGCCCACTTGGAGTTTTCCAAAAGGGTCCTTACTCTCATCTCCTGGTTGGATATCATGCTGTCTTCCATCCATCTATCTTTAATGATGGTTATAAACGCCTGGAGAGATTTCACCAAGCTGTCAAGAGTTGCTGACTAAGACATTTATTATGTCATGTTT
Organism: Oncorhynchus clarkii lewisi; assembly: GCF_045791955.1. Classification (NCBI taxonomy): domain Eukaryota; kingdom Metazoa; phylum Chordata; class Actinopteri; order Salmoniformes; family Salmonidae; genus Oncorhynchus; species Oncorhynchus clarkii. The sequence continues at coordinate 5,442,662 of NC_092163.1, forward strand.
ATAACCATGTGATGGATGCTGTTATAACACGTTATCCGCATATCTTAGTGATGGAGCGGCAGGGTAGCCTAGTGGTTAGAGCGTTGGACTAGTAACCGAAAGGTTGCAAGATCGAATCCCTGAACCGACAAGGTAAAAATCTGTCGTTCTGCCCCTGAACAGGCATTTAACCCACTGTTCCCGGGTAGGCCGTCATTGAAAATAAACATTTGTTCTTAACTGACTTGCCTAGTTAAATTAAGGTAACATTTAAAATGTAATAATAATAACACCTAAAGGACTCTCACCATGAGAAACAAAATTCTCTGCTCTGATGAAACCAAGCTTGAACTCTTTTGGCCTGAATACCAAAAGTCATGTCTGGAGGAAACCTGGCACCATCCCTACGGTGTTTTTCAGCGACATGGACTGTGAGACTAGTCAGGATCGAGGCAAAGACGAACAGAGCAAATTACAGAGATATCCTTAATGAAAACCTGCTCCAGGACCTCAGACTGGGCCAAAGTTTCACCTTCCAGGACAATGACCCTAACCACACAGCCAAGAGAACACAGGAGTGGTTTCGGGATAAGTCTCTGAATGTCCTTGAGTGGCCCAGCCAGAGCCCGGACTTGAACCCGATCAAACATCTCTGGAGAGCCCTGAAAATAGCTGTGCAGCGACGCTCCCCATCCACACTGACGGAGCTTGAGAGGATCTGCAGAGAAGAATGGGAGAAACTCCCCAAATACAGGTGTGCCAAGCTTGTAGCGTCATACCCAAGAAGATTCGAGGCTGTAATCGCTGCCAAAGATGCTTCAACACAGTACTGAGTAAAGGGTCTGAATACCCAATACACAATATCAGTCAAACAGACACACTTACTCATTCTGAATATTTCAGTTGTTTGTTTTTAATACATTTGAAAAAACATTTTACAAAACCAGTTTTTTGCGTTTGTCATTTTGAGGTATTGTTTGCAGATTGAGGGGGGGGGGGGGAAACAATTTCATACATTTTCGAATAAGGCTGTGATGTAACAAAATGTGGGAAAAAAGTCAAGGGGTCTGAATACTTTCCAAATGCTCTGTATATAAGGAACGTAACAATACATCATGTAGATGTATATAATGAACAGACTAGGTCTATACTGCTCCTACATGGTGTAACAATACATAGATATAGGTGTATAAAATTAACATCCACACAGTTAAAAAAAAATATCAGTTTACTTTTATTCAGTTAAATGTTGAAATAATCAAATCATTTTTACAAATCAGCACCTGTGTTTTATCTGATGGAAGAGTACTGATGGACATTGAGGTGTTTTATCATGTCAACAACTTATCAATGTTATCAGAACGTCATCTAATTATCACACAGCTTAATAATAACTACTACACAAATGAACTCAATGAAAAACACAGCGACTAAATTCCAGAGGTTAAGATCAGAATCAAGAAAAACACATGAATGATTAATTACATTTTTTTTATTTTTTAAATAACAATATCCAAATCATATAATGAAACTTAAGGGTTTATATTTATCAAAAACAATTCATAATGAAAATCAAATACATGCAAAATCTATTCTAATTTTAGATGTGAACATGTTTTGAGAGAAAAAATTAACTAAGAACAAAAGTAAGCCTATTTTTTTTCTTACAATTCTATTTATAAATAAACCAAACCACAAAAAGTTTGTCAAAACTATAAGTCAGAACACAGCCTCTATTCGCTTATGTGATTTTCATGTCCTCTGACTGGGAAAATGTCTTTCCACACTGAGAACACTGGAAAGGATTCTATCCTGTGTGTGTTCCTTCATGCCTTTTCAGATTCACTAACTGGGTAAAACTCTTTCCACATTGGGAGCATTGGAAAGGCTTCTCTCCCGTGTGTGTCATCTCATGCTTTTTCAGTGTCCCTAAAAAGGTAAAACTCTTTCCGCACAAGGAGCAGTGGAAAGGCTTCTCTCCTGTGTGTATTCTCTCGTGCATTTTCAAGTTCCCTAACCAGGCAAAACTTTTTCCACACTGAGAGCATTGGAAAGGCTTATCTCCTGTGTGTGTCCGCTCATGTGATTTCAGGTCCCCTAGCTGGATAAATCTCTTTCCACAGTCTGAACAGTGGTATGGCTTCTCCCCTGTGTGTGTTCTCAAATGCATATTCAGATTCCCTAACCGGGTAAAACTCTTTCCACACTGAGAGCATTGGAAAGGCCTCTCTACAGTGTGTGTTCTCTCGTGTGATTTCAAGTCCCCTGATGAGAAAAATTTACTTTCACATTGGGAGCATTGATATGGCTTCTCTCCAGTGTGTGTTCTTTCATGCACTTTTAGATGCCCTGAGTGTCCAAAACCTTTTCCACACTGGGAGCAGTGATAAGGCTTATTTCCTGTGTGTGTCATCTCATGCATTTTCAGGTTCCCTAAATGGGTAAAACGTTTTCCACAGAAGGAGCAGTGGAAAGGCTTCTCTCCCGTGTGCGTCATCTCATGCGTTTTCAAGTTCCCTAAACGGGTAAAACTTTTTCCACAATGAGAGCATTGGAATGGTTGTTCGCCTGTGTGTATTCTCTTGTGTTTTTTCAGATGTGATGACTGCATAAATCTCTTTCCACATTGAGAGCACTGGAAAGGCCTATCTACTAAATGTGTTCTCTCATGTTTTCTCAGGTCCCCTGGTGAGAAAAAACCCTTTTGACACTGGGAGCATTGATACGGTTTCTCTCCAGTGTGTGTTCTTTCATGCACTTTTAAATGCCCTGAGTATCTAAAACCCTTTCCACACTGAGAGCATTGATACGGCTTCTCTCCTGTGTGTATTCTTTCATGCTCTTTCAGATGCGATGACTGGATGAATCTCTTTCCACACTGAGCGCATTGGAAAGGCCTCTCTAAAGACTGTGTGTGTGTTCTCTCATGTGACTTCAGGTCCCCTGGTGAGAAACATTTCTTTTCACACTGGGAGCATTGATATGGCTTCTCTCCAGTGTGTCTTCTTTCATGCACCTTTAGATGCCCTGACTGTCCAAAACCCTTTCCACACTGGGAGCAGTGATAAGGCTTCTCCCCTGTATGTGTTTTCATATGTTCTTTCAGGTGCCCTAACCGGATAAATCTCTTCCCACACTGGGAGCAGTGGTGTGCTCTTGCTGGTTTGGATGTCTCTGGGTCAGGTTCTTCTGAAGGACTCGTCCCGCTTTCAGAATGAGAGTCTGTTCTCTCTCCTGTCAAAGACAGAGTATTTGGTTAAACAGAGAGACCTGAATGAAACCTCCACATGGTAAAACTGTCTACCTATGAGGTTTAATCTAGACTAGATCCCTCAATAAAAGAGCAATGGATAAATAGACTAGTCAGTATAGGTCAGTATAGGATACATGTATTAGACCTGATGGATAAATAGACTAGTCAGTATAGGACACATGTAATAGACTAGTCAGTATAGGATACATGTATTAGACTAGTCAGTATAGGACACATGTAATAGACTAGTCAGTATAGGATACATGTAACAGACTAGTCAGTATAGGATACATGTATTAGACCTAATAGATAAATAGACTAGTCAGTATAGGATACATGTAATAGACTAGTCAGTATAGGACACATGTAATAGACTAGTCAGTATAGGATACATGTATTAGACTAGTCAGTATAGGGCACATGTATTAGACCTAATGGATAAATGGACTAGTCAGTATAGGATACATGTATTAGACCTAATGGATAAATAGACTAGTCAGTATAGGATACATCTATTAGACCTGATGGATAAATAGACTAGTCAGTATAGGATACATGTAATAGACTAGTCAGTATAGGACACATGTATTAGACCTAATGGATAAATAGACTAGTCAGTATAGGATACATGTATTAGACCTAATAGATAAATAGACTAGTCAGTATAGGATACATGTAATAGACTAGTCAGTATAGGATACATGTAATAGACTAGTCAGTATAGGACACATGTATTAGACCTAATAGATAAATAGACTAGTCAGTATAGGATACATGTAATAGACTAGTCAGTATAGGACACATGTATTAGACCTAATGGATAAATAGACTAGTCAGTATAGGATACATGTATTAGACCTAATAGATAAATAGACTAGTCAGTATAGGATACATGTATTAGACCTAATGGATAAATAGACTAGTCAGTATAGGATACATGTAATAGACTAGTCAGTATAGGATACATGTAATAGACTAGTCAGTATAGGATACATGTATTAGACCTAATGGATAAATAGACTAGTCAGTATAGGATACATGTAATAGACTAGTCAGTATAGGACACATGTAATAGACTAGTCAGTATAGGATACATGTATTAGACTAGTCAGTATAGGACACATGTAACAGACTAGTCAGTATAGGACACATGTAACAGACTAGTCAGTATAGGATACATGTATTAGACCTAATAGATAACTAGACTAGTCAGTATAGGACACATGTAATAGACTAGTCAGTATAGGATACATGTATTAGACTAGTCAGTATAGGATACATGTATTAGACCTAATGGATAAATAGACTAGTCAGTATAGGATACATGTAATAGACTAGTCAGTATAGGACACATGTATTAGACCTAATAGATAAATAGACTAGTCAGTATAGGATACATGTAATAGACTAGTCAGTATAGGATACATGTAATAGACTAGTCAGTATAGGACACATGTATTAGACCTAATAGATAAATAGACTAGTCAGTATAGGATACATGTAATAGACTAGTCAGTATAGGATACATGTATTAGACCTAATGGATAAATAGACTAGTCAGTATAGGATACATGTATTAGACCTAATGGATAAATAGACTAGTCAGTATAGGACACATGTAATAGACTAGTCAGTATAGGATACATGTATTAGACTAGTCAGTATAGGACACATGTAACAGACTAGTCAGTATAGGACACATGTAACAGACTAGTCAGTATAGGATACATGTATTAGACCTAATAGATAACTAGACTAGTCAGTATAGGACACATGTAATAGACTAGTCAGTATAGGATACATGTAATAGACTAGTCAGTATAGGATACATGTAATAGACTAGTCAGTATAGGATACATGTATTAGACTAGTCAGTATAGGATACATGTAATAGACCTAATGGATAAATAGACTAGTCAGTATAGGATACATGTATTAGACCTAATGGATAAATAGACTAGTCAGTATAGGATACATGTAATAGACTAGTCAGTATAGGATACATGTAATAGACTAGTCAGTATAGGATACATGTAATAGACTAGTCAGTATAGGATACATGTAATAGACTAGTCAGTATAGGATACATGTATTAGACCTAATGGATAAATAGACTAGTCAGTATAGGATACATGTAATAGACTAGTCAGTATAGGATACATGTAATAGACTAGTCAGTATAGGATACATGTAATAGACTAGTCAGTATAGAATACATGTATTAGACCTAATGGATAAATAGACTAGTCAGTATAGGATACATGTATTAGACTAGTCAGTATAGGATACATGTAATAGAATAGTCAGTATAGGATACATGTATTAGACCTAATAGATAAATAGACTAGTCAGTATAGGATACATGTAATAGACTAGTCAGTATAGAATACATGTAATAGACTAGTCAGTATAGGATACATGTATTAGACCTAATGGATAAATAGACTAGTCAGTATAGGATACATGTAATAGACTAGTCAGTATAGGACACATGTAATAGACTAGTCAGTATAGGATACATGTATTAGACCTAATGGATAAATAGACCAGTCAGTATAGGATACATGTAATAGACTAGTCAGTATAGGACACATGTATTAGACCTAATAGATAAATAGACTAGTCAGTATAGGACACATGTAATAGACTAGTCAGTATAGGATACATGTATTAGACCTAATGGATAAATAGACAGTCAGTATAGGACACATGTAATAGACTAGTCAGTATAGGATACATGTAATAGACTAGTCAGTATAGGATACATGTAATAGACTAGTCAGTATAGGATACATGTAATAGACTAGTCAGTATAGGATACATGTAATAGACTAGTCAGTATAGGATACATGTAATAGACTAGTCAGTATAGGATACATGTAATAGACTAGTCAGTATAGGATACATGTATTAGACCTAATGGATAAATAGACTAGTCAGTATAGGATACATGTAATAGACTAGTCAGTATAGGATACATGTAATAGACTAGTCAGTATAGGATACATGTAATAGACCTAATGGATAAATAGACTAGTCAGTATAGGATACATGTAATAGAATAGTCAGTATAGGATACATGTAATAGACTAGTCAGTATAGGATACATGTATTAGACCTAATGCATAAATAGACTAGTCAGTATAGGATACATGTATTAGACTAGTCAGTATAGGATACATGTAATAGACTAGTCAGTATAGAATACATGTATTAGACTAGTCAGTATAGAATACATGTATTAGACTAGTCAGTATAGAATACATGGATTAGACCTAATGGATAAATAGACTAGTCAGTATAGGATACATGTAATAGACTAGTCAGTATAGGATACATGTATTAGACTAGTCAGTATAGAATACATGTATTAGACCTAATGGATAAATAGACTAGTCAGTATAGGATACATGTATTAGACTAGTCAGTATAGGATACATGTAATAGACTAGTCAGTATAGGATACATGTAATAGACTAGTCAGTATAGAATACATGTATTAGACTAGTCAGTATAGAATACATGTATTAGACCTAATGGATAAATAGACTAGTCAGTATAGAATACATGTATTAGACCTGATGGATAAATAGACTAGTCAGTATAGGACACATGTATTAGACCTAATGGATAAATAGACTAGTCAGTATAGGACACATGTATTAGACCTAATGGATAAATAGACTAGTCAGTATAGGACACATGTATTAGACCTAATGGATAAATAGACTAGTCAGTATAGGATACATGTAATAGACTAGTCAGTATAGGATACATGTAATAGACTAGTCAGTATAGGATACATGTATTAGACCTAATGGATAAATAGACTAGTCAGTATAGGATACATGTATTAGACCTAATGGATAAATAGACTAGTCAGTATAGGACACATGTATTAGACCTAATGGATAAATAGACTAGTCAGTATAGGACACATGTAATAGACTAGTCAGTATAGGATACATGTAATAGACTAGTCAGTATAGGACACATGTAATAGACTAGATCAGGTCTACTAGATCTCAAGGGGCAATCTGCAGTTCAAACAACATCCTGCCACAGTTTTGGTATAAAGCTGAGGGATGGGGGTTAGAGAAACATAACCAATCAAATTCATTGACAGCGCTATGGATGCAAAATTATAGTTGTAACCATGTTGAGCGAATAAGTCTTTGTTTACAATTAGGCCTACATTGTTTACAAATAATGGAGGAAAAACAAGCTCAGGGTAAAAGTGTAACTATTAATCACACTTCTGACTTTGGATGCAAATAAATAAATACAAATTATTAACATTTTCTGCTATTTCCCTGTTTCAACCAGTTAATGTGGTGGTTGTATCCGTACCAGTTTTTAATTCTATTTCCTGTTTCAACCAGTTAATGTGGTGGTTGTATCCGTACCAGTTTTTAATTATATTTCCTGTTTCAGCCAGTTAATGTGGTGGTTGTATCCGTACCAGTTTTTAAATCTATTTCCTGTTTCAACCAGTTAATGTGGTGGTTGTATCCGTACCAGTTTTTAAATCTATTTCCTGTTTCAACCAGTTAATGTGGTGGTTGTATCCGTACCAGTTTTTAAATCTATTTCCTGTTTTAACCAGTTAATGTGGTGGTTGTATCCATACCAGTTTTAAATTCTATTTCCTGTTTCAACCAGTTAATGTGGTGGTGTATGCGTACCAGTTTTAAATTCTATTTCCTGTTTCAACCAGTTAATGTGGTGGTTGTATCCGTATTTATCCTTGTGTTTAGCTCCTCCTACATGGGGTGGTGGTTCTGGTCGAGTTCTTAGTAGTTCTGCTGGGCATGTTGTCTGAAACTTTTGAGAAATAGCCGTCAAGACTCATTGTAGGGTAATTTATTTCGGGTTAGGGTTTTCTACCACTTTTTCAAGCGAAAAAGAAAGCAAATTAACGAATGCTCTCTGAAACACAGTGTTTTCTTTACGGAGCCATTTTGTCCTCCCCGTCCCTTTTGCAGGGAACTTTGACACCTTTTGGAAGCAGACGATGCTCTATAAGGAGGGTGGGATCCACCCTAATCATTTGGATGCCTGGATCCTGTCCAAAATAAAGTGGTGATCCTAACTCACCTAAGACAGGGAATTTTTTACTAGGACTAAATGTTAAAAGTTTAAAAGTATTTGACCAAGGTGTATGTAAAGTTCTGACTTCAACTGTATGTCATATTGAGGTGTTTAGCTATATGTTAAACCTGATCAATCAACGCTAGACAGACACAGAGGGGGGGGGGGGGGGGGGGGCGGATGAAAGTGAGAGAGGTGGGAAGAGAGTGGAAGACAGAGAGATGGGAGGGGATGAAAGTGAGAGAGGTGGGGAGAAGAGAGATGGGGGGATGAAAGTGAGAGAGGTGGGAAGAGAGTGGAAGACAGAGAGATGGGAGGGGATGAAAGTGAGAGAGGTGGGGAAGAGAGAGATGGGGGGGATGAAAGTGAGAGAGGTGGGAAGAGAGTGGAAGACAGAGAGAGAAAGACAGCAGTGCAAATATACTTAGACTTGAGTATTTCAACAACTCTTCTCTTCCAACTTGTTAGGCAATCATATATCTACCTACTGGGGAAAGGATGGCCAGCCACACAGGAGGGTGGTTTTTACTACGGAGGAGAAGGAGGCCGTTCATATATCTACCTACTGGGGAAAGGATGGCCAGCCACACAGGAGGGTGGTTTTTACTACGGAGGAGAAGGAGGCCGTGCATATATCTACCTACCGGGGAAAGGATGGCCAGCCACACAGGAGGGTGTTTTTTTACTACGGAGGAGAAGGAGGCCGTGCTGACTGAGATGCATGCTGGTAATTTCGGAGTGAAGCGCATGAATGCCAAAATCAACTTTACGCTTCCTTCTGACGGGGAATTACCAAGGAGGTGGACAGCCGAGGCAAGTGGATGAACCTTTTTGTTTATCAATCACATTCTATTATATCTGGAATCATTATGAATTCAATGAATGTCATATCAGAGAGCACACAATGTTTCAATTTCACACTTTTTTTTTTTTTTACAAATTTGTTTATTCCTGGTACATAATCAGACATATTTCAATATCTTACATTATCAATAGATATCCCTTTCCTATCCCCTCTTCCAGGTTTGGTGAATGGACCAACCAGGCCCTGAAGACTGCCATGGGCAAGTCCCTTGATTGGTACCAGGAAGGGTGGGAGAACAACCTGAAGGGTAATTCTCTTTGAACACAACAGCAGTTTCCAGGCCGAGTACGACTGAGGTAAACAATGCAGTTGTACATACACTTATTACATATACTGTAGTCTTTCAAATGTGTGATTGACTTAGTGTTGTTGTTTGTCTATTGTTGTTTTTGTATAACGTCCTTTCAGATCACTGAAACCCCACCGGTGGACGTTGTGGAACCAGATCAGAACACCTTCGAGTCCTTCAGGCACGGACTGAGAAGGACGAGGGTTTTTTTCACCAGGCACAGACTGAGAAGGACGAGGAGGTTTATCACCAGACACGGACTGAGAAGGACAAGGTTTTTTTTCACCAGGCACAGACTGAGAAGGACGAGGAGGTTTATCACCAGACACGGACTGAGAAGGACGAGGAGGTTTATCACCAGACACGGACTGAGAAGGACGAGGAGGTTTACCACCAGACACGGACTGAGAAGGACGAGGAGGTTTATCACCAGGCACGGACTGAGAAGGACGAGGAGGTTTATCACCAGGCGCGGACTGAGAAGGACGAGGAGGTTTATCACCAGACACGGACTGAGAAGGACGAGGAGGTTTACCACCAGACACGGACTGAGAAGGACGAGGAGATTTATCACCAGGCACGGACTGAGAAGGACGAGGAGGTTTATCACCAGGCACGGACTGAGAAGGACGAGGAGGTTTATCACCAGGCGCGGACTGAGAAGGACGAGGAGGTTTATCACCAGACACGGACTGAGAAGGACGAGGAGGTTTATCACCAGACACGGACTGAGAAGGACGAGGAGGTTTATCACCAGACACGGACTGAGAAGAACGAGGAGGTTTATCACCAGACACGGACTGAGAAGGACGAGGAGGTTTATCACCAGACACGGACTGAGAAGAACGAGGAGGTTTATCACCAGACACGGACTGAGAAGGACGAGGAGGTTTATCACCAGACACGGACTGAGAAGAACGAGGAGGTTTATCACCAGACACGGACTGAGAAGGACGAGGAGGTTTATCACCAGACACGGACTGAGAAGAACGAGGAGGTTTATCACCAGACACGGACTGAGAAGGACGAGGAGGTTTATCACCAGACACGGACTGAGAAGGACGAGGAGGTTTATCACCAGACACGGACTGAGAAGAACGAGGAGGTTTATCACCAGACACGGACTGAGAAGGACGAGGAGGTTTATCACCAGACACGGACTGAGAAGAACGAGGAGGTTTATCACCAGACACGGACTGAGAAGGACGAGGAGGTTTATCACCAGACACGGACTGAGAAGAACGAGGAGGTTTATCACCAGACACGGACTGAGAAGGACGAGGAGGTTTATCACCAGACACGGACTGAGAAGAACGAGGAGGTTTATCACCAGACACGGACTGAGGAGGACGAGGAGGTTTATCAGGTAAGGTAAGGTAAGTAACTTTAATGTGTCAAGCAGATGACACGTTCTCTTTGCCTTTTACGAAACGTAGCAACGTTTAAGACATGGACTTCATGTTAAAATGTTAACAACGTGCCAAAAAAATAGTTTGAATTAATGTTTTCATTTTTTTAGCTAAACTAAACAGCAAAATTGTAGCGGAAATCAGCCTTGTTAGCATAGCAATGATGAAAAGAACGTAATTTAGGCTGCAAAATTATAATCATTAGGTCATCACACCGTTGATATAGCAACGGACGCTAATAGTTAATCGAATCCCATTGTGATGTAGAGGGGGACGCTATTTGGCCTGGGGACATTATTTGGCACGACAGGCCCTTAGGTTTATTACTGCTGATGGTTCTAGAACTCACCATTGGGCCCTTAGGTTTATTACTGCTGATGGTTCTAGAACTCACCATTGGGCCCTTAGGTTTATTACTGCTGATAGTTCTAGAACTCACCATTGGGCCCTTAGTTTTATTACTGCTGATGGTTCTAGAACTTACCATTGGGCCCTTAGGTTTATTACTGCTGATGGTTCTAGAACTCACCATTGGGCCCTTAGGTTTATTACTGCTGATGGTTCTAGAACTCACCATTGTGTTTCGTATCAAAAAGTGGGTTGGGCCTCTTTGTATGCAAAGAGAGCATTTTCTTGTGTTTATTTACAAAGCACTCATGTAGAAACTTCCTATGTATCTATCATCATGAATTACATTTAGACTAACAAAATGACCAAACCTGGTCTCAGGCTTGGATAACCCTGGGGGCTCCTTCGGTCTCAACAGAGTTGGGTAAAAAGATGATTTTAGTTTTTTTTGCACCCTTCATATGGAACAACTTCACAGAGCTCTCTGATATGAGATGTTCAGTTCCACAGAGGGCCGGTGTGGTGGTTCTGTTCCACAGAGGGCCGGTGTGGTGGTTCTGTTCCACAGAGGGCCTGTGTGGTGGTTCTTATCCACAGAGGGCCGGTGTGGTGGTTCTGTTCCACAGAGGGCCAGTGTGGTGGTTCTGTTCCACAGAGGGCCAGTGTGGCGGTTCTGTTCCACAGAGGCCCCGTGTGGTGGTTCTTATCCACAGAGGGCTGGTGTGGTGGTTCTGTTCCACAGAGGGCCAGTGTGGTGGTTCTTATCCACAGAGGGCCGGTGTGGTGGTTCTTATCCACAGAGGGCTGGTGTGGTGGTTCTGTTCCACAGAGGGCCGGTGTGGTGGTTCTTATCCACAGAGGCCCCGTGTGGTGGTTCTTATCCACAGAGGGCCGGTGTGGTGGTTCTTATCCACAGAGGGCTGGTGTGGTGGTTCTGTTCCACAGAGGGCCAGTGTGGTGGTTCTTATCCACAGAGGGCCGGTGTGGTGGTTCTTATCCACAGAGGGCTGGTGTGGTGGTTCTGTTCCACAGAGGGCCAGTGCGGTAGTAGATTTTTGTTCTAACCAATCAGTAACAACGAATCAAGTCTTGATTGAAGTCTATGATTGGTTTATAAGTTGAATCGGGTGTGTACTGGTTGTTCTCTGCGGATGTGATTGGACACCCCCCTTGTGATGAGTGCTACTTCCATGACGAATAGTAATAAATTATTTCAGTAACTTCAGGGGGCGGTGATTATCATTCAAGATCACATAACAAAATGTCTGTTTTTAACAATTGGAATACATTTTTTATTGATTATATTTTAAAATGTATTATTTAATGGGTTTGGCTATTAAACCCAGTCTGGTCATTTCACATATTTTATTTATAAAACTAAACACGAACGATTCATCTTTAATTTTAGCTCCACTTTCTTTTCAGGAGCATTAGGACTGTATACGTTAGAAATATCTACATTTAGATTTGTGTGGGCTTAATGTACAACTTAACCTATAGTATTGGTTCTGATGGGAACTGTGACAGTTGAACAAAAGCTCGTGGGGCATTTATAAATGAGGCTATATTTAAACAATAAGGCCCTGGGGGGGTGTGGCCAATATTCCACGGATGTGGGCTGTTCTTAAGCACGACGCAACGCGGAGTGCCTGGATACAGCCCTTAGCCGTGGAATATTGGCCATATACCACAAACACCCGAGTTGCCTTATTGTTATTATAAACTGGTTACCAACGTCATTAGAGCAGTAAAATGTATGTTTTGTCATACCCGTGGTATACCACGGCTTTCAGCCAATCAGCATTCAGGGCTCCAACCTCCCAGTTTATATTCTCCAAGAAAAATGGCTAGGCCAATATATCACTAGTTTAAACGTTTTAAAAACCACAAGGACCAATCACAGAATCCTTCAGTAAAGAACAACATTCATGTGTAGAACGTCAATAGAACGCCCCTTAAAAACCACAGTTCAACAACTGCAGAGTTCGTGCCCCCTGTTTTTAAGACAATACTCACTGGTGTTAATCAGATCTTCTGTCTCCTCCTCCTCCTCCTCCCCTCCTCCTTCTTCTTCCTCCTCATCATCCTCTTTCACTCCCAAAACGTCTTCCTTCTCCTCTTTTAATGAGATAGCATCCTCTTCCTCTTTCACTCCAAAATGTTCTCTCTCTTCTTTCAGTATAACATCCTCCTCCTCTTTTTTCAATGTGATATCTTCCTCTTCCTCCCTTTTCATTATCAAAGCTTCTACCTCCTCCTCTTCCACTGTGACAGCCTCCTCTTCCTCCTTTTTAATTCTGAAAGCTTCTACATCCTCCTCTTCCACTGTGACAGCCTCTATCCCCTCTTCCTCTTTCACTCCATATTGTTCTTTCTCTTCTTTCACTGTAACATCCTCCTCCTCTTTTTTCAATGTGATATCTTCCTCTTCCTCCTTTTTCATTCTGAAAGCTTCTACTTCCTCATCTTCCACTATGACAGCCTCTATCCCCTCTTCTGGCCCAAAATGTTCTTTCTCTTCTTTCACTGTAATATCCTCCTCTTCCTCCTTTTTAATTCTGAAAACGTCTTCATCTCCTTTCACTGTAACACCCTCATCTTCTTCTTTCACGACAATGTTCAGCCCCAGAGCTTCGGTCTCCGTGCAACAAACCTCCTCTTCTTTAGCAGAGGGGGAATAATTTAATGAGCTCATGGTCGGAGATATTAGCTAGCTATTTAGCATTAGCGACTATCCTAGTGCTAGGCTCAGTATCAATCTTAACAGGTTTGCAAATGTATTGAGCAAATTAGGTCAAACTTAACCAGTAGATACGTAAAGAGACGCGTGTTTAAAACACTAAGATTAGTTAATGTTCACAAAAATGGCCTATGACCGTCAATGTTTCGGTTTATTGTTGGCTATCAAGCTACTGAGGTGGTTGAAAGAATAGCTTTGTTGACCGCTGCGAAGCAAGAAGACCTAAGTACGTCCGGGTCACAGGTTTTTGGAATCCTTTAGGATAAGAGTCCCATCCTGTTTACTTTGAAAATGAATAATTATGGCGAAAATTATGGAAAATGTGCACAATTATGGATATATTTTGTACTATCTGTCATTAAAAGACTAATCAGTGTTGAGTTCGAGACCAACTCAAGACCGAGACTGGGAGGGGGGCGAGTGGTCCGAGACCGAGTCGAGACCAGAAAAATGTGAGTCCAATTCAGGACCATGATTGTAATTTTGTCAAATCGCTACCATAATAAAGAGTTCAAAATGTTCCGTGTTTCTGTGTACATATTTCAGAACAACATTAATTATTTAGACGTTCAGAATGTTGAGAAGAAAAAAAAGCATTCTGAAGGCAAATAGAGCCGCTCTACAAATTATTACTAACTGAAACACAGTGGCGAACAATGAGGGCCTTTTCCGCTTTCAGAGAAACGCTAAGGATTTATAAAATACAATTAAAAATAATTATTATATGATCATTTTCAATGATGTTCTGATTCTTCAGTTTTTTGTTAAAAAGGAAAGCGTTAACACTGAAGAGAAAAAATAACCAATCAGGATTTTCTTTGGTGGTCACTGGGGAGATAAATCTAGCTAGCTAAGTCAGCCATTGGCTAGGCCTTATTCAACATAATAACATGGTCTATATTACCCTATCAGGACAGCTTATTCAACAGAATAACATGGTCTATATTACCCTATCAGGACAGCTTATTCAACAGAATAACATGGTCTATATTACCCTATCAGGACAGCTTATTCAACAGAATAACATGGTCTATATTACCCTATCAGGACAGCTTATTCAACAGAATAACATGGTCTATATTACCCTATCAGGACAGCTTATTCAACAGAATAACATGTTCTATATTACCCTATCAGGACAGCTTATTTAACAGAATAACATGGTCTATATTACCCTATCAGGACAGCTTATTCAACAGAATAACATGTTCTATATTACCCTATCAGGACAGCTTATTCAACAGAATAACATGTTCTATATTACCCTATCAGGACAGCTTATTCAACAGAATAACATGGTCTATATTACCCTATCAGGACAGCTTATTCAACAGAATAGCATGGTCTATATTACCCTATCAGGACAGCTTATTCAATATAATAACATGGTTTATATTACCCTATCAGGACAGCTTATTCAACAGAATAACATGTTCTATATTACCCTATCAGGACAGCTTATTCAACAGAATAACATGGTCTATATTACCCTATCAGGACAGCTTATTCAACAGAATAACATGTTCTATATTACCCTATCAGGACAGCTTATTCAACAGAATACCATGGCCTATATTACCATATCAGGACAGCTTATTCAACAGAATAACATGTTCTATATTACCCTATCAGGACAGCTTATTCAATATAATAACATGGTTTATATTACCCTATCAGGACAGAATAACATGGTCGATATTACCCTATCAGGACAGCTTATTCAACAGAATAACATGGTCTACAGCTGTGGTTCCCAAACTTTTTATAGTCCCGTACCCCTTCAAACATTCAACCTCCAGCTGCGTACCCCTCTCGCATCACGGTCAGAGCATTATCAAATGTTGTTTTTTACATCACTGTAAGCCTGCCACACACACACTATATGATACATTTATTAAACATAAGAATGAGTGTGAGTTTTTGTTTCCAACTCGGCTCGTGGGAAGTGACAAAGAGTTCTTATAGGACCAGGGCACAAATAATAATATTATAATAATCAATAATTTTGTTCTTTATTTAACCATCTTACATATAAAACCTTATTTTGTTCATTGAAAATTGTGAATAACTCACCACAGGTTAATGAGAAGGGTGTGCTTGAAAGGATGCACATAACTCTGCAATGTTGGGTTGTATTGGAGAGAGTCCTAAAAAAAAATCCACACACAGTCTGTGCCTGTATTTAGTTTTCATGCTAGTGAGGGCCGAGAATCCACTCTCACACAGAGGTACGTGGTTGCAAAGGGCATCAGTGTCTTAACAGCGCGGTTTGCCAAGGCAGGATACTCTGAGCGCAGAAATCTGTCAGTGGCTTCTGATTTAAATTCAATTTTCACAGAACAGCTTGTTGCAATTTCGATGAGGCTCTTGTTCAGATATTGGTAAGTGGACTGGAGGCAGAGTATGAAAGGGATAACGAATCCAGTTGTTTGTGTCATCCGTTTTGGGAAAGTACCTGCGTAATTGCGCACCCATCTCACTCAGGTGCTTCGCTATATCACATTTGACATTTGTCCGGAAGCTTGAGTTCATTCGCACACAAAAAAATCATACAACAATGGAACGATCTGTGTGTTGTCCCTGTTAATGCAGACAGAGAAGAGCTCTAACATTTTAATCATAGCCTAAATTTTGTCCCGCACATTAAATATAGTTGCGGAGAGTCCCTGTAATCCTAGATTCAGATCATTCGGGCGAGAAAAAACATCACCCAGATAGGCCAGTCGTGTGAGAAACTCGTCATCATGCAAGGGGTCAGACAGGTGAAAATTATGGTCAGTAAAGAAAACTTTAAGCTCGTCTCTCAATTAAAAAATAAAAATAAAGTGTAATTTACTTTCCATCTTGATAACCAGTGCACTTCTGTTGTAAAAGCATTACATAGTGCAGAAAATACATGAGAGTTCAGGCGCCTTGCATTAACAAAGTTAACCATTTTCACTGTAGTGTCCAAAACGTCTTTCATGCTGTCAGGCATTCCCTTGGCAGCAAGAGCCTCTCGGTGGATGCTGCAGTGGACCCAAGTGGCGTCGGGAGCAACCTCTTGCACGTGCGTTACAACTCCATTATCTCTCCCTGTCATGGCTTTTGCGCCATCAGAACAGATACCAACACATCTTGACCACCAAAGTCAAATCAAATCAAATGTATTTATATAGCCCTTCGTACATCAGCTGATATCTCAAAGTGCTGTACAGAAACCCAGCCTAAAACCCCAAACAGCAAGCAATGCAGGTGTAGAAACACGGTGGCTAGGAAAAACTCCCTAGAAAGGCCAAAACCTAGGAAGAAATCTAGAGAGGAACCAGGCTATGTGGGGTGGCCAGTCCTCTTCTGGCTGTGCCAGGTGGAGATTATAACAGAACATGGCCAAGATGTTCAAATGTTCATAAATGACCAGCATGGTCAAATAATAATAATCACAGGCAGAACAGTTGAAACTGGAGCAGCAGCACGGCCAGGTGGACTGGGGACAGCAAGGAGTCATCATGCCAGGTAGTCCTGAGGCATGGTCCTAGGGCTCAGGTCCTCCGAGAGAGAGAAAGAAAGAGAGAATTAGAGAGAGCATACTTAAATTCACAAGGGACACCGGATAGGACAGGATAAGTACTCCAGATATAACAAACTGACCCTAGCCCCCCGACACATAAACTACTGCAGCATAAATACTGGAGGCTGAGACAGGAGGGGTCAGGAGACACTGTGGCCCCATCTGATGACAGGGCCAAACAGGAAGGATATAACCCCACCCACTTTGCCAGAGCACAGCCCCCACACCACTAGAGGGATATCTTCAACCACCAACTTACCATCCTGAGACAAGGCCGAGTATAGCCCACAAAGATCTCCGCCACGGCACAACCCAAGGGGGGGCGCCAACCCAGACAGGAAGATCACATCAGTGACTCAACCCACTCAAGTGACGCACCCCTCCTAGGGACGGTATGACAGAGCCCTAGTAAGCCAGTGACTCAGCCCCTGTAATAGGGCTAGAGGCAGAGAATCCCAGTGGAAAGAGGGGAACCGGCCAGGCAGAGACAGCAAGGGCTGTTCGTTGCTCCAGAGCCTTTCCGTTCACCTTCACACTCCAGGGCCAGACTACACTCAATCATATGACCCACTGAATAGATGAGTCTTCAGTAAAGACTTAAAGGTTGAGACTGAGTTTGCGTCTCTCACATGGGTAGGCAGACCATTCCATAAAAATTGAGCTATGTAGGAGAAAGCCCTGCCTCCAGCTGTTTGCTTAGAAATTCTAGAGACTATTAGGAGGCCTGCGTCTTGTGACCGTAGCGTACGTGTAGGTATGTACGGCAGGACCAAATCAGAGAGATAGGTAGGAGCAAGCCCATGTAATGCTTTGTAGGTTAGCAGTAAAACCTTGAAATCAGCCCTTGCCTTGACAGGAAGCCAGAGTAGGGAGGCTAGCACTGGAGTAATATGATCAATTTTTTTGGTTCTAGTCAGGATTCTAGCAGCCGTATTTAGCACTAACTGAAGTTTATTTAGTGCTTTATCCGGGTAGCCGGAAAGTAGAGCATTGCAGTAGTCTAACCTAGAAGTGACAAAAGCATGGATTAATTTTTCTGCATCATTTTTGGACAGAAAGTTTCTGATTTTTGCAATGTTACGTAGATTGAAAAAAGCTGTCCTTGAAACAGTCTTGATATGTTCTTCAAAAGAGAGATCAGGGTCCAGAGTAACGCCGAGGTCATTCACAGTTTTATTTGAGACGACTGTACAACCATTAAGATTAATTGTCAGATTCAACAGAAGATCTCTTTGTTTCTTGGGACCTAGAACAAGCATCTCTGTCTTGTCCGAGTATAAAAGTAGAAAGTCCATTTGATGTCACAAAGCTGTCCAGTACTTTAAAAATATCCTCTCCTTTTGTCCTGGTTTCCAGTGGTTTGCAGAAGAGGATGTCTTCTTTAATTGACCCCCCATAAACGTAACAGCCATATACCAGGCCAGGCCCGCCACGTCCGTTGACTCATCCAGCTGTAACGGACATATACCAGGAGCTGTGCCAGGCCTGTTGACTCATCCAGCTGTAACGGACATATACCAGGCCAGGCCCGCCACGTCCGTTGACTCATCCAGCTGTAACGGACATATACCAGGCCAGGCCCTCCACGCCCGTTGACTCATCCAGCTGTAACGAACATATACCAGGCCAGGCCCTCCACGCCCGTTGACTCATCCAGCTGTAACGGACATATACCAGGCCAGGCCCGCCACGTCCGTTGACTCATCCAGCTGTAACGGACATATACCAGGCCAGGCCCTCCACGCCCGTTGACTCATCCAGCTGTAACGGACATATACCAGGCCAGGCCCGCCACGTCCGTTGACTCATCCAGCTGTAACGGACATATACCAGGCCAGGCCCTCCACGCCCGTTGACTCATCCAGCTGTAACGGACATATACCAGGCCAGGCCCTCCACGCCCGTTGACTCATCCAGCTGTAACGGACATATACCAGGCCAGGCCCGCCACGTCCGTTGACTCATCCAGCTGTAACGGACATATACCAGGCCAGGCCCTCCACGCCCGTTGACTCATCCAGCTGTAACGGACATATACCAGGCCAGGCCCTCCACGCCCGTTGACTCATCCAGCTGTAACGCATAGAATTCACTGGCTTGTATGCGGAGCGGTAAATGTTTCCGTACATCTCCTGCCACGTCACTGATGCGTTGTGAAACAGTGTTGTTTTATGAAGGCTTTGTCCCTATAGTTTTTTGGGGGGGCCTTTTCCTCCAGCATTATCACAGCCATATCCACGGCAGCAGGAATAATGAAGTCCCCCCACTATAGTATGTTTTTCTACAGTAATAGTTGTACATTTCTATTGGGAAATGCTCAGGCTAATGGTTGTGTTTCTGTATGATTGGGACCTACTGGCTTATTATGGCAGAGAGAATAGACTGCTTATCCTTTAACATCACGCTGTGTGTGACTGCTGTCTTCCCATCGGCCCAATGCAGTGCAGTGGGGCTGTAACATCACGCTGTGTGTGACTGCTGTCTTCCCATCGGCCCTATGCAGTGTAGTGGGGCTGTAACATCACGCTGTGTGTGACTGCTGTCTTCCCATCGGCCCTGTGCAGTGTAGTGGGGCTGTAACATCACGCTGTGTGTGACTGCTGTCTTCCCATCGGCCCTATGCAGTGTAGTGGGGCTGTAACATCACGCTGTGTGTGACTGCTGTCTTCCCATCGGCCCTATGCAGTGTAGTGGGGCTGTAACATCACGCTGTGTGTGACTGCTGTCTTCCCATCGGCCCTATGCAGTGTAGTGGGGCTGTAACATCACGCTGTGTGTGTGACTGCTGTCTTCCCATCGGCCCTATGCAGTGTAGTGGGGCTGTAACATCACGCTGTGTGTGACTGCTGTCTTCCCATCGGCCCTATGCAGTGTAGTGGGGCTGTAACATCACGCTGTGTGTGACTGCTGTCTTCCCATCGGCCCTATGCAGTGTAGTGGGGCTTTAACATCACGCTGTGTGTGTGACTGCTGTCTTCCCATCGGCCCTATGCAGTGTAGTGGGGCTGTAACATCACGCTGTGTGTGACTGCTGTCTTCCCATCGGCCCTATGCAGTGTAGTGGGGCTGTAACATCACGCTGTGTGTGACTGCTGTCTTCCCATCGGCCCTATGCAGTGTAGTGGGGCTGTAACATCACGCTGTGTGTGACTGCTGTCTTCCCATCGGCCCTATGCAGTGTAGTGGTGCCTGGAGAAGTGTGTTCTGTGTGAAGGAAAGGGGCCCTGTGTGAAAAATCCTATGTTCTCCTACAGATTTCCTATACAATTTCCCCCCCCCAAAAAATTAATTGAAATTGTCCAAAGTATTTGGTCTCCACAGAACCTTTGTTTTTGATTCCGAACTTAATATATTCATTTAAATCAGAAAATAAACAGACATTTTTACAAAATTATTGACACCCTAGGTTTAATATTTTGTAGCACATCCTAACTGCAATCAAGTGCTTTCTATAACCATCGATGAGCTTCCTGTATCTCTGTACTGGTAGTTCCTTTAACCTTCGATGAGCTTCCTGTATCTCTGTACTGGTAGTTCCTATAACTATTGATGAGCTTCCTGTATCTCTGTACTGGTAGTTCCTTTAACCTTCGATGAGCTTCCTGTATCTCTGTACTGGTAGTTCCTTTAACCATGGATGAGCTTCCTGTATCTCTGTACTGGTAGTTCCTTTAACCATGGATGAGCTTCCTGTATCTCTGTACTGGTAGTTCCTTTAACCATGGATGAGCTTCCTATATCTCTGTACTGGTAGTTCCTTTAACCATCAATGAGCTTCCTGTATCTCTGTACTGGTAGTTCCTTTAACCATCGATGAGCCTCCTGTATCTCTGTACAGTCAGTTTGGCCCCACTCCTCTTGGTCAAGCTGCTCCAGTTCTCCCAGATTAGAAGGGATCCTTGTTATAACTGCTGTTTTCAGATCCCTCCACAAGTTTTCAATGGGATTTACATCTGGACTCACCGCTGGCCACTTCAGAACAGTCCAATGTTTTGTCTTGAACCCTTTCTGGGTGCTTTCTGAAGTGTGTTGGGGTCATTGTCCTGCTGGAAGACTCCATGACCTTCGACGGAGACCCAGCTTTCTGAAGTGTGTTTGGGGTCATTGTCCTGCTGGAAGACCCCATGACCTTCGACGGAGACCCAGCTTTCTGAAGTGTGTTGGGGTCATTGTCCTGCTGGAAGACCCCATGAACTTCGACGGAGACCCAGCTTTCTGAAGTGTGTTGGGGTCATTGTCCTGCTGGAAGACCCCATGACCTTCGACAGAGACCCAGCTTTCTGAAGTGTGTTGGGGTCATTGTCCTGCTGGAAGACCCATGACCTTCGACGGAGACCCAGCTTTCTGAAGTGTGTTGGGGTCATTGTCCTGCTGGTAGACCCCATGACCTTCGACGGAGACCCAGCTTTCTGAAGTGTGTTTGGGAGGGGGGGGGGGGGTCATTGTCCTGCTGGAAGACCCATGACCTTCGACGGAGACCCAGCTTTCTGACACTGGTTTCTCCTGATTCTCCTGATTTCACGATACCAGGCACATGTTCAAGCCACCCGGTGTCAGAGGCAGTAAAGAAACCCCAAAACATCACTGAACCTCTGTGTTTGACTGTAGGGAAGGGTGAACCTCCTCTGTGTTTGACTGTAGGGAAGGATGAACCTCCTCTGTGTTTGACTGTAGGGAAGGATGAACCTCCTCTGTGTTTGACTGTAGGGAAGGAGTTATTCTCTTTGAATGTTTCATTTTATTTTCTGTAAACACAGAGATGATCAGCTTTACCATAAAGCTCTAATTTGCTCTCATCTGTCCACAGGACATTCTCCCTGGAATATTTTTGGCATGATCAGGTGTGTTTTGGCAAATTTCAGTCCGGCTTTCTTATGTCTCTCTCTCAGCAGTGGGGTCCTCCTGGGTCTCCTTCCATATAACCCCCTTTCATTGGGTTGGTGTGAGTTGAAACTGTCGTACCTTGTGTCTGAAGGTCAGCTTGAATCTGTGTGGCAGTTGAGAGGTGGACGGTATAATTTTAAACTGTCGTACCTTGTGTCTGAAGGTTGAATCTGTGTGGCAGTTGAGAGGTGGACGGTATGATTTTAAACTGTCGTACCTTGTGTCTGAAGGTTGAATCTGTGTTACAGTTGGTCGACGGACAGTGTGAATTGAAACTGTCGTACCTTGTGTCTGAAGGTTGAATCTGTGTGGCAGTTGAGAGGTGCTTTCTCCACCATTGGAACAATCCTTCGAGCAAACTTTCATCAAGTGTTCTGTTGCGGCCACGTCCAGGGAGGTTGACTAGTGGCACGGGCCTTAAACATCTCGATAACATTACGTACGGAAACAGGAACATCAAGGAGTCCTTTTCTCTATTCAAACTGGCTGAATGAGTCCTTTTCTCTATTCAAACTGGTTGAATGAGTCCTTTTCTCTATTCAAACTGGTTGAATGAGTCCTTTTCTCTGTTCAAACTGGTTGAATGAGTCCTTTTCTCTATTCAAACTGGCTGAATGGGTCCTTTTCTCTATTCAAACTGGTTGAATGAGTCCTTTTCTCTGTTCAAACTGGCTGAATGAGTCCTTTTCTCTATTCAAACTGGTTGAATGAGTCCTTTTCTCTATTCAAACTGGTTGAATGAGTCCTTTTCTCTATTCAAACTGGTTGAATGAGTCCTTTTCTCTGTTCAAACTGGCTGAATGAGTCCTTTTCTCTGTTCAAACTGGTTGAATGAGTCCTTTTCTCTGTTCAAACTGGTTGAATGAGTCCTTTTCTCTGTTCAAACTGGTTGAATGAGTCATTTTCTCTATTCAAACTGGTTGAATGAGTCCCTTTCTCTATTCAAACTGGTTGAATGAGTCATTTTCTCTATTCAAACTGGTTGAATGAGTCCCTTTCTCTATTCAAACTGGTTGAATGAGTCCTTTTCTCTATTCAAACTGGCTGAATGAGTCCCTTTCTCTATTCAAACTGGTTGAATGAGTCCCTTTCTCTATTCAAACTGGTTGAATGAGTCCCTTTCTCTATTCAAACTGGTTGAATGAGTCCTTTTCTCTGTTCAAACTGGTTGAATGAGTCCTTTTCTCTATTCAAACTGGTTGAATGAGTCCCTTTCTCTATTCAAACTGGTTGAATGAGTCCTTTTCTCTATTCAAACTGGTTGAATGAGTCCTTTTCTCTATTCAAACTGGCTGAATGAGTCCCTTTCTCTGTTCAAACTGGTTGAATGAGTCCCTTTCTCTATTCAAACTGGTTGAATGAGTCCTTTTCTCTATTCAAACTGGTTGAATGAGTCCTTTTCTCTATTCAAACTGGTTGAATGAGTCCTTTTCTCTATTCAAACTGGTTGAATGAGTCCCTTTTCTCTATTCAAACTGGTTGAATGAGTGGTTGTTATATTGCAGGTACCTGCAACTCACCACAGGTCGGTTCAATTCCAAAGTAAAGGAGAATATTTTTCACTACTTCTAGAAGGTGCCACTGATATTTTCTAGGCCATTTTAGGATGTCTTTGTGTAATAAGCTAACACTTCATAAATTATTCCGGTTTTGTTCAACTACAAACCGGAGACATACTTATGTGGACACTAAAATATGTTTTCATTTGAACAGTTTTCTGGAAGAAATTGTGTATTATTTGAAAAAAGTGCAAGGGTGCCAATATTTTCCCGGCTACAAAAGTATGTAGACACCCCTTCAAATGAGCGTATTTTGCTGTTGCAGCCACACCCGTTGCTGACAGGTGTATAAAATCGAGCACACAGCCATGCAATCTCCATAGACAAACATGGGCGGCAGAATGGCCTTACTGAAGAGCTCAGTGAGTTTCAACGTGGCACCCGTCATACGATGTTCACCTTTCCAACAAGTCAGTTCGTCAAATTTCTTCCCCTGCTAGAGTTGCCCCCCAGTCAACAGAAAGTGCTGTTCTCGTGAAGTTGGAAAAAGTCTAGGAGCAACAACAGCTCAGCTACCAAGTGGTAGGACACACAAGCTCACAGGACGGGACTGCCGAGTGGTGAAGCGAGTTCCAAACTGCCTCTGGAAGCAACATCGTCAGCACAATAACTATTCATCTGGAGCTTCATGAAATGAATTTTCATGACCCGAGCAGAGTGTCGTGGAAATTCTAATCAAGTTAGAGAGAATTTGTCATTTCTATTGCAATAATAGAGCTGGTCAACGACCAACCCTAAAGGCAAAGTTTATCACTACGACAAAAGATAAACTGTGAAACCCCAAGTCTAGTTTAATGTACATACTAAAACTATTATATCACAGCTGAAGAGGAGATCAGGCAACATATCAAGGAGCTGTGTCTCGGCTCCACTCCATCCACAGCGACTGATGGACAAGACTCTGTCTAGGTCTCTATATTTAATGTTCCACTTCATCCACAGCGACTGATGGACAAGACTCTGTCCAGGACTCTATATTTAATGTTCCCCTCCATCCACAGCGACTGATGGACAAGACTCTGTCCAGGACTCTATATTTAATGCTCCACTCCATCCACAGCGACTGATGGACAAGACTCTGTCCAGGACTCTATATTTAATGTTCCCCTCCATCCACAGCGACTGATGGACAAGACTCTGTCCAGGACTCAATATTTAATGCTCCACTCCATCCACAGCGACTGTTGGACAAGACTCTGTCCAGGACTCTATATTTAATGTTCCCCTCCATCCACAGCGACTGATGGACAAGACTCTGTCCAGGACTCAATATTTAATGCTCCACTCCATCCACAGAGAACGTATACTTACAGTTTTTTTCGATTTCTAAACGACAGTGGGCACAACTGGAGTCACATGTGCAAAACTCTAACCACAGTCTGCACTACCAACAGTCACCTGAGCTAAACAGTTCACATCACCTGCAAAACTCATTCCAAGCAACACAACTCTTAACACATGGCTCAAAACACGCTCAGTGCAGCCAAACACTATGCACAACCCTCACTGAGATAACACACACTGTCACTCAGAACACACTGAGAGTAAAAACACTAGCATCAAACACCAATACAGAAAATACAAACTTTTCATCTTTACAGTTTGAACAATTTCAGTGACTTCATACAAAGTAATATTTTCTTCAAAGAAAAGAGTGACATTCTTTCACATGATTTATTACAATTTTTAGAACATAACAATTCTTTAAGGTAAATGAAAATTAGCAGTTTGCTTCAATAGTCTGTAGTAATTTACGGAATTACAGTAATGAGAAAAAAAAGGTAGAAACTAAAAGTACGTACTGTAATTCAAACAAATAATTGAGGGGCTAATCCTACCTCTCTCTAGCATCAGGCCACAGGTTTTCTTCAACATCACATCTAATGTTTTCTCTTGCCATGCACTTGGGGAAGAACCTTCTGGAGTGCCTTATCCATCCCTGGCAGTCCTCTGGACTCGTGTCCTCACATCCGGCACGCATGGCTTCCAAAAGAGACATTTGGTCATGTGGGTGGTGACCAAACACTTTCCACCTCCAGGCAGAGAAAAACTCCTCTATTGGGTTGAGGAAGGGTGAATATGCAGGCAGGTACAAAACCATAAATCTGTGATGTGCTGCAAACCAATCTGTGACAGCTGCAGAGTGGTGAAAAGCAACGTTATCGCAAACTATGACAAAAACTTGGGGGTTTCTTACTGGCTCCCCCTGTTCTGCTGGCACTAGCTGAGCATAGAGCTGTTCTAGGAAAGCTATAAGCCTTTCTGTGTTGTATGGGCCAATGAGTGGTGTGTTGAGAAGCAAACCATCATTGGCCATTGCAGCACACATGGTGATATTTCCCCCCCTTTGGCCTGGAACCTCCACAGTGGCCCTTTGACCTATAACATTCCTTCCTCTGCGCCGTGTTTTGGCAAGGTTAAATCCAGCTTCATCGATAAATACAAATGAATGTGGTCTTTCCAGTGCTTCCACCTCCATTACTCTCTGAAAAACAGTAAGTGCACAGTTTTACTGTAGAAATGCTAGTGTTTTTTTTTTACTGTAAATATTTTGTATAGCTGTGTACGTAACCTCAGACGTCTTACCTGGACATATTGGTATCTTTACCCGTTCACCGTTTCTCTCGAACGGTACAGTGTATAAATGTTTCATTGTAACTTGGTGTTTCTTTAGGACTCGAGCAATAGTTGTTGTGCTGACAGAATTAACATTTTCAAATATATCATTATCAGCCAGCACTCTATCTTGAATCTCCCGCAGTTTTATTGCATTGTTGACAACAACCATGTCAACAATAGCATTTTCCTGCGCATCTGAAAATATTTTTCCTCTTCCCCCTGTTGGGGGCAGCCTTTGTGTCCTGTTGTAAAAATATATTTAATTTTTGTAATATATATCTGTGTAAATATTCTATAATTGCAATACAAAATAGATTCCTGTAATGTTTTCATTTACTGTAAGAATGTAACTCTCACCTGTTTGCATGATGGAAAATTCGCATTACAGATGCCACTGTGGATCTTTGCAGATTGGGTTGCACCCTCAACCCTGCCTCTCTCAATGAGAGACCATGGTTCACGACATGGTCTATAAGTGTAGCCCTTATTCCATCTGAAATAACAGCTCTTTGTCTTCTTTGTCTCCCTCCACGCATCCGCCCTCTCCCTGCCACCCTTCTCCCTCCACGAACCCATCTTCCTTGTTCCATTTCCAAAATGAGTCTTTCTGAGCTCTACCTATATATACTGTAATATGTGTGTGTGTTCACTAACAAGTCTAAAACAAGACACCTGCTTAGCCTTTCAGCTGAAATTGCAATCAGCAGTGTTTGAAAGGCACAAGGCTGAAATCTATTCCGTTTTGAATGTGTGGTTCACAGTTTTGACAGCAGTGTGTTAGCATTTGAACAAAGTGCTGTAAATCCACAGTGTTGTGCAGGTTGTGGTTAAAGTCATGGGATAAGTGTGTAGAGTTTTGAAAACTGTGTTCAAGCAATGAAAAACGAACTAGAGTTTGGTCCACATGAACTGCTGCTGTGCAGACTGTAGTTAGAGTTTTGCACATGTGACTCCAGTTGTGTCCACTGTCGTTTAACAATCGAAAAAAACTGTAAAAACAGAGGTACTCTGTATTCAATTAAAGTATTGAAATTGTAAAAAAAACAACAACATAAAGATATTTTTATTAGGTTTTATTGAAGTTGTCTTTAAAAAAAACACATTCTCAGTCAAGAACATAAAGAACATAGCTTCTTCTTTATCTCATGCTTTTTCAGGCCCCCTGATTGGGTAAAACTCTTTCCACAATGGGAGCATTTGAAAGGCTTCTCTCCAGTGTGCATTCTCTTATGTCTTTTCAGTTTTGCTGATTGGGAAAAACTCTTTCCACAATGGGAGCATTGGTAGGGCATTTCCCCTGTGTGCATTCTCTCATGTCTTTTCAGGCTCACTAGATGGGTAAAACTCTTTCCACAATGTGAGCATTGGAAAGGCTTTTCTCCTGTGTGTGTCCTCTCATGCTCCTTCATGTTTGCAGACGACCTAAAACTCCTTCCACAATGGGAACATTGATAAGGCTTCTCTCCAGAGTGTACTCTCTCATGCCTTTTCAGGGACCTTAACTGGGTAAAACTCTTGCCACACAGAGAACATTGATAAGGCTTTTCTCCTGTGTGTATTCTCTCATGTCTTTTCAGGTTAACTAACACGGCAAAACTATTTTCACATTGGGAACATTGGTAAGGCTTTTCTCCAGTGTGTATTCTCTCATGCCTTTTCAGGTTAGTTAACACGGTAAAACTCTTTCCACACTGGGAGCATTGGAAAGGCTTTTCTCCTGTGTGTGTCCTCTCATGCTCTTTTAGATTCCGTAACTTAGTAAAACTCTTTCCACACTGGGAGCAGTGGTGTCGTCTTGCTGGTTTGGGCGTCTCTGTGTCTGGTTCCCCTGAAGTACTCTTCCTGTTGTCAGTGTGAGTGTCTGGTCTTTCTCCTGCTAAAGACAAAAAATAGCATTTAATTAACTACTAATCAGAGACCAGAGTGACACCAGCACATGATAAAACTGTCCACCTATGAGGTTTAAACCAGAAATGAGTCCTCATTTAAAGAAAAACTTGGTGGCTACTATAATAATAATAAGTTTGAAATATAATCTGCTTTCATGGAATGAGCAGAGCTCTATGATAATAGATAATGTCATGTCTCCAGGCTGAGCAGAGCTCTATTATAATAGATAATGCCATGTTTATAGGCTGAGCAGAGCTCTATAATAATATATAATGTCATGTTTACAGGCTGAGCAGAGCTCTATAATAATAGATAATGTCATGTTTATAGGCTGAGCATAGCTCTATTATAATAGATAATGCCATGTTTATAGGCTGAGCAGAGCTCTATAATAATAGATAATGTCATGTTTATAGGCTGAGCAGAGCTCTATAATAATAGATAATGTCATGTCTACAGGCTGAACAGAGCTCTATGATAATAGATAATGTCATGTTTATAGGCTGAGCAGAGCTCCATGATAACAGATAATGAGGACTACAGTATTTTGATCAATGTCATAGGATGCATTGACCCATTGTTAACGGCCCTCTGTTTGATGGTGTACACTATCTGACAGTGTAGCTTTAACCATTTCTACAGTACAGAACAACATATTAAAGTATATAACTTCAGTAAAAACCACACAATAGTTTAACAACTGCATAGTTTGTACTTCTGTTTTTGAGACGGTACTCACTGGTGTTAATTATATCTCCAATCTCTTCCTCCTCCTCCTCCTCCTCCTCCTCCTCCTCCTCCCATGTGACAGTAATCTCCCCCTCCTCCTTCACTCCAAAGACGGCATCCTCCTCTTTCACTCTGAAAATATCTTCTTCTTTCACTGTGACAGTCAATTCCTCCTCTTTCACTCCCAAAGCGGCACCGTCTTGTTTCTCTTCCTCCACAGTAACATCCACCTCCTCTTCTTTCACTCCAACAGCTTCACCCTCTACTTCTTGTTTAACTGTAAAAGCCTCACCCTCTACTTCTTGTTTAACTGTGACAGCCTCCTCTTCCTCCTCCTCTTTTACGGGGGCTTCTTTCTCCGTCCAGCAGACCCCCTCTTCTTTAGCAGGTGGGGTGTAGCTTGGTGAGCTCATGGTCGAGGATGTTAGCGAGGTAACGTTAGCTAGCTATCATTAATCAGCTTCTAGGCTACTGGTAATTTAACCACCCATCTAGATGGCTAACAAAAACATAAATATAGAAATTAAGGGTAACTAGATACGACATTAATGTGTTTTAAACTAACTGAAACGTCTAAAGCGCTTTAATGTATCTGTTTTATGTAGGCTACCGAGGTGATTGAATCAATAGCCATGTTGGTGAAGAAGCGTTCCGTCCACTAGATTATACGTCACATTAGCAACATCTCATTAAATGCGGATATCGCCATCTGCTAACTGGAGTTGGTAACGCAGTTGATGAAACGTTTTATTTTCATTTTATTAATTAAATAATAATTGATATAAAGACATACAAAGGAAACTGTGTTGAATGATTACGAGTGATACTTTAAGGCTATTTTATTTTTTACTCATAAAAATATCAGTCATCACATTTTCATTAGCTTGATGACCACTGCACAAATTAAGCATTGAAACAACTTAAATTCAAGAGTTCTCAAGGTATATATATATATATATATATATTCATATGATATACGATTTGGATTTTGTATATATATATATCAAATCCAATACATTTAGCAAAATCCAAATCGTATATCATATGAAATTAATTTGCAATTACAATCATATTCTGAACAACATTGAAGGGTTTATACTCAAAGTATTGGCTAATTCTAAGACACTTCACGGAACGCCAAATACAGGTTTAGTTCCATACACTTTTCTATCGATGAGATCAGAGGTTGTTGTTGCTCCAATTCCCTGTCCTAATTAGTGTAGTGACGTCAATCTTACCAACAACCCTCAATGCTATTCTCATAGAGATAGATAGAGGACTCTAGTGGCCAAAAGTCTGTTTTAGCATTGGCTATTCTCATAGAGATTGTCTGTTTTAGCATGGGCAGCGCCATTGTCATTGACGACTTTTGAAGGAGTCAACTGGATGGGACTTCCTATTGGTTAAGGAAGGATCACATGATTCCATCCAGGTCAGCAAGAGGGATCAGCCAATGAATTATACTTCCTTACTGCCAGTGTACCTGTTCAAACCCTCTAGGGGGGGCAGTATGTACCCTTTCAGTTTGTTTACCAAGTCATAGAAGTAGTGGATGACCAACTCATTCAAAATGAAGATGGCCTCCATGGCTCTGCCCATGCTCTCACAGACGCCATAATGAGACAGATACAATGATGCCCTGTCTGTCTATACCGAACCAAAAATATAAATGCAGTATGCAACAATTTCAACTATTAAACTTAGTTACAGTTCAGATAAGGAACTCAGTTGAAATACATGTATTAGGGCCGGATCTATGGGCAGGGGCGCAGCCATGGGTGGCCCTCGGCCCTGAGAGGGCATAGGCCCACCCCCCACGGGGAGCCAGGCCTAGCCAATCAGAATGAGTTTTTTTCCCCCACAAAAAAGGGCTTTATTACAGACAGAAATACTCCTCAGTTTCATCAGCTGTCCAGGTGGCCGGTCTCAGACGAAGCCGGATGTGGAGGTCCTGGGTTGGCATGGTTACACATGGTCTGCGGTTGCTTGGCCAGTTGGACGTACTGACAAATTCTCTAAAACAACATTGGAGGCGCCTTATGGTAGAGAAATGAACATTACATTTTCCGTAAAACAGCTCTGGTGGACATTCCGGCAAGTCCGCATGCCAATTGCGTGCTCCCTCAAAACTTGAGACATCTGTGGCATTGTGTTGTGTGACAAAACTGCACATTTTAGAGTGGCCCCGTATTGTCCCCCAGCACAAGCTGCACCAGTTTAATCAGCTTCTTGATATGACACACCTGTCAGGTGAATTGGATTATCTTGGCAAAGGATCAAATGCTCACTAACAGGGATGTAAACAAATTTGTGCACAAAATGTGAGAGAAATAAACTTTTTGTGCCGTATGGAACATTTCTGGGATCTTTTACGTCAGGTCATGAAACACGGGACATTTCTGGGATCTTTTACGTCAGGTCATGAAACATGGGACATTTCTGGGATCTTTTATTTCAGGTCATGAAACACTGGACATTTCTGGGATCTTTTATTTCAGGTCATGAAACATGGGACATTTCTGGGATCTTTTATTTCAGGTCATGAAACATGGAACATTTCTGTGATCTTTTATTTCAGGTCATGAAACATGGGACATTTCTGGGATCTTTTATTTCAGGTCATGAAACACGGGACATTTCTGGGATCTTTTATTTCAGGTCATGAAACACGGGACATTTCTGGGATCTTTTATTTCAGGTCATGAAACACGGGACATTTCTGGGATCTTTTATTTCAGGTCATGAAACACGGGACATTTCTGGGATCTTTTATTTCAGGTCATGAAACACGGGACATTTCTGGGATCTTTTATTTCAGGTCATGAAACACGGGACATTTCTGGGATATTTTATTTCAGGTCATGGAACACGGGACATTTCTGGGATCTTTTATTTCAGGTCATGAAACACGGGACATTTCTGGGATCTTTTATTTCAGGTCATGAAACACGGGACATTTCTGGGATCTTTTATTTCAGGTCATGAAACACGGACATTTCTGGGATCTTTTATTTCAGGTCATGAAACACGGGACATTTCTGGGATCTTTCATTTCAGGGCATGAAACACGGGACATTTCTGGGATCTTTTATTTCAGGTAATGAAACACGGACATTTCTGGGATCTTTTATTTCAGGTCATGAAACACGGGACATTTCTGGGATCTTTTACGTCAGGTCATGAAACATGGGACATTTCTGGGATCTTTTATTTCAGGTCATGAAACACGGGACATTTCTGGGATATTTTATTTCAGGTCATGGAACACGGGACATTTCTGGGATCTTTTATTTCAGGTCATGAAACACGGGACATTTCTGGGATCTTTTATTTCAGGTCATGAAACACGGGACATTTCTGGGATCTTTTATTTCAGGTCATGAAACACGGACATTTCTGGGATCTTTTATTTCAGGTCATGAAACACGGGACATTTCTGGGATCTTTCATTTCAGGGCATGAAACACGGGACATTTCTGGGATCTTTTATTTCAGGTAATGAAACACGGACATTTCTGGGATCTTTTATTTCAGGTCATGAAACACGGGACATTTCTGGGATCTTTTACGTCAGGTCATGAAACACGGGACATTTCTGGGATCTTTTACGTCAGGTCATGAAACACGGGACATTTCTGGGATCTTTTACGTCAGGTCATGAAACACGGGACCAACACTTCACATGTTGAGTTTATATTTAGGTTCAGTTCAATTCTTCAGCTGTTATGAAGGTAAACCACAGGTGCCCATTAGGTGTCACCATAACCACAAAAGCATTTCCATACACTTTTCCATGCGCATCTCTAAATAATTCGATATATTTCTTTCTCTCTAATCATAAATCAACCAAACAACATTTTCCAAACTTTTCAGCATTGAAGTGTCGTCCCCTTTTCAGCCTTGAAGTGTCCCCTTTTCAGCCTTGAAGTGTCCCCTTTTCAGCATTGACGTGTCCCCTTTTCAGCCTTGAAGTGTCCCCACTAGAGTGGAACAATAGCTTTACTGTAGTAAGACTCTTCGGCAGAGCGAATCACGTGATCACGTGTTCTGTGTTATTAAGGTGAGAGATTATCCTTTACTGAAGTGAGACTCTTCGGCAGAGCGATCGTGAGATCACGTGTTCTGTGTTAAGGTGAGAGATTATCCTTTACTGAAGTGAGACTCTTCGGCAGAGCGATCGTGAGATCACGTGTTCTGTGTTATTAAGGTGAGAGATTATCCTTTACTGAAGTGAGACTCTTCGGCAGAGCGATCGTGAGATCACGTGTTCTGTGTTAAGGTGAGAGATTATCCTTTACTGAAGTGAGACTCTTCGGCAGAGCGATCGTGAGATCGCGTGTTCTGTGTTATTAAGGTGAGAGATTATCCTTTACTGAAGTGAGACTCTTCGGCAGAGCGATCGTGAGATCACGTGTTCTGTGTTAAGGTGAGAGATTATCCTTTACTGAAGTGAGACTCTTCGGCAGAGCGATCGTGAGATCGCGTGTTCTGTGTTATTAAGGTGAGAGATTATCCTTTTGTGTCGCAGTCAAAACAAAATACACATTTTTAAATGTTAATCTTAAACAACAAACAAAAGAGATGTTGCAGAGGTCCTGGATTTACTCCAATCAAATCTTATTTGTCACATGCGCCGAATACAACAGGTGTAGTAGACCTCACAGTGAAATGCCGAATACAACAGGTGTAGTAGACCTCACAGTGAAATGATGAATACAACAGGTGTAGTAGACCTTACAGTGAAATGCCGAATACAACAGGTGTAGTAGACCTTACAGTGAAATGCTGAATACAACAGGTGTAGTAGACCTTACAGTGAAATGCTGAATACAACAGGTGTAGTTGACCTTACAGTGAAATGCTGAATACAACAGGTGTAGTAGACCTTACAGTGAAATGCTGAATACAACAGGTGTAGTAGACCTCACAGTGAAATGCTGAATACAACAGGTGTAGTAGACCTTACAGTGAAATGCTGAATACAACAGGTGTAGTAGACCTTACAGTGAAATGCTGAATACAACAGGTGTAGTAGACCTTACAGTGAAATGCTGAATACAACAGGTGTAGTGGACCTCACAGTGAAATGCTGACTACAACAGGTGTAGTAGACCTCACAGTGAAATGCTGACTACAACAGGTGTAGTAGACCTCACAGTGAAATGCCGAATACAACAGGTGTAGTAGACCTCACAGTGAAATGCTGACTACAACAGGTGTAGTAGACCTTACAGTGAAATGCTGAACACAACAGGTGTAGTAGACCTTACAGTGAAATGCTGAATACAACAGGTGTAAACCTTACAGTGAAATGCCGAATACAACAGGTGTAGATCTTACAGTGAAATGCTGAACACAACAGGTGTAGTAGACCTTACAGTGAAATGCTGAATACAACAGGTGTAAACCTTACAGTGAAATGCTGAATACAACAGGTGTAGTAGACCTTACAGTGAAATGCTGAATACAACAGGTGTAGTAGACCTTACAGTGAAATGCTGAATACAACAGGTGTAGTAGACCTTACAGTGAAATGCTGAATACAACAGGTGTAGATCTTACAGTGAAATGCCGAATACAACAGGTGTAGTAGACCTTACAGTGAAATGCTGAATACAACAGGTGTAGATCTTACAGTGAAATGCCGAATACAACAGGTGTAGTAGACCTTACAGTGAAATGCTGAATACAACAGGTGTAGTAGACCTTACAATGAAATGCCGAATACAACAGGTGTAGTAGACCTTACAATGAAATGCCGAATACAACAGGTGTAGTAGACCTCACAGTGAAATGCTGAATACAACAGGTGTAGTAGACCTTACAATGAAATGCCGAATACAACAGGTGTAGTAGACCTTACAATGAAATGCCGAATACAACAGGTGTAGTAGACCTCACAGTGAAATGCTGAATACAACAGGTGTAGTAGACCTTACAATGAAATGCTGAATACAACAGGTGTAGTAGACCTCACAGTGAAATGCCGAATACAACAGGTGTAGTAGACCTTACAGTGAAATGCTTACTGACAAGCCCAAGGGACCAGACTGCTAATTAACCAATAATCTGATAAATCATGTTTTTACCAAAGAGACGCACAGAGTGATGAGAGTATTTCGGATATCGAATGTAACAAATGAATGATTGTGTCGTTTTTATGCCTTTCATTATGCTCTGTGTAATGAATTTCAGATACTTCCCAGCAATGATAAATATGAGGTTATTACCATGTCAAATATGGTACCTATGGAAACCCAAGGAAATGACATGAACATTGAAATAGGTTTTATGACTGAACATAGAAGGTACAGACAGTTTATGGATGGCATTATTTATTAACAGAATCTTACTCAGAATTCTAAATTCTAAATTCTAAAATAAATAAATCCACCAATTGGTCTTTTGACCACTTAGATCAGCTCTGAAAAAAAAATATCTGATGTGATTGATCATAAGACCATATTAGTGGAAAATAGATCAGGGCCTTTGTAAAAATGCAACCAACCACACCTTCTTTCACACACGTGGACCGAAGTGGGAATGACTGACATGAAGCTCGACGAATCAGAGGTCAACTACACTGACAGTTACCGCCCGCTCTGGAAGAACTGTAAAATACTGATGACTGACATGAAGCTCGACGAATCAGAGGTCAACTACACTGACAGTTACCGCCCGCTCTGTAAGAACTGCAAAATACTGATGACTGACATGAAGCTCGACGAATCAGAGGTCAACTACACTGACAGTTACCGCCCCCCCTGGAAGAACTGTAAAATACTTATGCCTGACATTATTAATTTGTCTTCCGGAACTGTCTACGTCCCAACGGGACAAGGTCTACGAGCGCTCTCTTTTAAAAAAAAATTATCAGTCAGCAAGCGGCAAACGTGATGAACAGCATCTAGCATGAACAAAGACAAAAAAAAATCTCAGTCAAAAACATAAGTCGGAACACAGCCTCGCTATTCTCTCATGTGATTTCAGGTCCTCTGACCTGGAAAATGTCTTCCCACAATGAGAGCAGTGGTATGTCTTCTCCTGTGTCTTTGTGTGTTTTAATTCATGCTCTTTCAGGGTACCTAACTGGGTAAATCTCTTTTCACATTGGGAGCATTGGTAGGGCTTTTCTCCTGTGTGTATTCTCTCATGCATTTTCAGGGATCCTAACTGGTTAAAACTCTTTCCACACTGGGAGCATTGGTAGGGCTTCTCACCAGTGTGTGTTCTCTTATGTTCTTTCAGGTGCCCTAGCTGGGTAAATCTCTTTCCACAGTCTGAGCAGTGGTAAGGCTTCACTCCAGAGTGTATTCTCTCATGTATTTTCCGGTCCCATAACCGGGAAAAACTCTTTCCACACTGGGAGCAGTGGTGTGGTCTTGCTGGTTTGGGCGTCTCTGGGTCTGGTTCCCCCAAAGGACTCTTCCTGCCGTCAGACTGAGAGTCTGGCCTCTCTTCTGCCGAAGACAAACAGAGTATTTGGTTAAACAGAGACGTGAATAAAACCTCTACTTGATCAAACTGTCTTCCGATGAAGTTTAATCCCAACTAAACTGGCGGTATACCATATACAGTGCCTTGCAAAAGTATTCATCCCCTTTGGCATTTTTCCTATTTTGTTGCATTACAACCTGTAATTTAAATGTATTTTTATTTGGATTTCATGTAATGGATATACACAAAATAGTCCATATTGGTGAAGTGAAATGAAAAAAATGACTTGTTTCAAAGAATTATATATATATAAAAAAAACTGAAAAGTGGGGCATGCATATGTATTCACCCTCTTTGCTATGAAGCCCCTAAATAAGATCTGGTGCAAGCAATTACCTTCAGAAGTCACATAATTAGTTAAATAAAGTCCACCTGTTTGCAATCTAAGTGTCACATGATCTCAGTATATATATATACCTGTTCTGAAAGGCCCCAATCTACAACACCATTAAGCAAGCGGCACCATGAAGACCAGGGAGCTCTCCAAACAAGTCAGGGACAAAGTTGTGGAGAAGTACAGGTCAGGGTTGGGTTATAACAAAAAAAATCAGAAACTTTGAACATCCCACAGAGCACCATTAAATCCATTATTAAAAATTGGACAGATTATGGCACCACAACCAACCTGCCAAGAGAGGGCCGCCCACTAAAACTCACAGACCAGACAAGGAGGGCATTAATCAGAGAGGCAACAAAGAGGCCAAAGATATCCCTGAAGGAGGTGAAAAGCTCCACAGCGGAGATTGGAGTATCTGTCCATAGGACCACTTTAAGTCGTACACTCCACAGAGCTGGGCTTTATGGAAGAGTGGCCAGAAAAAAAGCCCTTGCTTCAAGAAAAAAAATAAGCAAACACGTTTGGTGTTCGCCAAAAGGCATGTGGGAGACTCCCCAAACATATGGAAGACAATACTATGGTCAAATGAGACTAAAATTGAGCTTTTTGGCCATCAAGGAAAACACTATGTCTGGCGCAAAACCAACACCTCATCACCTCGAAAAGAGCTTCCCCACAGTGAAGCATGGTAGTGGCAGCAGCATCATGCTGTGGGGATGTTTTTCCATCGGCAGGGACTGGGAAACTGCTCAGAATTGAATAAATTATGGATGGCGCTAAATACAGGGAATTATTGAGGGGTAACCTGTTTCAGTCTTGCAGAGATTTGAGACTGGGACGGAGATTCACCTTCCAGCAGGACAATGACCCTAAGCATACTGTTAAAGAAACACTCGAGTGGTTTAAGGGGAAACATGAGCTGAACATAAGTCAGTGGAAGGGAGGACAGTAACAGGAGACACTATGAGCTGAACATAACAGAAAAATATATCCTAAATGCATTTGATCCATTGTTAACATTCCATTACACATAAGAGTCATTTGATCATGACTCAGTTCCATTCCATTACACATAAGAGTCATTTGATCATGACTCAGTTCCATTCCATTCCACATAAGAGTCATTTGATCATGACTCAGTTCCATTCCACTACACATAAGAGTCATTGGACTCTTACTGTTAAAAGTGTACTGCAAGTGGAGGCTGCTGGTGTGAGGACTGCTCATAGTAGTGGCTGGAATGGAGTCAAATGGAATGGCACCAAACACACATCAAAGACGTGGTTGATACCAACCAATCCATTGACTCCATTCCAGCCACTACTATGAGCCCTCCTCCCACCACCAGCCTCCACTTGCTGTACACTAATTTTGAATTTGTGAAGCTATTTTTTGGGGATGTGATACGAAAGAAGAGAGATTCAGGTTTCCAGAACCGCACAGCAACTGGAACCGATTTTACAATTGGAATTTGAAATAAATATGGGAGTATTTGTCTGTTTTTGACTTCCGAAGCCAATTCCCCCTTCAAAACAGAACATGTTAGTGTAACGGATGTGAAACGGCGGTGTTCGCGCTAAATAGCGTTTCAATCGGTGACGTCACTTGCTCTGAGACCTTGAAGTAGTGGTTCCCCCTTGCTCTGCAAGGTGCCGCGGCTTTTGTGGAGAGATGGGTAACGATGCTTCGTGGGTGACTGTTGTTGATGTGTGCAGAGGCGCCCGGGTATGGGCGAGGATACTGTTACATTAGGTCGTTGGTCTAAGGAGTAACATTAGACTCCTATAGTCCAATGTTACATTAGGTCGTTGGTCTAAGGAGTAACATTAGACTCCTATAGTCCAATGTTACATTAGGTCGTTGGTCTAAGGAGTAACATTAGACTCCTATAGTCCAATGTTACATTAGGTCGTTGGTCTAAGGAGTAACATTAGACTCCTATAGTCCAATGTTACATTAGGTCGTTGGTCTAAGGAGTAACATTAGACTCCTATAGTCCAATGTTACATTAGGTCCTTGGTCTAAGGAGTAACATTAGACTCCTATAGTCCAATGTTACATTAGGTCGTTGGTCTAAGGAGTAACATTAGACTCCTATAGTCCAATGTTACATTAGGTCGTTGGTCTAAGGAGTAACATTAGACTCCTATAGTCCAATACCAGGCTGGGAGGGAAGCGTTTGATGTTAGTGTTGGTGCTCCCCTAGTCTGTATTGCTTCCTACAGCACTGAACAACATATTCAACATATAGAACAGTATTATTTTTTAAAACATTTATTTTACTTTTATTTAACTAGGCAAGTCAGTTAAGAACAAATTCTTATTTTCAATGACGTCCTAGGAACAGTGGGTTAACTGCCTTGTTCAGGGGCAGAACGACAGATTTGTACCTTGTCAGCTCGGGGATTCAAACTTGCAACCTTTCGGTTACTAGTCCAACGCTCTAACCACTAGGCTAACCTGCCGTCCCTACGCTCTAACCACTAGGCTAACCTGCCGTCCCTACACTCTAACCACTAGGCTAACCTGCCTTCCCTACGCTCTAACCACTAGGCTAACCTGCCGTCCCTACACTCTAACCACTAGGCTAACCTGCCGTCCCTACACTCTAACCACTAGGCTAACCTGCCGTCCCTACACTCTAATCACTAGGCTACCCTGCCTTCCCTACACTCTAACCACTAGGCTACCCTGCCGTCCCTTCACTCTAATCACTAGGCTACCCTGCCACCCCTACACTCTAACCACTAGGCTAACCTGCCGTCCCTACACTCTAACCACTAGGCTACCCTGCCGTCCCTACACTCTAATCACTAGGCTACCCTGCCTTCCCTACACTCTAACCACTAGGCTACCCTGCCGTCCCTACACTCTAATCACTAGGCTACCCTGCCGTCCCTACACTCTAACCACTAGGCTACCCTGCCGTCCCTACGCTCTAACCACTAGGCTACCCTGCCGTCCCTACGCTCTAACCACTAGGCTAACCTGCCGTCCCTACGCTCTAACCACTAGGCTAACCTGCCGTCCCTACACTCTAACCACTAGGCTACCCTGCCTTCCCTACACTCTAACCACTAGGCTACCCTGCCTTCCCTACCCTCTAACCACTAGGCTACCCTGCCGTCCCTACACTCTAATCACTAGGCTACCCTGCCGTCCCTACACTCTAACCACTAGGCTACCCTGCCGTCCCTACGCTCTAACCACTAGGCTACCCTGCCGTCCCTACACTCTAACCACTAGGCTACCCTGCCGTCCCTACACTCTAATCACTAGGCTACCCTGCCGTCCCTACACTCTAACCACTAGGCTACCCTGCCGTCCCTACACTCTAATCACTAGGCTACCCTGCCGTCCCTACACTCTAACCACTAGGCTACCCTGCCGTCCCTGCGCTCTAACCACTAGGCTACCCTAGTGGTTAGAATGCCCCTTAATGCCCCTTTAAAACCACACATTAGTTCACCAACTGCAGAGTTTGTGCCCCTGTTTTTAAGGCGATACTCACTGGTGTTAATCAGATCTCCAGTCTCCCCCTCCTCTTCATCATCATCATTCCCCTCATCTTTCACTCTCATAGCTTCTTCCTCCTCTTTCACTCCAAAGACATCCTCTTCTTCCTTCACTAATACATGCTCTTCTTCCTTCACTAAAACATCCTCTTCCACCCTGAAACCTTCTGCCTCTCCTTTCATTGTGACAGTCATGTACGTCTCCTCCTCTTCCACCCCGAAACCTTCTTCCTCTCCTTTCACTGTGACAATCATGTACTTCTCCTCCTCTTTCACCCCGAAACCTTCTTCCTCTCCTTTCATTGTGACAGTCATGTACGTCTCCTCCTCTTTCCACCTGAAACCTTCTTCCTCTCCTTTCACTGTAACAGTAATCTCCTCCTTCACCCTAAAAACGGCGTCTTCTTCTTTCTCCACTTCTTTCCCTGTAACGTACATCGCCTCATTTACTCCAATACCTTCTTCTTCTTCTTTCAATGTGATAGCCTTCTTCTCTTCTTTCATTCCGAACGCTTCTTTTTCCTCCTCTTCCTCTGCCACGACAACGTTCAGGCCACGAGCTTCTTCTTTAGCAGGGTGGGAGTAATTTAGTGAGTTCATGTCCTGAGATGTTAGCTCATTCGCATGATCGACTAGCCTAGTGCTAGGCTATTTTATCCAGCTAGCTGACTAACAGCGTCAGTGTGAAATGGAATAACTTTATACGCAGACAGCGTGTTTAAAACACTGATGTCTATAACACACATAACGGTCCAAAGAGCTCCAATGTTTCGGTTTTATGTCGCTTGGGAGCTACCGATGTGGTCGAATCCGTAACCGTGTTGTTGTTATCCGGTCCCGTCCACTGGATTATACGTCACGCCTGAATCTTCACATGAAAGACGCACGTCGCCATCTGCTGACTGGAGTGGGTAACGCAGTTTAGGAAAAGTATTCACGACATTGTTTAATCTGGCAAGTAATGTCACGAGTCATTTCAAAACAACTAGATGACATGTGTTCTCTTCTTACAGAGCTGTAAGTAGTAAGTTAAGAGAACACACGTCATCTAGTTGAGAGAACACAGGTCATCTAGTTGATAGATCACACGTCATCTAGTTGAGAGAACACAGGTCATCTAGTAGTGAGAACACACGTCAGCTAGTTGATAGAACACACGTTGTCTAATTGAGAGAACACAGGTCATCTAGTAAAGAGAACACGGGTCATCTAGTTGAGAGAACACACGTCATCTAGTAGAGAGAACACATGTCATCTTATTTACACATAGCATACCACTATACTTTGCTCATTCAGACCTGACTGGTACAAATCACATTTTATTGGTCCGATGAGACGAACACAACAGTAGACTTTTCAGTGAAGAGCCCCCCCCCCCCCCCCCCCCCTCCTAAAGGAAACAGCAACAATAAAATGACAATAATAAGGCCATATTAAAGAAGTACCAGAACTGAGTCAATGTTCAGGGGTACGAGGTAATAATGAGGCCATATTAAAGGAGTACCAGAACTGAGTCAATGTTCAGGGGTACGAGGTAATAATGAGGCCATATTAAAGGAGTACCAGAACTGAGTCAATGTTCAGGGGTACGAGGTAATAATGAGGCCATATTAAAGGAGTACCAGAACTGAGTCAATGTTCAGGGGTACGAGGTAATAATGAGGCCATATTAAAGGAGTACCAGAACTGAGTCAATGTGCAGGGGTACGAGGTAATAATGAGGCCATATTAAAGGAGTGCCAGAACTGAGTCAATGTGCAGGGGTACGAGGTAATAATGAGGCTATATACAAGGAGAACCAGAACTGAGTCAATGTGCAGGGGTACAAGGTAATAATGAGGCTATATACAAGGAGAACCAGAACTGAGTCAATGTGCAGGGGTACGAGGTAATAATGAGGCTATATACAAGGAGAACCAGAACTGAGTCAATGTGCAGGGGTACGAGGTAATAATGAGGCTATATACAAGGAGAACCAGAACTTAGTCAATGTGCAGGGGTACGAGGTAATAATGAGGCTATATACAAGGAGAACCAGAACTGAGTCAATGTGCAGGGGTACGAGGTAATAATGAGGCTATATACAAGGAGAACCAGAACTGAGTCAATGTGCAGGGGTACGAGGTAATAATGAGGCTATATACAAGGAGAACCAGAACTGAGTCAATGTGCAGGGGTACGAGGTAATAATGAGGCTATATACAAGGAGAACCAGAACTGAGTCAATGTGCAGGGGTACAAGGTAATAATGAGGCTATATACAAGGAGGACCAGAACTGAGTCAATGTGCAGGGGTACGAGGTAATAATGAGGCTATATACAAGGAGAACCAGAACTGAGTCAATGTGCAGGGGTACGAGGTAATAATGAGGCTATATACAAGGAGAACCAGAACTGAGTCAATGTGCAGGGGTACGAGGTAATAATGAGGCTATATACAAGGAGAACCAGAACTGAGTCAATGTGCAGGGGTACGAGGTAATAATGAGGCTATATACAAGGAGAACCAGAACTGAGTCAATGTGCAGGGGTACGAGGTAATAATGAGGCTATATACAAGGAGAACCAGAACTGAGTCAATGTGCAGGCGTACGAGGTAATAATGAGGCTATATATAAGGAGAACCAGAACTGAGTCAATGTGCAGGGGTACGAGGTAATAATGAGGCTATATACAAGGAGAACCAGAACTGAGTCAATGTGCAGGGGTACGAGGTAATAATGAGGCTATATACAAGGAGAACCAGAACTGAGTCAATGTGCAGGCGTACGAGGTAATAATGAGGCTATATACAAGGAGAACCAGAACTGAGTCAATGTGCAGGGGTACGAGGTAATAATGAGGCTATATACAAGGAGAACCAGAACTGAGTCAATGTGCAGGGGTACGAGGTAATAATGAGGCTATATACAAGGAGAACCAGAACTGAGTCAATGTGCAGGGGTACGAGGTAATAATGAGGCTATATACAAGGAGAACCAGAACTGAGTCAATGTGCAGGGGTACGAGGTAATAATGAGGCTATATACAAGGAGAACCAGAACTGAGTCAATGTGCAGGGGTACGAGGTAATAATGAGGCTATATACAAGGAGAACCAGAACTGAGTCAATGTGCAGGGGTACGAGGTAATAATGAGGCTATATATAAGGAGAACCAGAACTGAGTCAATGTGCAGGGGTACGAGGTAATAATGA
The DNA here is from genome assembly GCF_045791955.1 of Oncorhynchus clarkii lewisi. NCBI lineage: Eukaryota > Metazoa > Chordata > Actinopteri > Salmoniformes > Salmonidae > Oncorhynchus > Oncorhynchus clarkii. The sequence continues at coordinate 5,486,412 of NC_092163.1, forward strand.
GGCTATATACAAGGAGAACCAGAACTGAGTCAATGTGCAGGGGTACGAGGTAATAATGAGGCTATATACAAGGAGAACCAGAACTGAGTCAATGTGCAGGCGTACGAGGTAATAATGAGGCTATATACAAGGAGAACCAGAACTGAGTCAATGTGCAGGGGTACGAGGTAATAATGAGGCTATATACAAGGAGAACCAGAACTGAGTCAATGTGCAGGGGTACGAGGTAATAATGAGGCTATATACAAGGAGAACCAGAACTGAGTCAATGTGCAGGGGTACGAGGTAATAATGAGGCTATATATAAGGAGAACCAGAACTGAGTCAATGTGCAGGCGTACGAGGTAATAATGAGGCTATATACAAGGAGAACCAGAACTGAGTCAATGTACAGGGGTACGAGGTAATAATGAGGCTATATATAAGGAGAACCAGAACTGAGTCAATGTGCAGGGGTACGAGGTAATTGAGGTAATATGTACACAGACAATAGCGGCCTATGTGAAGAGTGAAAGTGTGTGTGTCTTAAAGTGTCAGTGTGGTATGTGTGAGTGTGTGGGTAGAGTCTAGTGAGTGTGTGGGTAGAGTCTAGTGAGTGTGTGGGTAGAGTCTAGTGAGTGTGTGGGTAGAGTCTAGTGAGTGTGTGGGTAGAGTCTAGTGAGTGTGTGGGTAGAGTATAGTGAGTGTGTGGGTAGAGTCTAGTGAGTGTGGGTAGAGTCTAGTGAGTGTGTGGGTAGAGTCTAGTGAGTGTGGGTAGAGTCTAGTGAGTGTGTGGGTAGAGTCTAGTGAGTGTGTGGGTAGAGTCTACTCAGTGTGTGGGTAGAGTATAGTGAGTGAGTGGGTAGAGTCTAGTCCAGTCAGTTCGTGGGTAGAGTCTAGTCAGTGTGTGGGTAAAGTCTAGTTTAGCCAGTGTGTGGGTAGAGTCTAGTCTAGTAAGTGTGTGGGTAGAGTCTAGCGAGTGTGTTGGTAGAGTCCAGTCAGTGTGTGGGTAGAGTCTAGTCAGTGTGCGGGTAGAGTCTAGTCAGTGTGTGGGTAGAGTCTAGTCAGTGTGTTGTGAAGGCCCTGAATTTTTCTGAACCGTCTCAGTGCTTCTCCTTCCAATAGGGTGCTTTCCCTTTAATTCCCAATTAAATAGCCAGCATCAACTGCGCAAAAGTGGGGTTGTGATGGAGACGTGAATGAGGATGTGTTCAACCCTCAGTTCCCGACGCTTCTCTATTCCGTTTGTTTTGTTGCCGTTAAACGTGTGTTTTGTTGCCGTTAAACGTGTGTTTTGTAGGCTAATAGAGTTTACCCAGGATCGGATCCACTCTTTGCGTCCGTAGACTACACCTCTCCGTTCTTCGTGGCCTTTCTCCGCTGGAGATCTGTTGGCGGATTGGATTGTCTGACTGACCGACTGACTATAACCTTTTTTTGTATACGGTATTTCATTTTGTTTTGATGTGATGATTTATGTAGTTAGTTGTAGTTGAGGACTTAGTACGAGTTGATACGCTTTAAAGTTCTGTGGTAAAATATTGTTATATTGATTGTATGATTAATACTGGGTTTACGCTGCACTGAATGAACGGACAAACATTGCGTGACTAAGTTCAAGGGAGTTCCCTGAACTCCTTTACCGGGCTGGACTCTTTTTAGGGCCGAGGTACAGGACATTTCTGGAGGAACCAGAACTCATTGTGATATTATTATATATGTATGTAATCATTGATGTTGCTAATACAACCCACACAAAATAATATAGTTGTTTTTGAAGTTCTTTCCAATGTTTTAAGGGTTTATGAAAAGTTTTATTTCAATCCTGACTTTTACATAAGTCCTTTGTATTGGTGTAGACTTGACGGACCAGATGGGACTCATTCCCTCCCAAACCAAAAGGAGAAACCAATGTTTTCTCTGGTAGGCACAACCTACCTGGCACCCCTATAAATAATAACCTCAAGTCAAAACCGTTACATAAAAAATGGCACCCCAGATGGGACAGCTCAACATTGAGAACTAACCAAAGCAAATCTTTTGTGTGGAATTAAAACAATGGATTCACCCCAAGATAATGTGCTCATCCATGTCATACCTGTCAATGGGAATACACAGGGCCATTCTGACCATCAAGCTGACAAGACAAATCATAATGTGCATGGAGATAATGGAGTTGATTTGGGCCAGAGCCCTGGGAATCTGAATGATCGGTCTGGACCACAGGCCACAGGAGGTCTAACCAGTTACTCACTTATTGACGTGGATCTGTGTGGAAGTACTGAGCTAGCCCTCCCTCTGACACCCAACCTTCCTCCATTGTCTGGTTTATCTCCAGAGGTTGTAGTCTTACAACTTCAAGGTGACATCCTTGATATTCATCGGACTCAACATCTCCAAACTCTTATCCACCATAAATTCAAATGTCTGAGGGAAGAGCAACAACAGAGTGCCATGAAATTCCGAAACTCACTGAGCACTCTAACCCACATGCTGACAGAGCTCAGTGAGAGTGGAAGACGGGAAATTACTGGTGCCATGGACAGGCAGTTTGACTACCAACGAAACCAACTCACTGGCACTCTCCAATGGCGCCTGCAACATCACCACACTGAGGTCCTCAAGGACGTTAATTCTGTTTTTTCCCCCATGGTTAACACTGTAGACCACTTGCAGACAGAGCTCTCTAATTGTGCTAAAATGTTGGATGACGTGTCTGAGGACATGGCCTCCATTAGGCACAACTCCTTGCACAGAGTTTCTCTGGTGTCCACTTCTGTTCAGACCACTGAGGGCCAAGCTGGCACCTCTGAACAGCCAATACAAGGCCATGCTGCAGCCACCCCTTGCAGGATGCAATCCACCATGCATCCTGGTGTTCATTTTCATGGTCCCATAACTCCCTCCCCCTCTACTTCCTCAATCCCTCCTAGCTCGTTTGTTCATGGTGATTTGAGTAGACGTCTTGTGTGGCCGATGCCCATTAAATTGCAATTTCCCACCTTTGGGGAAAAAAGATTACAGTCCTGATCCATTAATATATCTGGAAATATGTTGTGACTTTCTTGCCCTCAATCCCCTGGCTGACAACGAACTCCTTGCCACATTGAGGAATGTGTTGCATGGGACAGCTCGAGACTGGTGGGATGTGGCACGTCTCACCACTACCTCCTGGGCTGACTTTGAGGCCAAGTTTTCCTCTGCATTTCTGTCTGAGGACTACACAGATGAGCTGGCACACAGAGTCAGAAATCGAGTACAAAGAGAGAAAGAGAGTATCCGTGACTTTGCATACGGTTACCACTCCCTGTGCAGAAGGTGGAAACCTGGCATTGAGGAGGAAGAGGTCATTAAATTGATCTTGAAGAACATCAACCCACTACTAGCCAGTCAACTCCGAGAAAGAGTCACCACTATCGATGGACTGGTTCGCTTGGGACAGCAGTTTGAGAAGGACAGAGAATGCCAACAGCAATATGACCAGAGAAAGAAACAGACCCCCAAACAGTTACCCAAGACAGACCATCAACAACAGCCAGAGTCTCCAGCCATGACCCCTCTCATGTTCTGTTGGAGATGTAGCCAAAAGGGACATTCTTCAGCTACCTGTCCAAGACCGTATCAAGTAAACCCTTCCAGAAACCACAAATCACAACAGGCCAACACACCTAACTCTCTTCGCAGGAATGACCATCCCACTCACTGGTGCTTTAACCAGAGCTGAAACCCCAAGAGTCTCTGCCTACGCCTCCCCCCCCCATCGACATCCCCTTCCTTTCAGTTAATACCCCACCAACTGGTGTTACCCCTGTCCATAGGCCCATGGGCAGGAAGAGCCATCCTGGACACCGGGTCATCCTACACGCTGTCCAATGAGAAACTGTGGAAGGAGGTTAAAGGCCCACAATACAACTTGAAGCCGTGGACAGAAGGTCCACTCTATCTGGCTGATGGTGAGGCTAAACGACCACTTGGATGGAGGTAGAGGTAGAGTTCCGCCTGTGTAACCGCTCCTATATGATTCCTTCTGTTATCCTACAAACCAGGAACCTTGCTTTTCCTGTCGTGTTGGGAATTGATTTCATGTACTTCAGTGGTGTCCAGATTGATATCGCACACAATTGCTACTGGTTTCCATACAATCCGAGCAAGAAGCATTTCTTCCAATCAGAAGCTACGAAGTTACATGATTGGGGTTCAAATGTGGCAGTCTTCTCTGCCGTTGCTCCGGTACCACTAACCCTTGATAATCCTTCTGACGATCTCCTTTTACAGGCTGTGAGAAGAGCTCAGCTGGAACAGCCAGAGGAGTTAAGGCTGTTGAAACAGCTGCAGAATAACGCTGATGTATGTACTTCAAAGCTGGGACGCACCGGGCTCCTGAAGCACAAAGTATTCCTTACACAGGAAATGCCGATCAAGCAAAAGCCATATCGTTTGTCCCCAGCGACACTAATCATCCAAAAGGGACTCATTAATGATATGTTAACACAAGATATAATAGAACGTTCCTCCTCTCCCTGGGCTGCTCCTTTTGTCCTCATCCCCAAAAAAGACTGGTGGTCTTAGATTTTGTGTGGGCTATAGGAAGATCAACAAACAATGTTTCCCAGACTGATGCCTATCCTCTTCCCACCATCCATGAGATCCTGGAGTCATTGTCTGGCGCTGTTGTGTTCACTACCCTTGACCTCAATAGTGGTTATTGGCAGGTTGAGATGGACCAGGAAAGCAAGGAGAAGACTGCTTTTGTCTGTGCTGAGGGCTTGTTTTCCTTTAAGGTGATGCCTTTTGGATTAAAGAATGCACCTGCCACTTTCCAAAGACTCATGAAGATTGCGTTAGGTGAGCTCAAAGGGAAGATCTGTTTCGTCTACCTGGACGATATAATGATCTACTCTCAGAACAGAGAAAGACACTTTCAAGATCTTCAAGCAGTGTTGGACAAGCTAAGAGAAGCTGGTCTGACCTTGAATATGAAGAAGAGCAACTTCTGCCAAACCTCCCTGAAGTTCCTTGGCCATATTGTGTCTTTTGACGGCATTCATGTGGATCCTGAAAAGACAAAGGCTGTACAAGACTTCCCTGTGCCAACCACACTCAATGCCCTTCAACGGTTCCTTGGTATGGCTGGATGGTACCATCAGTTTGTGTCGAACTTCTCCCAGGTGGCAGAACCCCTCAAACGAAAAGGAGTGAAATTCCTATGGACGGCAGAGTGCCAGACCTCCTTTGAAACCCTGAAACGACACCTCGTCACACCTCCCATTTTAGGTCATCCCAACTTTGATTGCCCTTTTGTTGTTTACACTGATGCAAGTGATGTTGGACTTGGTGCTGTCCTAGTCCAACAGACTGGACTTGGCACTGAAGAAGTGCTAGCATTCGCCAGTCGGACATTGAATGGAGCAGAACAGAACTACTCCACAACCGAGCAAGAGTGCCTTGCAGTTGTCTGGGCTTTGGAAAAGTGGAGGTACTACCTGGAGGGAAGACACTTCACTGTGGTCACTGACCATTCCTCCCTTGTGTGGGTGTTCAAGACCAACAAACCAAGTACCAGACTCATAAGATGGGCTCTACGGTTGCAAGAGTTCACCTTTGCAGTAGAATACCGGAAAGGAAAATACAACACTGTTCCAGATGCCTTGTCCAGAGCTCCTGCTTGTGATAACGGTGGCCCTCATCTTACATGTGCTACTGTCCTGTCAAGCAGTCGAGACTCGCCCAAAACGGACTTTCCCCATCTCTGATGAGGCCATATGGAAAGCCCAACAGGATGATCCAGAAGTACAGGCTTTGTACCAGACTATCCTGGAAGATGGAGAAAAGATGGTCAATCCTACCACAAAGCTGACCATCGATGAAGACAAAGTCTACCGAGTTGTACAACTACCTCACAGAACACTCCACCAATTGTACATACCTGAAACTATACGCCTTCAACTGCTTCAACATTTCCATGAAGACCCATTAGCTGGTCATTTGGGCAGGTTCAAAACCTACAAGCGGTTGCAAGTGGTACTGTACTGGCCACATCTGAGCATGGATGTGAAGTCACACATCCGAAACTGTCAGGTTTGTTATATGTACAAACCAGAAGGTAGAAAGCCTGCTGGCAAGTTGCAGCAAACAGTGGTTACCCGACCTTGGGAAATGTTAGGAGTGGATTTGATGGGTCCATTTCCTAGAAGCTCCAATCAGAATGTGTACATGCTTGTTTTTGTTGATTACTACTCAAAGTGGGTGGAGCTCTTTTCCCTGCATCAGGCCACAGCAAGGACCGTCTCTAACATCCTTACGAAAGAGATCCTGACTCGCTGGGGAGTGCCTGATTACATCCTGTCTGATTGAGGTTCCCAATTTGTCTCTGATCTCTTTGAGGAGACCTGCCAAAGATGGAACCTGAGACAGAAGTTGACCACGGCCTATCACTCACAGACCAATCTCACTGAGAGAGTAAATCTGTACTGGTACCCCCTGTATATAGTCTCCACATTGACTCTGTACTGGTACCCCCTGTATATAGCCTCCACATTGACTCTGTACTGGTACCCCCTGTATATAGCCTCCACATTGACTCTGTACTGGTACCCCCTGTATATAGCCTCCACATTGACTCTGTACTGGTACCCCCTGTATACAGCCTCCACATTGACTCTGTACTGGTACCCCCTGTATACAGCCTCCACATTGACTCTGTACTGGTACCCCCTGTATATAGCCTCCACATTGACTCTGTACTGGTACCCCCTGTATATAGCCTCCACATTGACTCTGTACTGGTACCCCCTGTATACAGCCTCCACATTGACTCGGTACTGGTACCCCCTGTATACAGTCTCCACATTGACTCTGTACTGGTACCCCCTGTATACAACCTCCACATTGACTCTGTACTGGTACCCCCTGTATATAGTCTCCACATTGACTCTGTACTGGTACCCCCTGTATACAGCCTCCACATTGACTCGGTACTGGTACCCCCTGTATACAGTCTCCACATTGACTCTGTACTGGTACCCCCTGTATACAACCTCCATATTGACTCTGTACTGGTACCCCCTGTATATAGCCTCCACATTGACTCTGTACTGGTACCCCCTGTATATAGCCTCCACATTGACTCTGTACTGGTACCCGCTGTATATAACCTCCACATTGACTCTGTACTGGTACCCCCCTGTATATAACCTCCACATTGACTCTGTACTGGTACCCCCTGTATATAGCCTCCACATTGACTCTGTACTGGTACCCCCTGTATATTGCCTCCACATTGACTCTGTACTGGTACCTCCTGTATATAGCCTCCACATTGACTCTGTACTGGTACCCCCTGTATATAACCTCCACATTGACTCTGTACTGGTACCCCCTGTATATAGCCTCCACATTGACTCTGTACTGGTACCCCCTGTATACAGCCTCCACATTGACTCTGTACTGGTACCCCCTGTATACAGCCTCCACATTGACTCTGTACTGGTACCCCCTGTATACAGCCTCCACATTGACTCTGTACTGGTACCCCCTGTATACAGCCTCCACATTGACTCTGTACTGGTACCCCCTGTATATAACCTCCACATTGACTCTGTACTGGTACCCCCTGTATATAGCCTCCACATTGACTCTGTACTGGTACCCCCTGTATACAGCCTCCACATTGACTCTGTACTGGTACCCCCTGTATTTAGCCTCCACATTGACTCTGTACTGGTACCCCCTGTATATAGCCTCCACATTGACTCTGTACTGGTACTTTATATAGCCTCCACAGTGACTCTGTACTGGTACCCCCTGTATATAACCTCCACATTGACTCTGTACTGGTACCCCCTGTATATAGCCTCCACATTGACTCTGTACTGGTACCCCCTGTATACAGCCTCCACAGTGACTCTGTACTGGTACCCCCTGTATATAACCTCCACATTGACTCTGTACTGGTACCCCCTGTATATTGCCTCCACATTGACTCTGTAAACACGGTATAGTTTTTTTTGTTGTGTAACTTTTTTTCTTACCTCTTATTTTTCTTAACTACATTGTTGGTTAAGGGCTTGTCAGTAAGAATTTCATGGTAATGTCTACTATACCTGTTGTAGCTTTGTATTGTAGCTTTAAGGGAATAGTATGGTCACATCATATTCATATTAAGCTTCTACGTCTGTGTACCGGAACGTATTATTTGGAAGACGTCAGAGAAAATATATCAGCTCATTGTTAAATAATTATGACGTTCTTTCCAATACAAAAGGTGTTGTAACTATTGTTTCCAAACTGCGTTACCCACTCCAGCCAGCAGATGGCGACGAGCGTCTTTCAGTTGACTCTTCTTTCGTGACGTATATTGGACTGGACGGGACGCTTCTTCAGGAACAACAAGAAGCCAACTCTTTCAACCACCTCGGTAGCTTGCTAGCCAACATAAAACTGAAAGATTGACGTTTTAGGCCATGTTAATGTGCATTAGCTAATCGCAGTGTTTAAAACACATTTCAGTTGACGTTAACTTGAACCTAATTTGCTTGTTAAATTTGCAAATTTGTTAAAGATTGATACTGAGCCTAGCACTAGGCTATTCGCTAATGCTAACTAGCTAGCTAACATCCCTGACCATGAGCTCATTAAAGTACTCATCCCCTGCTAAAGAAGTGGATGTCTGCTGTACGGAGAAAGAAGCTCTGGCGCTGAACATTGTCGTGAAAGATGAAGAGGAGGATATTACAGTGAAAGGAGAGAAAGATGCTCTGCCGCTGAACATTGTCGTGAAAGAGGAAGAGGAGGAGGATATTACAGTGAAAGGAGAGAAAGAACCTTTCAGAATGGAAGAGGAGGCTGTTATAGGGAAAGAAGAGAAAGCATACTCTTCCTCTCTAAAAGGTTCTATCTCAGTAAAGGTGAAGGAGGAAGACGTTTTGGGAGTGAAAGAGGAGGATACAGAATATCTTATTAGCACCAGTGAGTACTGTCTTCAACAGGGACACAAACTATGCAGTTGTTGAATTAATGTGTGGTTTTTAAGGGGCATTCTACTTAAGTTATTCACTTCAGTGTGATGTTCAGTACTATTTAAATTGTTAAAGGGTCAATCTGCCATTGCTACATGTATTTTTGGGACTTTTAAATGAGATTTAATTATATATAACAGGCTTTTAAAATGTAATAATGGAGCATAATTTATACTTAAAATATCCAAGGGACACAAAAGGCACCCAATTAATTTAGAGATATTAATGCCTCTGATAAGACCCTATGACTGTAATAGACAGTAATAATTGATGATGGTAATAAGTTCACCATCTGTTTGATGTTCTCGTTAACACAGGAGAGAGACATGACTATCGTGGATCCTCTGGGGAGACTCAACATCCTGATGCTGACGAGGCAGAGAAGAGTCTCTCCATTTCAGAACACCAGATGGTACAGCTTGGTCTGGTCTAGCATACAGCTTGCTCTATCTGGGTCTGGGCTGTGTTTCTGTAAAGCAGTTTATGACAACAGTGACATCAGCATCCATAATGGTATGTGTCTGTGTCTCCTCTTTATGGTTACCAGGACAACGCTAGCCCTTCCTCTCTCCCGGAGTCCCTGTGTCATGCCTCTCCCGGTAGCACCTTACTGCTGGGTATGAAGAGGTTGTCTGTGCTGCTGGTGGACTGCAGGAAAACAATGGGGCTGAGTGGAACTGTGAGAGGAGGAGAAGAGAAGAAAGGATCAGATTTGACTCATCAAAGTAAGTGCTGTAGTTTAGTTTGAACAAATACAATAGATCTGCCCACCGGTATCTGTTACCAGGATAACCAGCAGAGTTCTGTTAGTTGACAGGAAGATAGACTGGTGTATATGGATGTTATGAATATCATAACACTGAAAAAGGATTCTGCCAATGAAAAGAGAGAAACCAATAGACCATATAAAACCTTGATGAAAGGTAGCTTTGGAGAGAAAGTTTCAAGATGATCCAATGTAAGGTGCTTGTTTTACAAAAACTTTTCCTTAAAACATTATGGATGTTACATTGCCTGTCGCAGTCAACGCCCCTATCTTTAAAAGACTGTAGAACAGGCAAACTAAACTCAGGACTTTGGTAATTAATTAACTAATACTGGAGGAAAGCTGTGATCAGGCTGCCTACTCAAGCAAAAGCTTCAAACTGTAACCAGTGCCGGCAACCTTGTTCAGGTTATCAATCAACCTACCAGGGTAGTTACAAACAGTAGAGGAATGAAATCATCAACATGGTTTGATCATATCTTAACTAATGCTGCAGAAATGGGTTTTAAAGCAGTATCCAGATCCATCAGATGTAGTGATCACAATATAGGAGCCATGTCTAGGAAAACCACAGTTCCAAAGGCTGGGACTAATATTGTGTATAAGAGGTCATACATTTTTGCTATGTTGTTGATGTAAATAATATTTGTTGGTCCGTGGTGTGTAATGAGGAGCAACCAGACACTGCCCGTGACACATTTGAAACTGCTTGTCCCAGTTACTAATAAGCATGCACCCATTAAGAAAATGACTGTAAAAACTGTTAAATCCACGTGGATTGATGAGTAATTAAAAAATGGTATGATGAAGAGGGAGGCAAAAGAGATGGCATATAGGTCTGGCTGTATAACTGATTGGCAAAACTATTGCAAATTGAGAAATAATTTGACTAAACTGAATATAAAGAGTAACTACACTATGAAACAAAGATAAATGACATGAAGAATGATAGTAAAAATCTTTGGAGCATCTTCAATGAAATTTTGCGCAAATAAAATCAACAATAACAAGTCACTGGTGTCTGACAACGTGGATGGAAAATTGAGGATAATAGCGTCCGATATTGCCATTCCTATTTGCCTTGTCTTTAATTTAAGGCTAATAGAAAGTGTGTGCCCTCAGGCCTGGAGGGAAGCTAAAGTCATTCCACTACCCAAGAATAGTAATGCTCCCTTTACTGGCTTAAATAGCCGACCAATCAGCCTGTTACCGACCCTTACAATTTTGGAAACAAAATATTTGACCAGATACAATGCTATTTTACAGTAAACAAATATAGACTTTTAGCTTATAGTGAAGTTAATTCAACAAGCACAGCACTTACAAGTGACTGATTGGCTGAGAGAAATTGATGATAAAAATGGCTTTACACCCCCTGCTATATTGTGGATAAAGAGTTTTTCTTTTAAAATGTAACCTTTATTTAACTAGGCAAGTCAGTTAAGAACAAATTATTTTTTTCAATGATGGCCTAGGACTGCCTTGTTCAGGGGCAGAACGACAGAGTTTTACCTTGTCAACTCGGGGATTCAATCCAGCAATCTCTCGGTTACTGGCCTACCGCTCTAACCACTAGGCTACCTGCCGCCCCAGAGCTACCTGTCTAACGGAACACAAAGAGTGTTCTTTAATGGAAGCCTGTACAACAAAATCAAGGTAGAATCAGGAATTCCCCAGGGCAGCTGTTTGGCACTCACTTTTTTCAATCTTTACCAACAACATGCCAATGACATTTGAGTAAAGCCAGTGAGTCTATGTATGCGGATGACTCAACACTGTACACGTCAGCTACTACAGCGACTGAAATGACTGCAACACTTAACATAGAGCTGCAGTTAGTTTCAGAATGGGTGGCAAGGAATACATATTTCTGATTACCTTAAGTTACATGGCCTACTACGCTAATTCTGTAGCGGTATTGTTAGAGGGGGGTAAATATGAAGATTTTGTTGGGGCGCCAGGCAGGTATTAACCCTAGTTATTAAAGTTAGTTATTACCTATTATAACATTATTATTATTATTAAATATTATTAAAACCGAAAGGATGAGAGTAGAATAGATAGAGTAGCGCTTCCAGACACATTCTAAACATGGTGGAGACTTAGAGGACTGTAGCATCTAATGATGAAGCATTATGGAGTCTTAAAGGAGGACTGTACCATCTAATGATGAAACATTATGGAGTCTTAAAGGAGGACTGTAGCATCATGAGGTAGTCACCGGGAATTCATTTCAATTAATTGCCTTTTTAGAAGTTAAGTTGTGGAATTTCTTTCCCTATAACCTGTTTGGGATAGGGGGCAGTATTTTCACGTCCGGATGAAAAGCGTTCCCAAAGTAAACTACCTGCTACTCAGGCCCAGAAGCTAGGATATGCATATAATTGGTAGGTTTGGATAGAAAACACTCTAATGTTTCTAAAACTGTAAAAATAATGTCTGTGTGTATATCATAACTTATTTGGCAGGTGAAACCCCGAGGACAAACCATCCAGGAGGAATTTTTTGTTGTTGAGGTGACTCTGTTTTCAAATGGTTTTGTGTGGCACTTGGTTGCAGTTCCTATTGCTTCCACTAGATGTCAACAGTCTTTAGAAATTGGTTGATGTTTTTCTTTAGAGAAATGAAGAAGTTCGGCTATTCAGAACGAGGGTCCAGCCTAGTGCTCTCTAATGTTTTGATGCGCACTCCAGGTCACGCGCTTCACGTTGTTTTTATCCGGTATTGAACACAGTTTATCCCATCTTAAATTTTCTCGATTATTTACGTTTTAAAATACCTAAAGTTGGATTAGGAAAGTTGTTTGAAATGTTTGGACAGCATTTACAGGTATCGTATTAGATATTTTGTAGTCATGCTGGGCGAGTTGGAACCAGTGTTTTTTTTAAATCAAACGCGCCAAATAAATGGACATTTTGGAGATATAACAACGAAATTAATCGAACAAAAGGACCATTTGTGATGTTTATGGGACATATTGGAGTGCCAAAAGAAGAAGCTCTTCAAAGGTAAGGCACGAATTATATCATTATTTCTGAGGTTTGTGTCGCGCCTGGTGGGTTGAAATATGATTGTCGTGGGTTGAAATATGATTGTCATGTGTTTGTTTGATGGGGTGCTGTCCTCAGATAATCGCATAGTTCGCTTTTGCCGTAAAGCCTTTTTGAAATCTGACACGGTGGCTAGATTAACAAGGAGATTAACAAGGAGACTGCGTGAATCAGGCCTTCATGTTCGAATTGCTGCAAGGAAACCACTACTAAAGGAGAAGAAGAAGAAGAGACTTGCTTGGGCCAAGAAACACGAACAATGGACATTAGACCGGTGGATATCTGTCCTTGGGTCTGATGAGTCCAAATTTGAGATTTTTGGATCTGAGCGTCATGTCTTTGTGAGACGAGGAGTAGATGAACATAAGTCACTCTTAACCAGCATGGCTTCCACAGCATTCTACAGCTATATGCCATCCCATCTGGTTTGGGCTTAGTCCCACTGTCATTTGTTTTTCAACAGGACAATGACCCAACACACCTCCTGGCTGTGTAAGAGCTATTTGATCAAGTAGGAGAGTGATGGAGTGCTGCATCAGATGACCTGGCCTACACAATCCCCCGACACAATCCCCCACATTTCCAGAGATGGAAGTAATTTTTACTGTACTTTTTGGTACCTTTGAATCTAATGTATTGTATCAAGATGGTTTGGGATGAGTTGGATCGCAGAGGTTGTGTGAACAAACTGCACATTTTCGAGTAGCCTTTAATTATCTCCAGCACAAGGTGCACCTGTGTAATAACCAAGCTGTTCAATCAGCTTCTTGATATGCCACACCTGTCAGGTGGATGGATTATCTTGGCAAAGAATAAATGTTGACTAACAGTGATGCTCATGAAACATCCAACACTTTACATGTTGCATTTATATTTTGTTTTTTTGTTGTTACTATCAGTTTTAGGAACATTTACCCAAAATATGACATCAGCGATAATCAAAATGTTGAACATCTGTGAATGTCTAAGTAAGAAATTGGTCCATTTAAACAGCAATGTGTCGAACCCTTTCAACAACGGGGAGATGTTACTGATGTGCTTTGTATCTGCGACGTAAAAACAAGTTTTGGACTTCCACACAAAATTACTTCTTTAGTTATTTTATGTTTAAGGAAGTGTGTAGGTCACATTCTGTATCATACAGCTATGAAAGTTATATATTTAGAACCACCTGTTCAATTGGAATCCAGCGACGTCTGTGTCTTCAGTGTCCTAGAACTGTCCAGGTTTTTGTGTTCTGACTTGTAAAACAGGATGAATAAAATAAGTAATGTAAACATAGCAGTAATTACCAGGAAGCTCTACATTTGTTTTAAAATCACACTAAGATTGTTAAAACTGGCCTCGGGTTATTGAGAGATCTGATTTAGGATTTACCCTCGTAGCAAGGTTGTTTTATCATGTGGTTTCATTCGGGTCTCTATTTAAAAATAACACTGTCTTTGGCAGCAGAAAGACCAGACTCGGAGGAACCAGAGCCAGGGACGTCCAAACTAGCAAGACGACACCACTGCTCCCACTGTGGAAAGTGTTTCAACCAGAGAGTAAACATGAAAGCTCACGAGAGAATACACACAAGAGAGAAGCCTTACCACTGCTCCCAATGTGGAAAGAGTTTCAACCAGAGAGGACACCTGAAACGGCATGAGAGAATACACACAGGAGAGAAGCCTTACCACTGCTCCCAATGTGGAAAGTGTTTCAACCGGTTGAGGGTGCTGAAACAACATGAGAGAATACACACAGGAGAGAAGCCTTACCACTGCTCCCAATGTGGAAAGAGTTTCAACCAGAAAGCAAACCTGAAAGCTCACGAGAGAATACACACAAGAGAGAAGCCTTACCACTGCTTCCAATGTGGAATGTGTTTCAACCAGAGAGGACACCTGAAACGGCATGAGAGAATACACACAGGAGAGAAGCCTTACCACTGCTCCCAATGTGGAAAGTGTTTCAACCGGTTGAGGGTGCTGAAACAACATGAGAGAATACACACAGGAGAGAAGCCTTACCACTGCTCCCAATGTGGAAAGAGTTTCAACCAGAAAGCAAACCTGAAAGCTCACGAGAGAATACACACAAGAGAGAAGCCTTACCACTGCTTCCAATGTGGAATGTGTTTCAACCAGAGAGGACACCTGAAACGGCATGAGAGAATACACACAGGAGAGAAGCCTTACCACTGCTCCCAATGTGGAAAGTGTTTCAACCGGTTGAGGGTGCTGAAACAACATGAGAGAATACACAGAGGAGAGAAGCCTTACCACTGCTCCCAATGTGGAAAATGTTTCATCCATTCAGGGGATCTGAAACAACATGAGAGAATACACACAGGAGAGAAGCCTTACCACTGCTCCCAGTGTGGAAAGTGTTTTAACCAGAGAGGACACCTGAAACGGCATGAGAGAATACACACAGGAGAGAAGCCTTACCACTGCTC
Organism: Oncorhynchus clarkii lewisi; assembly: GCF_045791955.1. Classification (NCBI taxonomy): domain Eukaryota; kingdom Metazoa; phylum Chordata; class Actinopteri; order Salmoniformes; family Salmonidae; genus Oncorhynchus; species Oncorhynchus clarkii. The sequence goes on from NC_092163.1 coordinate 5,501,664, forward strand.
CCAATGTGGAAAGTGTTTCTCCCGGTCGGGGACGCTGAAAGAACATGAGAGAATACACACAGGAGAGAAGCCTTACCACTCCTCCCAATGTGGAAAGTGTTTCAACCGGTAGGAGGAGCTGAAACAACATGAGAGAATACACACAGGAGAGAAGCCTTACCACTGCTCCCAATGTGGAAAGTGTTTCAACCGGTCGGGGGAGCTGAAACAACATGAGAGAATACACACAGGAGAGAAGCCTTACCACTGCTCCCAATGTGGAAAGTGTTTCAACCAGAGAGGAAACCTGAAAAAGCATGAGAATACACACAGGGCAGAAGCCTTACCACTCCGCCCAGGTTGCAAAGCTTTTGCCCATTTAGGAAGCCTGAAAGAACACATTAGACTGCACACAGAGGAGAAGGCTTAGAAAAGCTCAGACTGTGGGAAAACATATTACTCATAAGTCACTTAAACGTCATTAGAGAATCCACACAGGAGAGAGAAATTACTTCTCTTAGCGTGTATATTGATATTTCACATCACATTGACTTAAAATTCATCAGAGAACATACACAGTGCTCCCGTTGTCTTATATTGTTGACTGACAATGTGTTTACCTGTCTTTACCAGATGAAATTAAATGGTACAGGGTATACTCAAACATATATTTGTTTGTTTCTATTAGAAAACATGAAGTGAATATGGAGTATGTCAGTTTGAATACAGAGTAGATCAGATTCCATGTGTTTAAACGGTCCTTTTTTAAACTCTTTGTGTTTATCTGGGTGTGTCATTCCTCCAGCACTACAGATAATCAAGTGATATTTGGATGTGATGCATTAGTTCCATTGTTGACATTTGCATTGTAGCCCACTGATGATTTAATGAAATGAAAATGTTCAGACTCTGTAATGGAAAATGTTTGTGTGTCCACATAACTGAGTATGTGACTAACCTTGTGAAACTGTCCTATTATAAGCTCCTGTTTTTGGGACTATCATCCTGTGTTGCAAACCAATTTGCACCTGTGTCCTTGTATGAATAAAGTCCCGCCCAGGAACAGGAAACTATAAAGATATTTGCTAATCACTCAATGCTTCAGGAATTCAGACTGTCTACACTGCGCTGTGACTCTGTTATTCTCTCTGAGCTCAGAAATAAAGAATCTTGGTTTGACTTGGACTCCAGCAGATCCTTATTTTATAATATCCACCACAACTCTCCCAAGGATTGCTGTTTATCATTGTCTCAAAGAAGAGTTCCTCGTTCCACTTTCCTGGGGGAATTTACAAGCCTCCCACTGATTGAATAAACATTGTTTCCACAGGTAACATTTTGTATTTCACCCAACCAGCAACCGATATCCAATGACAGGTAACATTTAGTGTTTCACCCAACTTGCAACCGAAATCCAATGACAGGTGACATTTTGTGTAGATTTCATGTTAAATTCACTTTAGTTGACGAATCAAAGAAATGTAAATAGAAACTAGATGTTGAACTGACGTCTGTGCCCAGTGGGCTGGTTTGAATAAGCAGCAGGTGTTGGATCGATATCCACCTTAGTAGCTAAGTTTCCATGTCATTTGAGACAGATTTTCATGTGAATATTCTCAAATCTGCATAAAACAATATATACATTTTCCCACCAGAAATGTTTCTATCAAACAGATTTATTGCAGATTAAAGGCTTTGCGTGACAAATAAATAACTTATGCTGTTAAATTCCCAATGGTTTCCATCGCATTTTCAACTCTACTGATGGTTTAACAAAACTGTTGCATTATATAGCAAAAATTATCTTGTCCCCCCCATGCACTGTAGCCAGCAGCTCATAGATACAGTGTTGGTAGGCTACCTACATGATGAGATTATTATGGATGAGAGCGATATTATTTTATTTGTCAAATGGCAGCCAAGCATCGATCATCATGTCACCTGTCACCAGAATAAGACCATCAAAATGTATTGGAAAGGAGCATCAAGCTCATCACGTGCACTTTCACCACCCTGTGAAGTTCATAACTTATTTAATCTGTAGCCTAATAAACTACATGGGTTCCCAAGTCATAGTGGGAGGACCACACAACATAACGTGACTCCAAGTTAACTAAGATGTGATGGTTATTATATAAATATTTGTTCATAAAGGAGTTTCCACCTCCATTTCTCGCTTATACATTTTTACTGACACAAAAAGTCCCCACCATGTCAAACAAACTAACATATAGTTTGTCGGCTTTTATAAAATTGTTCAGGCATATCCTGTTTCCATCAGCCCGGTCATTACTTTTGAAATGGTTGGATCAATATCCACCTTCATGATGTGGATGAAGCCTGATTTGGAATGTCTGACTAGTTCTATATGATGTCATAATTCACCCCTCTGATAATCAAGTGATATTTGGAATGTCTGAGTAGTTCTATCTGATGACATTTGCTCCATTGTTTACATGTCAGTTGGTTTGGTGACATCTTAGTGTGTCTTGAAATAGGATTATTAATCATAAACTCCTATAGCAACAATACAATGCAGCTTTGACATCAAGAAGAGAACGGGCTGATGGGTGGTGGTGCTACTCTATAGGTAAGGCTGTTCAATATGAATGTTCAATACACACAATAGGTTGATCAGTAGCCAGTTATTCTCAAACCAGTTCCGAAAAAAATTGAGTTATTTTTAAATCGTATATCTTAGTTATTCCATAGAAAGTATCTGTGAGGGGGAAAACTGTGTTTATACGCTAACATCCAAGCTAAAATCGCCTGCTTATTGAAGTAGTGGTTTTGTGGAGCGATGGGTAACGATGCTTCGTGGGTGACTGATGTTGATGCGTGCAGAGGGTCCCTGGTTCGCGCCCGGGTATGGGCGAGGGGACAGATTAAAGTTATACATACAGTATCAATGTAACACATTTGCTAATTTAACAAGCAAATTACGTTTAAATGAACCAATAGATAGCGTTTTGAACATAATTCTGTTTACCTAAGAGTAAAATACACAAGATTGGTCTAAAGAGCTTCAATGTTTTGGTTTTAGGTTTGCTCGCAAAGCACAGCGTGTTTCAATCAGAAGCCTTTTGTCGCTGTTGAAGAAGTCCTCCTGTCACGTCCACTAGATTATACGTCACGCAAGAAGCATCCCTGATGAAGACAGCTTGGCTGTCGTGACGTTGGTAATTAAATTATTGCATCTGAGCTCCAGGAGTGTGCGGGTCTCTTTTATTTTCACGCAAGTAGCATCACCTGAAAAACTCATATCGCCATCTGCTGACTGGAGGGGGTAACGCAGTTTGGAAAAATATGAATTACAATGTTCAGTCTGGCAAACAACGTCATAAGAAGTCATTACATTTTTGTTCTGACTTGCGCTGCAAACTGTGGGACCTTATATAGACAGGTGTGTGCCTTTCCAAATCATGTCCAATCAATTTAATTTACCACAGGTGGACTCCAATCAAGTTGTAGAAACATCTCAAGGATGATCAAGATGCACCTGAGCTCAATTTCAATTCTCATAGCAAAGGGTCTGAATACTTATGTAAATCAGTTATTTCAGTTTAAAAATACATATACATTTGTAATACTTTCTAAAGGCACTGTATGTATAAACATATATTTTCCTTTGTTTTCCACTAACCCTATCACCCCTTCCCTGATTGGAGGAAACTAATGCACAACAACTTTTTGGCTTCTAAGTCCAGCTTATACATACTATATACATTTTACAGACAATGTGTTATACAATAGTTATATTTATCATTCAGTTACCCTAAACCTCTCCCATCTATCTCTGAAGACCATCCAGTCCTATCCTTCAGTTACCCTAAACCTCTCCCATCTATCTCTGAAGACCATCCAGTCCTATCCGTCAGTTACCCTAAACCTCTCGCATCGATCTCTGAAGACCATCCAGTCCTATCCTTCAGTTACCCTAAACCTCTCCCATCTATCTCTGAAGACCATCCAGTCCTATCCTTCAGTTACCCTAAACCTCTCGCATCGATCTCTGAAGACCATCCAGTCCTATCCTTCAGTTACCCTAAACCTCTCCCATCTATCTCTGAAGACCATCCAGTCCTATCCTTCAGTTACCCTAAACCTCTCCCATCTATCGCTGAAGACCATCCAGTCCTATTCTTCAGTTACCCTAAACCTCTCCCATCTATCTCTGAAGACCATCCAGTCCTATTCTTCAGTTACCCTAAACCTCTCCCATCTATCTCTGAAGACCATCCAGTCCTATCCTTCAGTTACCCTAAACCTCTCCCATCTATCTCTGAAGACCATCCAGTCCTATTCTTCAGTTACCCTAAACCTCTCCCATCTATCTCTGAAGACAACCCCATTTGATTTCTATTTGCCATATATTTTTAACTGTGATGTTTCACAAAAGTTCTTGACCTTTATATTCTCATAGTTGCTGCAGATAGTAAATTAAAAATAAACATGTTTGCTAAAAGTATTATTATATTATTGATCAATTGTCTATGACTTTTCAAATCCCCCAGTAGTGCTGTCTGCAGAGTTAGCTCCAGGTAAATGTTGTCATTCCTTGACATGCGACCAAAAACAAGCTACATATGGACAGAACTAAAACAAATGATCTAATGATTCTGTCTCTTCGCAGCTAAATCTGCAGAGGTTCATTGTATCCCCCATATATAGAACATTGTATTGGTTGCAAGAATTTTGTATAATAATTCAAATTGAAAAATTCCAAGTTTTGAATCTTGCGTCATTCATAATTTTCTTTAGCCTTTCTAGGGAGTTTTTCCTAGCCACCGTGCTTCTACATCTGCATTGCTTGCTGTTTGGGGTTTTAGGCTGGGTTTCTGTACAGCACTTTGAGATATAAGCTGATGTACAAAGGGCTATATAAATACATTTGATTTGATTTACAAAGATTAAACCTTTTTTATGTATTAAATTTTACTTTTTTTTTTTAATCAATTAGTATATTTGAGTTTATCCAGAATTTTTGTAGTATTATTTGTTCCATCTTTTCTGGTGGATTAAACTGAAATTGCAACCAACTTTCTATGGCTTGTATTGTAATACAGCCCGACAGGATGCTTTCATTGTGCATCTGTGAAACTGTGTGAGGGTTTTAGGTGACAAGCCAAATTTCTTGTGCCTCCTGATGTTGAAGAGGCTCTGTTGCGCCTTCTTCACCACAGTTTGTTCTTAGGGTCCTTGAATGCTGCAGAAGTGTTTTGGTACCCTTCCCAAGATGTGTGCCTCAACGTAATCCTGTCTCGAAGCTCTACGGACAATTCCTTCTACCTCGTGGCTTGGTTTTTGCTCTGACAGTCTCATAGCAAGGGGTCTGAATACTTACTGTTATGTAAATAAGGTATTTCTGCTTTTTATCTTTTAATAAATTAGCTACATTTTCTAAAAACCTGTTTTTGCTTTCTCATATTGGGGTATTGTGTAGATTGCTGATAGAGAACCAGTTCAGAATATATAATTTTTTAAAATCCATTTTAAAATAAGGCTGTAACTTAACAAAATGTGGAAAAAGTCAAGGGGTCTGAATACTTTCCGAATGCACTGTAGAAACATCACATTGAATATTCACCTCACTTTTGAAAAGCTCCCTGAGGAAAAAAGGATTCCCAGATTATCTTTTAGATATTCTGTCTTCAGGATGTTCTAGGTTGATGGCTGTTAGAGAGTGGAGGGGCAGTTGAGTGAGCTGGGGACTTTTATTGACCTGCCTCTGGGAGCCTGACAGCTTGTGACATGATGAGAGAGTGAGACAGGGTCTACCTGTAAGATATTCAGGTAGGTGAATTTAACAATGACTTGCAGGCAGTTGGTTTAGAATAACTATGACCAAAAATGAATACAAATTATACCACCACTCAAAAGGGCACTTCGGAGACTGTAAGAGCAAAGGGGCATGTGCTCTACACAGGTAGAGTCCTGTCTGTCCACCTCCTATCTGTCCTTAAACAAAGTGGGCACTGCTTCATGAGGCAACAGCAACACTCACCTAAATAGCCCACATGCCACTGGGTGAGAGAAGTTTTCATTATTTTTGGGCAGCATTATGTGAGGTGTTATTATGTGTTGTTAGCGATGAGCCGTGGTCAATTTAGCTTGGAATATGCCACCCTCTTCAATCTGTCACCTAATCCTGTCTAATGGGCAGGCCAATCCTGGAGGAAAGTATTGGCTGTAAGAAGGAAGAGAAAAAATAACATCTGTTTGTTTTTAAATGACTAGTTATGACATTGCTTGCCAGAATTAACATTGTAATTGAGATTTTTCTCCAGTCTGCGTTACTCATTCCAGTCAGCAGATGGCGATGTGAATCTTTCAGTTGATGCTTCTTGCGTGACGTATAATCTAGTGGACGGAACAGGAGGCTTCTTCAACAGCGACAAAAGGCTTCTGATTCAACCAACGTGGTGGTTTACTAGCGAACATTAAACCGAAACATTGAAGCGTTTAAGACAAATCTTGTGTATATTACTCTTTGTGTTTTAAACACAATTCTGTTGGCCTATCTACTAGTTCATTGAAACGTAGATTGCTTGTTAAATTAGCTAATGTGGTACATTTATACTGCACGAGGCTAATCGCCCGGAACATGAGCTCACTAAACTCGACGGAGAAAGAAGCTCTGGTGAGAGGAGACGAAGAAGCTTTCAGGATGAAAAGGGAGGAAGAGGAGGCTATCGCATTGAAAGTAGAGGAAGAACCCTTTGGAGTAAAAGAGGAAGAGGAGGCTATCTCAATAAAAGAGGAGGAAGACGTTTTGGGAGTGAAAAAGGAGGAGGAAACTGAAGATCCGATTAAGACCAGTGAGAACTGTCTTAAAAACGGGCACAAAATATGCATTTCTTGAACTAATGTTGGGTTTGAAAGGGGCATTCTAATGAAGTTCTACAATTTAATATGTTGTTCAGTACTCAATACATTGTTAACGGTGCAATCCGTCATTGGTACATATATTTTTGTGACTTTTATATTAGATTTATTGAAATATCCATGTAGTCCACGTTAAAGTGCACTTCATCTAACAGGCTTTTCAAATTCAACATTGGTGCATAATTTCTACTTAAATTGTCAAAGGGACGCAAAAGGCACCCTTTTCGTGGAAAGACCCTTTTACGTTTGCAACACAAACAATATTTTCAGAAATCATGAGGAAAGTGGCCATTATAGGCCCTTTTCTTAGACATAGTCATGCCTCTTGTAAGACTCTGTGATTGCAATTGATGGTCATAAGTTCACCATCTGTTTGACGTTCTCGTTCACACAGGAGAGAGACATGACTATGGTGGATCCTCTGGGGAGCCTCAACAACATCCTGATGCTGACGAGGAAGAGAAGAGTCTCTCCAGATCAGAACACCAGATGGTACAGCTTGGTCTGGTCTAGCATACAGTTTGCTCTATCTGAGTCTGGGCTGGGTTTCTGTAAAGCACTTCATGACAACAGTGACATCAGCATCCATAATGATGTGCGTCTGTGTCCCCTCTTTATGGTTACCAGGACAACGCTAGCCCTTCCTCCCTCCCGGAGTCCCCGTGTCATGCCTCTCCTGTTAGCACCTTACTGCTGGGTATGAAGAGGTTGTCTGTGCTGCTGGTGGACTGCAGGAAAACAATGGGGCTGAGTGGAACTGTGGGAGGAGGAGAAGAGATGAAAGGATCAGATTTGACTCATCAAAGTAAGTGCTGTAGTTTAGTTTGAACAAATACAATAGATCTGCCCACTGGTATCTGTTACCAGGACAACCAGCAGAGTTCTGTTCGTTGTCAGGAAGATAGAGTAGTGGATATGGATGTTATGAATATCATAACACTGAAAAAGGATTCTGCCAATGAAAAGAGAGAAACCGATTGACCATATAAAACCTTGATGAAAGTCAGCTTTGGAGAGAAAGTTTCAAGATGATCCATTGTAAGGTGCTTGTTTTACAAAAAAAAATTCTCAAAACATTATGGATGTTACATTGCCTGTCCCAGTCAAACCCCTATCTTTACTAGACTGTAGAACAGGCAAACTAAACTCAAGACACTGTTAATTAATTAACTAATACTGGAGGAAAGCTGTGATCAGGCTGCCTACTCAAGAGAAAGCTTCAAACTGTAACCAGTGCCTGCAACCTTGTTCAGGTTATCAATCAACCTACCAGGGTAGTTACAAACAGTACAGAAATTGAATCAACATATTTTGATCATATCTTTACTATTGCTGCAGAAATGTGTTTGAAAGCAGTATCCAAATTCATCGGCTGTTGTGATCACAATATAGTAGTCATATCTAGGACAAGCAAAGTTCCAAAAGGCTGGGCCTAATGTTCTATATAAGAGGTCATACAATTGTTTGTGGTGATTCCTATGTTGTTGATGTTATTAGGTTCTTTTTTTTCACAGTAAATAACTCACAAACTCTCGAGAAGCTTTAACCAAGTTGAATTACTCCCAAATGTTCTGTACATCTGTAATTCAGACAACCCAACATTTGTTCCATTCAGATATATATCCCACTTAAGACACTCCTCCTTCTCTCCAATCCTTACATCTTATGGTTCCACAGGAAGAGAGTAAAGAGGGTAACAGGATACCAGACCTTTATCTCCCTGATGAGAATCTGTCCTGACCTCAACCTCTCCTTCATCTAATCCACAGATGTTCGTCTGCCTCCCCTGTTTCACACTTTGCTCTCCTCTCGTCCACCCAACACATTCCAAAGCCACCTGTCTTTCTTCAGAGAACCATTAACTTCTGACATAACAGCCAGTCTCTTTCACGTCCTATCACTTCTTTAATGTCTCCATGTTCAAAGTTTGGCCGATTCCAACAATGGAAACAATATTTGTTGGTCCGTGGTGTGTAATGACGAGCAACCAGACGCTGCCCTTGACACGTTTATGAAATTGCTTATCCCAGTTACTAATAAGCATGCACCCATTAAGAAAATGACTATAAAAACTGTTAAATTCACGTGGATTGATGAGGAATTTAAAAATGGTATGATGAAGAGGGAGGCAAAAGAGATGGCATATAGGTCTGGCTGAATAACTGATTGGCAAACCTATTGCAAATTGAGACATCATTTGACTAAACTGAATAAAAAGAAGAAACTACACTATGAAACAAAGATAAATGACATGAAGAATGATTGTAAAAAGCTTTGGAACACCTTCAATTCAATTTTGGGTAAAAAAATCAACAATGGCATGGTGTCTGACAACGTGGATGGAAAATGATTGAGGATAATAGCGGCCGATATTGCCAGTTCTATTCGCATTATCTTCAATTTAAGCCCACTAGAAAGTGTGTTCCCTAGTGAGACAGCATAGGATAACACAGCATTATCGGCATAATTCATCGTTCAGCTTTGTCTCCTAAAACATGTTATTTTCTCAAACTCAGAACCATAAACCAATCCTCCAGGCATATATCAAATCCATCCTATCTTGACAAGATCACAGAGACACACTGACTGGCACACAGACATTGTGGAGCCAAGAGATACACGCTTGACCTCTCCCCTCTCTCCGGCCCAAACAACTTAGTCTTGACATAGAACAGATACTGCAACCCCGCCACAGTATTATACAAAAATAACATTCTGATGAGAAGTAACTTACAAACATATGATGAATATAAAACATCTTACCTATGTTACCAACCACTCCGATTATTCCCCAACACCTGTCTAACAGAACACAGTGTTCTTTAATGGAAGCCTGTACAACAAAATCAAGGTAGAATCAGGAATTCCCCAGGGCAGCTGTTTGGCACCTTCTTTTTTCAATCTTTACCAACAACATGCCAGTGACATTTAAGTAAAGCCAGTGTGTCTATGTATGCGGATGACTCAACACTGTACACGTCAGCTACTACAGCGACTGAAATGACTGCAACATTTAACATAGAGCTGCAGTTAGTTTGAGAATGGGTGGCAAGGAATAAGTTAGTCCTAAATATTTCTGATCACCTTAAGTTACATGGCCTACTACGCTAATTCTGTAGCAGTATTGTTAGAGGGGGGTAAATATGAAGATTTTGTTGGTGCGCCAGGCAGGTATTAACCCTAGTTATTAAAGTTAGTTATTACCTATTATAACATTGTTATTATTATTAAATATTATTAAATCCGAAAGGATGAGAGTAGAATAGATAGAGTAATGCTTCCAGACACATTCTAAACATGGTGGAGACTTAGAGGACTGTAGCATCTAATGATGAAGCATTATGGAGTCTTAAAGGAGGACTGTAGCATCTGATGATGAAACATCATGGAGTCTTAAAGGAGGACTGTAGCATCTAATGATGAAACATTATGGAGTCTTAAAATAGGACTGTAGCACCTAATGATGAAACATTATGGAGTCTTAAAGGAGGACTGTAGCATCTAATGATGAAACATTATGGAGTCTTAAAGGAGGACTGTAGCATCTAATGATGAAACATTATGGAGTCTTAAAGGAGGACTGTAGCATCTAATGATGAAACATTATGGAGTCTTAAAGGAGGACTGTAGCATCTAATGATAAAACATTATGGAGTCTTAAAGGAGGACTGTAGCATCTAATGATGAAACATTATGGAGTCTTAAAGGAGGACTGTAGCATCTAATGATGAAACATTATGGAGTCTTAAAGGAGGACTGTAGCATCTAATGATGAAACATTATGGAGTCTTAAAGGAGGACTGTAGCATCTAATGATGAAACATTATGGAGTCTTAAAGGAGGACTGTAGCATCTAATGATAAAACATTATGGAGTCTTAAAGGAGGACTGTAGCATCTAATGATAAAACATTATGGAGTCTTAAAGGAGGATTGTAGCATCTAATGATGAAACATTATGGAGTCTTAAAGGAGGCCTGTAGCATCTGATGATGAAACATTATGGAGTATTAAAGGAGGACTGTAGCATCATGAGGTAGTCACTGGGAATTCATTTCAATTAATTGCCTTTTTAGAAGTTAAGTTGTGGAATTTCTTTCCTTATGTTTGGGATAGGGGGCAGTATTTTAACGTCTGGATGAAAAGCGTTCCCAAAGTAAACTACCTGCTACCTGCCCAGAAGCTAGGATATGCATATAATTGGTAGGTTTGGATAGAGAACTCTCTAAAGTTTCTAAAACTGTTACAATAATGTCTGTGAGTATAACATAACTTATTTGGCAGGTGAAACCCCGAGGACAAACCATCCAGGAGGATTTTTTTGTTGTTGAGGTGACTCTGTTTTCAAATGGTTTTGTGTGGCACTTGGTTGCAGTTCATATTGCTTCCACTAGATGTCAACAGTCTTTAGAAATTGGTTGATGTTTTTCTTTAGAGAAATGAAGAAGTTCGGCTATTCAGAACGAGGGTCCAGCCTAGTGCTCTCTAATGTTTTGATGCGCGCTCCACGTTGTTTTTATCCGGTATTGAACACAGTTTATCCCATCTTAAATTTTCTCTATTATTTACGTTTTAAAATACCTAAAGTTGGATTAGGAAAGTTGTTTCAAATGTTTGGACAGCATTTACAGGTATCGTATTAGATATTTTATTAATTAAGCCTTTTTGAAATCTGACACGGTGGCTAGATTAACAAGAAGTTAAGCTGTGCACTTGTGAATGCATGAAAGTTAAATATTTCTAATAAATAAATAAATACTTTGCACTCGGCAATTTGACAGGATGTTGTCAACGTTCCGCTAGCAGGTTTTATTGTGTTTTAACCTTTTGGAACTACTCCTCCCGGATCCGGGAGAATTGTCATCAACTACACTAATTAGCATAACGCAACGGACAAAAAATCTTACTAGAAAATATTCATTTTCATGAAATCACAAGTGAAATATAGTGAAACACAGCTTAGCCTTTTGTTAATCACCCTGTCATCTCAGATTTTGAAATTATGCTTTACAGCCAAAGCAAGACAAGCATTTGTGTAAGTTTATCGATAGCCTAGCATAGCATTATGTCAAGCTAGCAGCAGGGAGCTTGGTCACGAAAATCAGAAAAGCAATCAAATTTAATCGTTTACCTTTGATGAGCTTCAGATGTTTTCACCCACGAGACTCCCAGTTAGACAGCGAATGTTAATTTTGTTCCATAAAGATGATTTTTTATAGCCAAAATACCTCCGTTTATTCTTCACGTTTTGTTGAGAAATTCACCGGAAGTTGCGGTCGCGACAACGAAACTATGTCTAGTGACTGTAGACACATTAGGGAAGCCATAGAAAAAGGAATATGGTTGATATCCCTTTCAATGGTCAATAGGGAATCATAGGAACGCAGAGGTTTCAAAATAAGAGTCACTTCCTGATTGGATTTTTCTCAGGCTTTCGCCTGCAATGTCAGTTCTGTTATATTCACAGACAATATTTGTACAGTTTTGGAAACTTTAGAGTGTTTTCTATCCTAAGCTGTCAATTATATGCATATTCTAGCACCTTGTCCTGAGAAATAGCCCGTTTACTTTGGGAACGTTATTTTTCCATAAAATAAAATAGTGCCCCCTAGTTTCAAGAGTTAATGTGCCATAACAGGTTTTAATGTGTTTGAGCCAATCAGTTGTGTTGCGACAAGGTAGGGGGGTATACAGAAGATAGCCCTATTGGGTTAAAGACGAAGTCCATATTATGTCCTGAACAGCTCAAATAAGCAAAGAGAAGCAACAGTCCATCATTACTTTAAAGACCACCACAAGAATGGAAGACCCAGAGTTACTTCTGATGCATAAGTTCATCAGAGTTACCAGCCTTAGAAATTGCAGCCCAAATAAATGCTTCACAAAGTTCAAGCAACATACACATCTCAACATCATCGGTTCAGAGGAGACTGCGTGAATCAGGCCTTCATGGACAAATTGCTGCAAGGAAACCACTACTAAAGCACACCAATAAGAAGAAGACTTGCTTGGGCCAAGAAACACGAGCAATGGACATTAGACCGGTGGATATCTGTCCTTGGGTTTGATGAGTCCAAATTTGAGATTTTTGGTTCCGAGCGTCATGTCTTTGTGAGACGAGGAGTAGATGAACAGATTATCTCCGCATGTGTGGTTCCCACCGTGAAGCATGGAGGAGGAGATGTGATGGTGTGTGGGTGCTTTGCTATTGACAATGTCAGTGATTTATTTATTCAAGTCACACTTAACCAGCATGACTACCACAGCATTCTGCAGCGATATGCCATCCCATCTGGTTTGGGCTTAGTCCCACTGTCATTTGTTTTTCAACAGGACAATGACCCAACACACCTCCAGGCTGTGTAAGAGCTATTTGACCAAGAAGGAGTGCTGCATCAGATGACCTGGCCTCGACCTCACCCAAATCGAGATGATTTGGGATTAGTTGGATCGCAGAGTGAAGGAAAAGCAGCCTACAAGTTCTCAGCATATATGGGAACTCCTACAAGACTGTTGGAAAAGGATTCCAGTTGAAGCTGGTTGAGAGAAAGCAAGGGTGGCAACTTTTGAAGAATAAAATATATATTTTGATTTAACACTTGTGGTTACTACATGATTCCATGTGTTTTTTAATAATTTTGATGTCTTTATTATTCTACAATGTAGAAAATAGTAAAAATAAAGAAAAACCCTTGAATGAGTAGGTGAGTCCAAACTTTTGTCTGGTACTGTACTTTAAATTCCCTGACAACAGCTCCAGTGGACATTCCTGCAGTCAGCATGCCAATTGCCCGCTCCCTCAGAGATCTGTGGCATTGCTGTGTGACCAAACTGCACATTTTCGAGTAGCCTTTTATTACCCCCAGCACAGGGTGCACCTGTGTAACAATCACGCTGTTCAATCAGCTTCTTGATATGCCACACCTGTCAGGTGGATGGATTATCTTGGCAAAGAATAAATGTTGACTAACAGGGATGTAAAAAATTCTGCAATCTTTTTTTTCAGCTCATGAAACATCCAACACTTTACATGTTGCGTTTATATTTTTGTTTATTGTTGTTACTATCAGTTTTAGGAACATTTACCCAAATACTTCACCTTATTTTTTACTTTACCCAAAATATGACCTCAGCGATAATCAAAATGTTGAAAATCTGTGAATGTCTAACTAAGAAATTGGTCGAGCAATGTGTCGAACCCTTTCAACAACGGGGAGATGTTACTGATGTGCTTTGTATCTGCGACGTAAAAACAAGTTTTGGACTTCCACACAAAATTACTTTAGTTATTTTATGTTTAAGGAAGTGTGTAGGTCACATTATGTATCATACAGCTATGAAAGTTATATATTTAGAACCACCTGTTCAATTGGAATCCAGCGACGTCTGTGTCTTCAGTGTCCTAGAACTGTCCAGGTTTTTGTGTTCTGACTTGTAAAACAGGATGAATAAAATAAGTAATGTAAACATAGCAGTAATTACCAGGAAGCTCTACAAAACTGGCCTCAGGTTATTGAGAGATCTGATTTAGGATTTACCCTCGGAGCAAGGTTGTTTTATCATGTGGTTTCATTCGGGTCTCTATTTAAAAATAACACTATCTTTGGCAGGAGAAAGACCAGACTCAGAGGAACTAGAGCCAGGGATGACCAAACCAGCAAGACGACACCAGTGCTCCCAGTGTGGACAGCGTTTCAACCAAAAAGCAACCCTGAAACAACACGAGAGAATACACACAGGAGAGAAGCCTTACCACTGCTCCCAGTGTGGAAAGAGTTTTTACAATTTAGGGAACCTGAAACAACATGAGAGAATACACACAGGGGAGAAGCCTTACCACTGCTCCCAATGTGGAAGGTGTTTCAACCAATCGGGGGTGCTGAAACAACATGAGAGAATACACACAGGAGAGAAGCCTTACCACTGCTCCCAATGTGGAAGGTGTTTCAACCACTCGGGGGCGCTGAAACAACATGAGAGAATACACACAGGAGAGAAGCCTTACCACTGCTCCCAGTGTGGAAAGTGTTTCAACCAGTCAGGGAAGCTGAAACAGCATGAGAGAATACACACAGGAGAGAAGCCTTACCACTGCTCCCAGTGTGGAAAGAGTTTTTACGATTTAGGGAACCTGAAACAACATGAGAGAATACACACAGGAGAGAAGCCTTACCACTGCTCCCAATGTGGAAAGTGTTTCGGCCATTCAGGGAAGCTGGAACAGCATG
The DNA here is from genome assembly GCF_045791955.1 of Oncorhynchus clarkii lewisi. Lineage (NCBI taxonomy): Eukaryota > Metazoa > Chordata > Actinopteri > Salmoniformes > Salmonidae > Oncorhynchus > Oncorhynchus clarkii. Next base: position 5,516,755 of record NC_092163.1, read on the forward strand.
AGAGAATACACACTGGAGAGAAGCCTTACCACTGCTCCCATTGTGGAAAGTGTTTCACCCGTTCGCGGGAACTGGAACAGCATGAGAGAATACACACAGGAGAGAAGCCTTACCACTGCTCCCAATGTGGAAGGTGTTTCAAGCAGTCGGGGGCGCTGAAACAACATGAGAGAATACACACAGGAGAGAAGCCTTACCACTGCTCCCAGTGTGGAAAGAGTTTCAACCGGAAAGCATGCCTGAACCAACACGAGAGAATACACACAGGAGAGAAGCCTTACCACTGCTCCCATTGTGGAAAGCGTTTCAACCAGAGAGGAAACCTGAAAAAACATGAGAATACACACAGGAGAGAAGCCTTACCACTGCTCCCAGGGTGCAAACCATTTGCCCATTTAGGAAGCCTGAAAGAACACATTAGACTGCACACAAAGGAGAAGGCTTAGAAAAGCTCAGACTGTGGGAAAACATATTACTCATAAGTCACTTAAACATCATTAGAGAATTCACACAGGAGAGAGAAATGACTTCTCTTAGCGTGTATGTTGATATTTCACATCACATTGACTTAAAATTCATCAGAGAACATACACAGTGCTCCCGTTGTCTTATATTGTTGACTGACAATGTGTTTACCTGTCTTTACCAGATGAAATTAAATGGTACAGGGTATACTCAAACATATATTTGTTTGTTTTTATTAGAAAACATGAAGTGAATATGGAGTCTGTCCGTTTGAATATAAAGGAGATCAGGTTCCTTGTTTTAAATTGTCCTTTTTTAAAACTCTGGGTGTTTATCTGGGTGTGTCATTCCTCCAGCACTACAGATAATCAAGTGATATTTGGATGTGATGCATTAGTTCCATTGTTGACATTTGCATTGTTGGCCCACTGATGATTTAATGAAATGAAAATGTTCAGACTCTGTAATGGAAAATGTTAATTGTTTGTGTGTCCACATAACTGAGTATGTGACTAACCTTGTGAAACTGTATTATAAGCTCCTGTTCTTGGGAGTATCATCCTGTGTTGCAAACCAATTTGCACCTGTGTCCTTGTATGAATAAAGTCCCGCCCAGGAACAGGAAACTATAAAGATATGTGCTCATCACCCAATGCTTCAGGAATTCAGACTGTCTACACTGCGCTGTGTAACTCTGTTATTCTCTCTGAGCTCAGAAATAAAGAATCTTGGTTTGACTTGGACTCCAGCAGATCCTTATTTTATAATATCCACCACAACTCTCCCACAGATTGCTGTGTATAATTGTCTCAATGAAGAGTTCCTCTTTCGACTTTCCTGGGGGCATTTACAAACCTCCCACTGGTTGAATAAACGTTGTTACCCGAATGATGAGATTATTATTTTATTTGTCAAATGGCAACCAAGCAACGATCATCATGTCACCAGAATAAGAACCTCAAAATGTATTGGAAAGGAGCATCAAGCTCAACACATGCACTTTCACCACCCTGTGAAGTTCATAACTTATTTCATCTGTAGCCTAATAAACTACATGGTTTCTCAAGTCATAGTGGGAGGACCACACAACATATGTGACTCCAAGTTAACTAAGATGTGATTGTTATCATTAAGGAGTTTCCACAGCCATTTCTCACTTAGACATTTTTACTGACACAAATATACAAACAAATTGTCAAACGAAGTAACAAATCGTCTGTCAGCATTTATAAAAGTGTACAGGCATATCCTGTTTCCATCAGCCCGGTCATTACTTTGGAAATGGTTGGATCAATATCCACCTTCATGATATGGATGAAGCCTGATTTGGAATGTCTGAGTAGTTCTATATGATGTCATAATTCACCCCTCTGATAATCAAGTGATATTTGGAATGTCTGAGTAGTTCTATATGATGTCATAATACACCCCTCTGATAGTGATACATTTGCTCCATTGTTTCCATGTCAGTTGGTTTCCCACTCTGATGATTTATATCTGACAGAGGGGCTTTAAATGAATAGTATGGTGACATCTTAGTGTGTCTTGAAATAGGATTATTAATCAAAAACTCCTATAGCAACAATACACTGCAGCTTTGACATCAAGAAGAGAATGGGCTGATGGGTGGTGGTGCTACTCTATAGGTAAGGCTGTTCAATATGAATGTTCAAATAGTCACTTCTAGCCGGCCTCCGCCCAGTATCCTGTCCTGAACTTAGTCACTGTTACTAGCCGTCTACCACCCAGTACTCCACCCTGTATTCTAGTCAAGGCTCATCCTATATAACTACTGCTGTACACACCTTTTATATTCATATACGGTCCATAATGTCTAGACACACCATCATATACATTTTAAACAAATTGTATATATTTATATTCCAGACTCTGACATTCCTCGTTCTACCATTTCTATATTTCTAAATCCTTAAAATAAATTGTAGGGAAAATCAGTAGGTCACACAAATGACTATTTCTAAACAAAGATAATAGACAAGTAGAATGGGAGAGGTTTCTTATACTATCTATACTTACTCAGTGAAGAGACTCCAGGGATGGAGATGAAGGCTGTAGGAATGAAGATCAGACAGTGAAGAGACTCCAAGGGCGGTGATGAAGGCTGTAGGAATGAAGATCAGACAGTGAAGAGACTCCAGGGACGGAGATGAAGGCTGTAGGAATGAAGATCAGACAGTGAAGAGACTCCAGGGACGGTGATGAAGGCTGTAGGAATGAAGATCAGTCAGTGAAGAGACTCTAGGGGCGGTGATGAAGGCTGTAGGAATGAAGATCAGACAGTGAAGAGACTCCAGGGACGGAGATGAAGGCTGTAGGAATGAAGATCAGACAGTGAAGAGACTCCAGGGATGGAGATGAAGGCTGTAGGAATGAAGATCAGACAGTGAAGAGACTCCAGGGACGGTGATGAAGGCTGTAGGAATGAAGATCAGACAGTGAAGAGACTCCAGGGATGGTGATGAAGGCTGTAGGAATGAAGATCAGACAGTGAAGAGACTCCAGGGATGGTGATGAAGGCTGTAGGAATGAAGATCAGACAGTGAAGAGACTCCAGGGGCGGTGATGAAGGCTGTAGGAATGAAGATCAGTCAGCAATACTGGTCCTGTGGTCAGGTGGGGGAGTGGTCGATCCAGACAATGATTGTGAGGAAGCATGCGGGGAACAGGCTCCTTTCTACTACCATTCTGGGGTCTGGATACATGCCAACAAAGACTACAACTGCTTCAAACAATGGGAGAGGCTACCATTGACCATCACACTTTCTTTCATAACCAGGAAGCCCATGTTGAGCCAGCAGTGTTCCCATTATGGAAGAGGGAGCAGGAAGCCGTCATCCAGGGACAAGGACAAAGGTGCAGCACTGGTGTTAGTAGCTGATGACAGAAGTGACAGCCTGGACACACAGCAAAGTTTGACGCGATCAGTGTTGTTGAGCAGAGAATCAACCAGAGAATCAACCAGATTGATTCACAGTCAGTGTTGTTGAGCAGAGAGTGCTTTGTTGAAGCACTTTTGGCAGTGATTATAGCCTCAAGCCGCCTTGGGTATAACACTACAATCTTGGCACCCCTGTATTTGTGGTGTTTTCTCCCATTCTTCTCTGCAGATCCTCTCAAGATCTGTCAGGTTGGATGGAGAGCGTCAATGCGCAACTATTTTCAGGATTTCTTCAGAGTTGTTTGATCAGATTCAAATCCGGGCTCTGGCTGGGCCTCTCAAGGACATTCAGAGACTTGTCCCAAAGCCACTTCTATGTTGTCTTCGCTGTGTGCTTAGGGTCGTTGTCCTGTTGGAAGGTGAACCTTTGCCCCAGTCTGAGGTCCTGAGTGCTCTTGAGCAGGTTTTCACCAATTATCTCTCTGTACTTTGCTCCGTACATCTTTCCCTCGATCCTGACTAGTCTCCCAGTCCCTGCCGCTTAAAAATATCCCCAATAACACCATGATATTGCCACCACCACGATTCACCGTAGGGATGGTACCACCACCATGCTTCACCGTAGGGATGGTACCACCACCACGATTCACCGTAGGGATGGTGCCACCACCACGATTCACCGTAGGGATGGTACCACCACCACGATTCACCGTGGGATGGTACCACCACCACGATTCACCGTAGGGATGGTGCCAGGTTTCCTCCAGACCTGAGGCTTGGCATTCAGGCCAAAGTGTTTAATCTTGGTTTCATCAGATCAGAGAATCTTGTTTCTCATGGTCTGAGAGTCCTTTAGGTGCCTTTTGGCAAACTCCAAACAGACTTTCTGTCTGGCCACTCTACCAAAAAGGCCAAATTGGTGGAGTGCTGCAGAGATGGTTGTCCTTCTGGAAGGTTCTCCCATCTCCACAGAGGAACTCTTGAGCTCTGTCAGAGTGACCATCGGGTTCTCAGTAACGTCCCTGACCAAGGCCCTTCTCCCCTAATTGTTCAGTTTGGCTGGGCGGCCAGCACTAGGAAGTCTTGGTGGTTCCAAACTTTCCATTTAAGAATGATGGCGGCCACTGTGTTCTTTAGGACCTTCAATGCTGCAGAAATGCGTTGGTCCACTTCCCCAGATCGGTGACACAATCCTGTCTCGAAAGTATTATATCACATCAAATAAAGGCTACATAAAGTTCATGAGAGAACACGCATCTCCTCGTACACTTGTCTCATGTTTACAAAATAGAATTGTGCTTTTGGTCATTAAGCCTCATTAAATCAAACTGTATGAAGCTGTATGTATTTTATTTCAACACCTGCTCCTGATATGTACCTCTGTACTGGTACCTCCTGTATATAGCCTCCACATTGACTCTGTACTGGTACCTCCTGTATACAGCCTCCACATTGTCTCTGTACTGGTACCCCCTGTACATAGCCTCCACATTGACTCTGTACTGGTACCCCCTGTATATAGCCTCCACATTGACTCTGTACTGGTACCCCCTGTATATAGCCTCCACATTGACTCTGTACTGGTACCCCCTGTACATAGCCTCCACATTGACTCTGTACTGGTACCTCCTGTATATAGCCTCCACATTGACTCTGTACTGGTACCTCCTGTATATAGCCTCCACATTGACTCTGTACTGGTACCTCCTGTATATAGCCTCCACATTGACTCTGTACTGGTACCCCCTGTATATAGCCTCCACATTGTCTCTGTACTGGTACCTCCTGTATATAGCCTCCACATTGACTCTGTACTGGTACCCCCTGTATATAGCCTCCACATTGACTCTGTACTGGTACCCCCTGTATATAGCCTCCACATTGACTCTGTACTGGTACCCCCTGTATATAGCCTCTACATTGACTCTGTACTGGTACCCCCTGTATATAGCCTCCACATTGACTCTGTACTGGTACCCCCTGTATATAGCCTCCACATTGACTCTGTACTGGTACCCCCTGTATATAGCCTCCACATTGACTCTGTACTGGTACCCCCTGTATATAGCCTCCACATTGACTCTGTACTGGTACCCCCTGTATATAGCCTCCACATTGACTCTGTACTGGTACCCCCTGTATATAGCCTCCACATTGACTCTGTACTGGTACCCCCTGTATATAGCCTCCACATTGACTCTGTACTGGTACCCCCTGTATATAGCCTCCACATTGACTCTGTACTGGTACCCCCTGTATATAGCCTCCACATTGACTCTGTACTGGTACCTCCTGTATTTTGCCTCGTTATTGTTTTTTATTGTGTTACTTTTTTGAACTTTTTATTTTGGGAATATTTTCTTAACCCTTATTTTTCTTATCTACGTTGTTGGTTAAGGGCTTGTCAGTAAGCATTTCACGTTAAGATCTACACCTGTTGTATTCTAAATATGCAGTTTCAATGTTACGGTCTTTGATTAAATTATATATTTGAAACTCAGGCTGTGTGTTTATCTGCGTCATTCCTTGATCATTCCTTGTGGTCCTGTAGCTCAGTTGGTGGAGTATAGTGCTTGTTAAACCAGGGTAGTGGGTTTGATTCCTGGGACCACCCATATGTAAAGTGTTTGCACACATGACTGCAAATCCCTTTAGATAAAAGTGTCTGCTAAATGACAGATGTATCCACTGATTCTACCAAACATCTGGAACACCTTCCTAATATGGAGTTGGACCCTCCCCTTTTCCCCTCAGAACAGCCTCAATTCGTCGGGGCATGGACTCTACAAAGTGTCGAAAGCATTTCACAGGGATGCTGGCCCATGTTGACTCCAATGCTTCCCACAATTGTGTCAAGTTGGCTGGGTGTCCTTTGGGTGCAGTGGGGTCTCCTCAGAGGAGGAAGGGGAGGACCATATATTAAAATATTTAAAAGTGGTCCTTTTTAGATAAAACTATACTAAATATAATCACGTCACCAAATAATTTATTAAAACATACTATTTTGCATCCTCCATCCTCCTCTGGGTACATTGACTTCAATACAAAACCTAGGAGGCTCATGGTTCTCAAGCCCTTCCATAGACTTACACAGTAATTATGACAACTTCCGGAGGACGTCCTCCAACCTATCAGAGCTCTTGCAGCATGAACTGACATGATGTCCAACCAATGAAAGGATCAGATAATGTATCTAGAACTGAAAGCATAAGCTACAGCTAGCTAGCACTGCAGTGCATAACATGTGGTGAGTAGTTGACTAAAAGAGAGAAAAATACAATAGTTGAACAGTTTTGAACAAATTATTTTATTCCAAAATGAAGGAGAAGCGAGAGAGAGATATTTCGTCATTTATTTTCCACTTTCAGTTTCACTTACTTAGCTAGCAAATGCAGCTATCTAGTTTAGTCTACTCAAACACTTGGCTCAAACAGAGGCATGCTATGTTAGCTAGCTGGCTATGACTATCCAACACAACACTGGAACTTTTCCAAGTCAAGGCAAGCTTTTGGTTTTACTAATTTATTGCCACTAGGACCCGCCAAGGTAAGTGTTAAACTGCTTACTGACTGTACACTGTGACGTTACTGCATGATTGTAGCAGGTTTACTAACGAGTTAGTTCTATTAGCTCTGTTGACTATGATGTTACTTTAGCTAATATGGTGACAACAATGTAAGCTGTGTGTTTCAGTTATGAAATGGTTTGGCTTGGAAAGGTTTTTTCTCCTGGTCACATACAGCTGATGTGTTGTGCATTGAAGTACAGAAACAAAGGGAGAAGGTGATAAGAGGAGAGCACATAGATGCAAGGAATACAACGTGTCTGTAATGAAAGTGAACTGTGTTTATGCATGATCAGGGGTGTATTCATTCCGCCGATTCTGTTGACAAACGTTTAAATGGAACAAAACGGGGATAAACATACCTGAATTTGTCCAGTGATATCTCTATTTCAGCTAGATGCAGGCGAGAGTGTGCAAGGCAGTATTGAATGTGTCACTGTCTGTTAACCTGTCTCCCCCCTTCATCTACACGGATTGAAGTGGATTTAACTAGTGACATCAGTAAGGGATCACAGCTTTAGCCTGGATTCACCTAGTCTTTCTAAGTCATGGAAGGAGCAGCTGTTCTTAATGTTTTGTCTACCCAGTGTAAAGCACTACAGATAATCAAGTGCTATTTGCATGTGATGCATTTGTTCTGTTGTTTACAGGATGATTTGTATCTTATAGAGCGTGGCTTTAAGGGAATAGTATGGTCACATGTAGATAAAAAAGAATGTGAAAAATGAACAGAGAAAATGTATATCAACACACTACCTATTCATAGAAGTATTTATTAATCATCTACATATTCATATTAAGCTTCTACGTCTGTGTACAGGAACGTATTATTTGGAAGAGAAAATGTATCAGCTTATTGTTAAATAATTATGACGTTCTTTCCAATACAAAAAGTGTAGTAACTATTGTTTCCAAACTGCGTTACCCACTCCAGTCAGCAGATGGCGATGAGCGTCTTTCAGTTGACTCTTCTTTCGTGACGTATAATGGACTGGACGGACGCTTCTTCAGGAACAACAAGGCGCCAACTCTTTCAACCTCGTCGGTAGCTTGCTAGCCAACATAAAACTGAAAGAATGACGTTTTAGACCATGTTAATGTACATTAGCTAATCTCAGTGTTTTAAACAAGTTTCGGTTGACGTATCAACTGGTTCAATTTGCAAACGTGTTAAATATTGATACTGAGCCTAGCACTAGGCTAGACGCTAATGCTAGCTAGCTAGATAACATCCCTGACCATGAGCTCACTAAACTACTCCTCCCTTGCTAATGAAGAGGTGGTCAGCTGTATGGAGAAAGAATCTTTCAGAATGAAAAAGGAGGAAGAGGAGGCTGTTATAGTGAAAGAAGAGAAAGAACCGTTTAGAGAGGAAGATGATGCTATCTCAATAAAGGTGAAGAAGGAAGACGTTTTGGCAGTGAAAGAGGAAGAGACAGAATATCAGATTAACACCAGTGAGTACTGTCTTCAACAGGGACACAAACTATGCCGTTGTTGAACTAATGTGTGGTTTTAAAGTGGCATTCTACTGAAGTTCTACACTTGAATATGTTGTTCAGTACTGTAGGAATTGTTAAAGGGTCGATCTGCAATTGGTACATATATTTTAGGGACTTTTCAATTAGATGTATTGAATTCTCCATGTGGCCTATATTAAAGTTCCCCTCATCTAGTATAACAGGCTTTTAAAATTCTATATTGTTGCATATTTTCTACTTAAAATAACAAAGGCCACCCATTTTGTGGAACGACCCTTTTACATTTGCATCACAAACACTATTTTAGGAAATCATGATGAAAGTGGCCATTTTAGACATATGCATGCCTCTTGTAACTCTATGATTGCAATAGATGGTCATAAGTTTACCATCTGTTTGATGTCCTCGTTCACACAGGAGAGAGACATGACTATGGTGGATCCTCTGGGGAGCCTCAACATCCTGATGCTGACGAGGAAGAGAAGAGTCTCTCCAGATCAGAACACCAGATGGTACAGCTTTGTCTGGCCTTGCTCTCTCTGGGTCTGGGATGGGTTTCTGTAAAACACTTCATGTCAACAGTGGCATCAGCAGGTCTAGCATACAGCTTGGTCTGGTCTAGCATACAGCTTGGTCTGGTCTAGCATACAGGTTGGTCTGATCTAGCATACAGCTTGATCTCTCTGGGTCTGGGCTGGGTTTCTGTAAATCACTTCATGACAACAGTGACATCAGCATCCATAACGATGTGCGTCCGTGTCCCCTCTTTATGGTTACCAGGACAACGCTAGCCCTTCCACCCTCCCGGAGTCCCTGTATCGTGCCTCTCCTGGTAGCACCTTACTGCTGGGTATGAAGAGGTTGTCTGTGCTGCTGGTGGACTGCAGGAAAACAATGGGGCTGAGTGGAACTGTGAGAGGAGGAGCAGAGAAGAAAGGAGCAGATTTGACACATCAAAGTAAGTGCTGTAGTTTAGTTTGAACAAATACAACAGATCTGTTACCAGGAAGATAGACTGGTATCTGCTACCAGGATAACCAGCAGAGTTCTGTTAGTTGACAGGTATATGGATGTTATGAATATCATAACACTGAGAAAGGATTCTGCCAATGAAAAGAGAGAAACCAAGTGACCATATAAAACCTTGATGAAAGTTAGCTTCGGAGAGAAACCAATTGACCATATAAAACCTTGATGAAAGTTAGCTTCGGAGAGAAGGTTTCAATGATCAAGGTGCTTGTTTTACAAAAACTTTTCCTTAAAACATTATGGATGTTACATTGCCTGTCCCAGTCAACGCCCCTATCTTTACAAGACTGTAGAACAGGCAAACTAAACTCAAGACTTTGGTCATTAATTAACTAGTACTGAAGAAAAACTGTGATCAGGCTGCCTACTCAAGCAAAAGCTTCGAACTGTAACCAGTGCCGGCAACCTTGTTCAGGTTATCAATCAACCTACTAGGGTAGTTACAAACAGTAGAGGATTGAAATCATCAACATGGTTTGATCATATCTTTACTAATGCTGCAGAAATGGGGTTTAAAGCAGCTATGAAAGTTATATACAGTATATCACAAAAGTGAGTACACCCCTCACATTTTTGTAAATATTTAGGTATATCTTTTCATGTGACAACACTGAAGAAATGACACTTTTCTACAATGTAAAGTAGTGAGTGTACAGCTTGTATAACAGTGTACATTTGCTGTCCCCTCAAAATAACTCCACGCACAGCCATTAATGTCTAAACCACTGGCAACAAAAGTGAGTACACCCCTAAGTGAAAATGTCCAAAATGGGCCCAATTAGCCATTTTCCCTCCCCGGTGTCATGTGACTCGTTAGTGTTACAAGGGCTCAGGTGTGACTGGGGAGCAGGTGTGTTAAATTTGGTGTCATCGCTCTCACACTCCCTCATACTGACTGGTCACTGGAAGTTCAACATGGCACCTCATGGCAGAGGTCTCTCTGAGGATCTGAGAAAAATAATTGTTGCTCTACATAAAGATGGCCTGGGCTATAAGAAGATTGCCAAGACCCTGAAACTGAGCTGCAGCACGGTGGCCAAGACCATACAGCGGTTTAACTGGACAGGTTCCACTCAGAACAGGCCTCACCATGGTCGACCAAAGAAGTTGAGTGCACGTGCTCAGCGTCATATCCAGAGGTTGTGTTTGGGAAATAGACATATGAGTGCTGCCAGCATTGCTGCAGAGGTTGAAGGGGTGGTGGGTCAGCCTGTCAGTGCTCAGACCATACGCCGTACACTGCATCAAATTGGTCTGCATGGCTGTCGTGCCAGAAGGAAGCCTCTTCTAAAGATGATGCACAAGAAAGCCCGCAAACAGTTTGCTGAAGACAAGCAGACTAAGGACATGGATTACTGAACCATGTCCTCTGGTCTGATGAGACCAAGAAACTTATTTGGTTCAGATGGTGTCAAGCGTGTGTGGTGGCAACCAGGTGAGGAGTACAAAGACAAGCGTGTCTTGCCTACAGTCAAGCGTGGTGGTGGGAGTGTCATGGTCTGGTGCTGCATGAGTGCTGCCGGTACTGGGGAGCTACAGTTCATTGAGGGAAGCATGAATGCCAAGATGTACTGTGACATACATACAACATGATAACGACCCCAAACACACCTCCAAGACGACCACTGCCTTGCTAAAGAAGCTGAGGGTAAAGGTGATGGACTGGCCAAACATGTCTCTAGACCTAAACCCTATTGAGCATCTGTGGGGCATCCTCAAATGGAAGGTGGAGGAGTGCAAGGTCTCTAACATCCACCAGCTCCGTGATGTCGTCATGGAGGAGTGGAAGAGGACTCCAGTGGCAACCTGTGAAGCTCTGGTGAACTCCATGCCCAAGAGGGTTAAGGCAGTGATGCAGAAAATGATGGTGGGTGGCCACACAAAATATTGACACTTTGGGCCCAATTTGGACATTCTCACTTTTGTTGCCAGCAGTTTAGACATTAATGTGTGTTAAGTTATTTTGAGGGGACAGCAAATTTACACTGTTAAACAAGCTGTACACTCACTAATTTACATTGTTGCAAAGTGTAATTTCTTCAGTGTTGTCACATGAAAAGATATACTCAAATATTTACAAAAATGTGAGGGGTGTACTCACTTTTGTGATATACTGTATTTAGAACCACCTGCTTGATAGGAATCCAGCAACGTCTGTGTCTTGAGTGTCATAGAATTGTCTGTTTTTTGTGTTCTGACTTGTAAAACAGGATGAATAAAATAAGTAATGTAAACATAGCAGTAATTACCAGGAAGCTCTACATTTGTTTTAAAATCACACTAAGATTGTTAAAACTGGCCTCAGGTTATTGAGAGATCTGATTAGGATTTACTCTCGTAGCAAGGTTGTTTTATCATGTGGTTTCATTCAGGTCCCTATTTTTTTTAAACACTTGTCTTTGGCAGGAGAAAGACCAGACTCAGAGGAACCAGAGCCAGGGACGTCCAAACCAGCAAGACGACACCAGTGCTCCCACTGTGGAAAGGGTTGTAACCGGTTATGGGACGTGAAACAACATGAGAAAATACACACAGGGGAGAAGACTTACCACTGCTCCCAGTGTGGAAAGAGTTTTAACCAGAAAGCACACCTGAAAGCTCATGAGAGAATACACACAGGGGAGAAGCCTTACCACTGCTCCCAGTGTGGAAAGTGTTTCAACCGGCCAGGGCATCTGAAACTGCACGAGAGAATACACACAGGGGAGAAGCCTTATCACTGCTCCCGGTGTGGAAATAGTTTTAACGATTTAGGGAAACTGAAACGACATGAGAGAATACACACATGGAAGAAGCCTTATCACTGCTCCCAGTGTGGAAAGAGTTTTATTGGTTTAGGGAAACTGAAACGACATGAGAGAATACACACAGGGGAGAAGCCTTACCACTGCTCCCAGTGTGGAAAGGGTTTTAATGAGAAATCAAACCTGAAAGTTCACGAGAGAATACACACAGGGGAGAAGCCTTGCCACTGCTCCCAGTGTGGAAAGAGTTTTAACAATTTAGGGAACCTAAAACAACACGAGAGAATACACACAGGGGAGAGGCCTTACCACTGCTCCCAGTGTGGAAAGTGTTTCAACCGGCCAGGGCATCTGAAACTGCACGAGAGAATACACACAGGGGAGAAGCCTTATCACTGCTCCCGGTGTGGAAATAGTTTTAACGATTTAGGGAAACTGAAACGACATGAGAGAATACACACAGGGAAGAAGCCTTATCACTGCTCCCAGTGTGGAAAGAGTTTTATCGGTTTAGGGAAACTGAAACGACATGAGAGAATACACACAGGGGAGAAGCCTTACCACTGCTCCCAGTGTGGAAAGGGTTTTAATGAGAAATCAAACCTGAAAGTTCACGAGAGAATACACACAGGGGAGAAGCCTTACCACTGCTCCCAGTGTGAAAAGAGTTTTAACAATTTAGGGACCCTGAAACAACATGAGAGAATACACACAGGGGAGAAGCCTTATCACTGCTCCCAGTGTGGAAAGAGTTTTAACAATTTAGGGAACCTGAAACATCATGAGAAAATACACACAGGTGAGAAGCCTTTCCACTCCTCCCAGCGTGCAAAGCTTTTGCCCATTTAGGAAGCCTGAGAGAACACATGAGACTGCACACAGAGGAGAATGCTTACAAAAGGCCAGACTGTGAGAAAACATATTACTCATAACAGTCACTTAAACGTCTTTAGAGAATCCACACAGGAGAGAGAAATTACTTCTCTTAGCGTGTATATTGATATTTCACATCACATTGACTTAAAATTCATCAGAGAACACACACAGTGCTCCCGTTGTCTTATATTGTACACTGACAATGTGTTTACCTGTTTTTACCATATTAAATTGTTTCTTCCAATTATTGATAAACATGTACCTGTTAAGAAACTGACTGTTAGAACTGTTAAGGCTCCATGGATTGATGAGGAATTTAAAAACTGTATGGTCATTGGTAAAAATAGGAAAGAGTTTTAACCGGAAAGGACACCTGAACCAACAGGGGAAAATACACACAGGGGAGAAGCCTTAACACTGCTTAACACTGCGATTTGGTTGGGTTGTGTATCGGAGGACGCATGACTTTGACCTTCGTCTCTCCCGAGCCCGTACGGGAGTTGTAGCGATGAGACAAGATTGGAGCTACTAACAATTAGATACCACGATATTGGGGAGAAAAAGGGAGGTAAAATTAAACATTTTAAAAATTAAAACACATGAGACTCCACACAGGTGAGAAGCTTTACCACTGCTCCCAGTGTGCAAAGCGTTTGCCCATTTAGGAAGCCTGAAAGAATACATGAGAAGGCTTACAAAATACTCAGACTGTGGGAAAACATATTACTCATCACAGTCACTTCAACGTCATAAGAGAATCCACACAAAAGAGAAGAATTACTTGTAATATTGATATTTCACATCACATTGACTTAAAATGAATCAGAGAACATACACAGTGGTCCTGTTGTCTTATATTGTTGACTAAGAATGTGTTTACTTGTTTTTACCAGATGAAAGTGAATTGTACAAAGTATACTTAAACATATAGTTGTTTGTTTCTATTAGAAAACATGAATTGAATATGGACTCTGTCAGTTTGAATACAGAGTAGATCAGGTTCCATGTGTTTAAATGGTCCTTTTTTAAACTCTTTGTGTTTATCTGGGTGTGTCATTCCTCCAGCACTACAGATAATACAGTGATATTTGGATGTGATGCATTAGTTCCATTGTTGACATTTGCATTGTAGCCCACTGATGATTTAATGAAATTAAAATGTTCAGACTCTGTAATGGAAAATGTTAGTTGTTTGTGTGTCCACATAACTGAGTATGTGACTAACCTTGTGAAACTGTCCTATTATAATCTCCTGTTCTTGGGAGTATCATTCTGTGTTGCAAACCAATTTGCACCTGTGTCCTTGTATGAATAAAGTCCCGCCCAGGAATAGGAAACTATAAAGATATGTGCTCATCACCCTATGCTTCAGGAATTCAGACTGTCTACACTGCGCTGTGTAACTCTGTTATTCTCTCTGAGCTCAGAAATAAAGAATCTTGGTTTGACTTGGACTCCAGCAGATCCTTATTTTATAATATCCACCACAACTCTCCCACAGATTGCTGTTTATCATTGTCTCAATGAAGAGTTCCTCTTTCGACTTTCCTTGGGGCATTTACAAACCTCCACTGGTTCAATAAACGTTGTTACCTGAATGATGAGATTATTATGGGTGAGAGCAATTATTTTCTTTGTCAAATGGCAACCAAGCATCGGTCATCATGTCACCAGAATAAGACCCTCAAAGTGTATTGGAATGGAGCATCAAGCTCATCACATGTAGTTTCACCACCCTGTGAAGTTCATAACTTATTTCATCTGTAGCCTAATAAACTACATGGGTTTCCGAATCGTAGTGGGGGAACCACACAACATATCATCATGTGACTCCAAGTTAACTAAGATGTGATGGTTGTTATATAAATATTTGTTCATAAAGGAGTTTCCACCTCCATTTCTCGCTTAGACATTTTTACTGACACAAAAAGACAAACAAATTGTCAAACGAAGTAACAAAATGTTGCCATTTATTAAAGTGTACAGGCATATCCTGTTTCCATCAGCCTGGTCATTACTTTTGAAATGGTTGGATCAATATCCACCTTCATGATGTGGATGAAGCCTGATTTGGAATGTCTGAGTAGTTCTATATGATGTCATAATACACCCCTCTGATAGTGATACATTTGCTCCATTGTTTCCATGTCAGTTGGTTTCCCACTCTGATGATTTATATCTGACAGAGGGGCTTTAAATGAATAGTATGGTGACATCTTAGTGTGTCTTGAAATAGGATTATTAATCATAAACTCCTATAGCAACAATACACTGCAGCTTTGACATCAAGAAGAGAATGGGCTGATGGGTGGTGGTGCTACTCTATAGGTAAGGCTGTTCAATATGAATGTTCAATACACACAATAGGTTGACTAGGGAGGTGATGTACCACAGTCAAAGTCCTGCCATAAGAGCTAAGAGACTAATATTTGTGGTTAGGTTGATCAGTAGCCAGTTATTCTCAAACCAGTTACAAAAAAAATTGACTTCTTTTTAAATTGTATATCTTAGTTGTTCCATAGAAAGTATCTGTGAGGGGGAAAATTGTGTTTATACGCTAACATCCAAGCTAAAATCGACTTATAGAATTTGACCAATTTTACTAGGATTTTATCAACATCGAAATGACATCAAAGCAAAAAATTCTAAACCACTACCAGAGTCAAATAAATACTAAGGGCATGACATTCCAAATACTGTTCTGGTTCATAATATACTTCAGATTCCAATTTATTTTAAAAGTATTATTTAGAGTATTGAAATCTAAAAGACCTCCTTGTTCTTGGGTATTAGTGAGAATATCTTTCCGTAGATAGTGCGCGCTAAGTGGCGTTTCGATTGGTGACGTCACTTGCTCTGACACCTTGAAGTAGTGGTTCCCCTTGAAGTAGTGGTTCCCGCTTTTGTGGAGCGATGGGTAACGATGTTTCGTGGGTGACTGATGTTGATGCGTGCAGAGGGTCCCTGGTTCGCGCCCGGGTATGGGCGAGGGGACAGATTAAAGTTATACATACTGTTACACAGTATCAATGTAACACATTTGCTAATTTAACAAGCAAATTACGTTTAAATGAACCAGTAGATAGCGTTTTGAATATAATTATGTTTACCTAAGAGTAAATACACAAGATTGGTCTAAAGAGCTTCAATGTTTTGGTTTTAGGTTTGCTCGCAAAGCACAGCGTGTTTCAATCAGAAGCCTTTTGTCGCTGTTGAAGAAGTCCTCCTGTCACGTCCACTAGATTATACGTCACGCAAGTAGCATCACCTGAAAAACTCATATCGCCATCTGCTGACTGGAGGGGGTAACGCAGTTTGGAAAAAAATGATTTACAATGTTCAGTCTGGCAAACAATGTCATAAGAAGTCATTACATTTTTGTTCTGACTTGCGCTGCAAACTGTGGGACCTTATATAGACAGGTGTGTGCCTTTCCAAATCATGTCCAATCAATTTAATTTACCACAGGTGGACTCCAATCAAGTTGTAGAAACATCTCAAGGATGATCAATGGAAACAAGATGCACCTAAGCTCAATTTAAATTCTAAATCTAAATTTAAATAGCAAAGGGTCTGAATACTTATGTAAATCAGTTATTTTTGTTTAAAAATACATACAGTGCCTTGCGAAAGTATTTGGCCCCCTTGAACTTTGCGACCTTTTGCCACATTTCAGGCTTCAAACATAAAGATATAAAACTGTATTTTTTTGTGAAGAATCAACAACAAGTGGGACACAATCATGAAGTGGAACGACATTTATTGGATATTTCAAACTTTTTTAACAAATCAAAAACTGAAAAATTGGGCGTGCAAAATTATTCAGGCCCCTTAAGTTAATACTTTGTAGCGCCACCTTTTGCTGCGATTACAGCTGTAAGTCGCTTGGGGTATGTCTCTATCAGTTTTGCACATCGAGAGATGCAAAACAGCTCGAGCTCAGTGAGGTTGGAAGGAGAGCATTTGTGAACAGCAGTTTTCAGTTCTTTCCACAGATTCTCGATTGGATTCAGGTCTGGACTTTGACTTGGCCATTCTAACACCTGGATATGTTTATTTTTGGAGATTTTCATTGTACTGATTCCATGGCACATGGTTTATGAATTGACACGCAAAATGACGCCGGATTCAAAGCTTCAATTATTATACAAAATGCTTGCAACCAATATAATGTTGACTCTGTACTGGTACCTCCTGTATATAGCCTCCACATTGACTCTGTACTGGTACCTCCTGTATATAGCCTCCACATTGACTCTGTACTGGTACCTCCTGTATATAGCCTCCACATTGACTCTATACTGGTACCCCCTGTATATAGCCTCCACATTGACTCTGTACTGGTACCCCCTGTACATAGCCTCCACATTAACTCTGTACTGGTACCCCCTGTATATAGCCTCCACATTGACTCTGTACTGGTACCCCCTGTATATAGCCTCCACATTGAGTGGAGTGGTTCTCAATCAGAGGCAGAAATACGGAACCGTTCGGTATTTTATCTAAAGGGTGGCATCCCTAAGTTTAAATATACTTGTTACATTGCACAACCTTCAATGTTATGTCATAATTACTTAATGTCCTGGCAAATTAGTTTGCAATGAGCCAGGCTGCCCAAACTGTTGCATCTACACTGACTCTCCGTGCAATGAACACAAGAGAAGTGACACAATTTCACCTGGTTAATATTGCCTGCTAACCTGGATTGCTTTTAGCTAAATATGCAGGTTTAAAAATATATAGTTCTGTGTATTTATTTTAAGAAAGGCATTGGTGTTATGGTTAGGTACACATTGGAGCAACGATACGCACCGCATCGACAGGACATGCTAGATAAACTAGTAATATCATCACCCATAACTAGTGATTATGATTGATTGATTGTTTTTATAAGAAGTTTAATGCTAGCTAGCAACTTCTACTACATTCGTGTAATAGGCAGGATCCTCGTGGAGTGTAATGAGGCAGGTGGTTAGAGCGCTGGACGAGTTAACTGTAAGGTTGCAAGTTTGGATCCCCCGAGCTGACAAGGTGAAATTCTAGCGTTCTACCCCTGGACAAGGCAGTTAACCCACCGTTCCTAGGCCGTCATTGAAAATAAGAATGTGTTCTTAAGTGACTTGCCTAGTTAAATAAAGATTAAATAAAGGTGTAAAAAAAATTACATTTTGTATACATTTTTTATACAAACTTGAAATCGGCCCTAATTAATCGGTCTACGTCTAATATGAAGTATGTCAGTTTCAATGTTACGGTCTAATGATTTAATTATATTTCTGAAACTCAGGCTGTGTGTGTTTATCTGCGTCATTCCTTGATCATTCCTTGTGGTCCTGTAGCTCAGTTGGTGGAGTATAGTGCTTGTTAAACCAGGGTAGTGGGTTTGATTCCTGGGACCATCCATATGTTAATTGTTTGCAAACATGACTGCAAATCCCTTTAGATACAAGTGTCTGCTAAATGGCAGATATATCCACTGATTATACCAAACATTTCGAACACCTTCCTAATATGAAGTTGGACCCTCCTCTTTCTCCCTCAGATTAGCCTCAATTCGTCGGGGCATGGACTCTACAAGGTGTCGAAAGCTTTCCACAGGGATGCTGGCCCATGTTGACTCCAATGCTTCCCACACAAGTTGGCTGGATGTCCTTTGGGTGCATGGGAGGCTCCTCAGAGGAGGAAGGGGAGGCTCCTCAGAGGAGGAAGGGGACGCTCCTGAGAGGAGGAAGGGGAGGCTCCTCAGAGGAGGAAGTGGAGGCTCCTGAGAGGAGGAAGGGGAGGACCCTCCTCAGTGATTTTCATAAAAATAAAAATGATAAAACATGTAAAAAAGTTTAATCCTTTTTAGATATTAGAAATTACGGTACGTTCTTTCCAATACAAAAGTGTAGTGTAGTGTATTGTTTCCAAACTGCGTTACCCACTCCAGACGGCAGATGGCGATGAGCGTCTTTCAGGTGATGATTCTTCCGTGACGTATAATGGACTGGACGGACGCTTCTTCAGGAACAACAACGCGGCTACTCTTTCAACCACCTCGGTAGCTTGCTAAGCCAACATAAAAGTGAAAGATTGACGATTTAGACCATCTTAATGTACATTATCTAATCTCAGTGTTTTAAACACAGTTCTGTTGACGTATTAACTGGTTAACTGTAACCTAATTTGCAAACTTGTTGAAGATTGATGCTGAGCCTAGCACTAGGCTATTCGCTAATGCTAACGAGCTAGCTAACATCCCTGACCATGAGTTCATTAAAGTACCCATCCCCTGCTATAGAAGAGGAGGTCTGCTGTTTGCAGAAAGAAGCTCTGGCAATGAACATTGAAGAAGAGGTTACAGTGAAAGAAGAGAAAGAACCTTTTAGAATGAAAAAGGAGGAAGAGGAGGCTGTTATAGTGAAGGAAGAAGATGCTGTTATAGTGAAAGAACATTTCAGAATGAAAAAGGAGGAAGAGGAGGCTGTTATAGTGAAGGAAGAAGATGCTGTTATAGTGAAAGAACATTTCAGAATGAAAAAGGAGGAAGAGGAGGCTGTTATAGTGATAGAAGAGAATGAACCTTTTAGAGAGGAAGAGGATGCTGTTTCAATAAAGGTGAAGGAGGAAGACGTTTTGGGAGTGAAAGAGGAGGAGACAGAATATCCGATTACCATCAGTGAGTACTGTCTTAAAAACAGGGGCACAAACTATGCAGTTGTTGAACTAATGTGTGGTTTTAAAGGGGCATTCTACTGAAGTTCTACACTTGAATATGTTGTTCAGTACTGTAGGAATTGTTAAAGGTGCAATCCGCCATTGGTTCATATATTTTAGGGACTTTTCAATTAGATGTATTGAATTCTCCATGTTGTCTATATTGAAGTTCCCCTCATCTAGTATAACAGGCTTTTAAAATTCAATATTGAAGCATATGTTCTACTTAAAATATCAAAGGGAGTTTACTACTCATTTTGATGTTCTCGTTCACACAGGAGAGAGACATGACTATGGTGGATCCTCTGGGGAGCCTCAACAACATCCTGATGCTGACGAGGCAGAGAAGAGTCTCTCCAGATCAGAACACCAGATGGTACAGCTTGGTCTGGTCTAGCATACAGCTTGGTTTGGTCTAGCATACAGCTTGATCTGGTCTAGCATACAGCTTGGTCTGGTCTAGCATACAGCTTGCTCTATCTGGGTCTGGGCTGGGTTTCTGTAAAGCACATAATGACATGTGTCTGTGTCCCCTCTTTATGGTTACTAGGACAATGCTAGCCCTTCCTCCCTCCCGGAGTCCCCGCGTCGTGCCTCTCCCGGTAGCACCTTACTGCTGGGTATGAAGAGGTTGTCTGTGCTGCTGGTGGACTGCAGGAAAACAACAGGGCTGAGTGGAACTGTGAGAGGAGGAGAAGAGAAGAAAGGATCAGATTTGACTCATCAAAGTAAGTGCTGTAGTTTAGTTTGAACAAATACAATAGATCTGCCCACCGGTATCTGTTACCAGGATAACCAGCAGAGTTCTGTTAGTTGACAGGAAGATAGACTGGTGGATATGGATGTTATGAATATCATAACACTGAAAAAGGATTCTGCCAATGAACAGAGAGAAACCAATAGACCATATAAAACCTTGATGAAAGTCAGCTTTGGAGAGAAAGTTTCTAGATGATCCAATGTAAGGTGCTTGTTTTACAAAAACTTTTCCTTAAAACATTATGGATGTTACATTGCCTGTCGCAGTCAACGCCCCTATCTTTAAAAGACTGTAGAACAGGCAAACTAAACTCAAGACTTTGGTCATTAATTAACTAATACTGGAGGAAAACTGTGATCAGGCTGCCCACTCAAACGAAAGCTTCAAACTGTAACCAGTGCCGGCAACCTTGTTCAGGTTATCAATCAACCTACCAGGGTAGTGACAAACAGTAGAGGAATGAAATCATCAACATGGTTTGATCATATCTTTACTAATGCTGCAGAAATGGGTTTTAAAGCAGTATCCAGATCCATCAGATGTAGTGATCACAATATAGTAGCCATGTCTAGGAAAACCACCGTTCCAAAGGCTGGGACTAATATTGTGTACCGTAATTTCCGGACTATAAGCCGCTACTTTATTCCCAACCTTTGAACCTCGCGGTTTATACAATGACGCAGCTAATTTATGGATTTTTCCCGCTTTCACAAGATTCATGCCGCCAAAAAACTGAGCACCGTCACATAATGTGACGTAAATCGAGCGCGCTCAAACTTCCCATCATTCTGATTACGGTAGTAATTTTTGTCACCCTCATCATGGCAAAGACACGGAGAAATGCATATGATGCAGCTTTCAAGTTGAAGGCGATCGATCTGGCTGTTGGAAAAGGAAATAGAGCTGCTGCACGGGAGCTCGGCCTTAATGAGTCGATGATAAGACGTTGGAAACAGCAGCGTGAGGAACTGCAAAAAGACAACAAAAGCTTTCAGAGGGAAGAAAAGCAGATGGCCCAAAGTATTTGCAGCCACTCGACATCAGTGTAAATCATGCATTTAAGGTGGCGCTCCTTGTTCAGTGGGAGGCTTGGATGACAAGTGGGGAGAAATCCTTCACTAAAATGGGCCGCATGCGAAGAGCAACTTATGGTCAAGTCTGCCAGTGGGTCCTGACAGCGTGGAGCATTGTCAAAAAAATCCACTATCATCAACGGGTTTCGAAAGGCTGGACTGCTGCGTGTTGAAGGGGCAGCATGAGCTCAGCGGAGTATTTGCCTCCGGATGAAAGTGACGAGAGCGACAATGAAAACGATCCAACATCGGATGAAGAAATTCTGAGGCTATTCATCTCCGACACCGAAGGAGATGACTTCAGTGGTTTCAGTGCACAGGAGGAGGAAGATCGTGACCAAGTTCATTTGTTTCAATGTACCGGTAAGCACCTGCAGCTTATAGACATGTGCGGCTTATTTATGTACAAAATACAGATTTTTTAATAATTCAGTGGGTGCGGTTTATATTCAAGTGCGCTTAATAGTCCAGCAATTACGGTATAAGAGGTCATGCATTTTTTGGTAGTGATTCCTATGTTGTTGATGTAAATAATATTTGTTGGTCCGTGGTGTGTAATGATGAGCAACCAGACACTGCCCTTGACACGTTTGAAACTGCTTATACCAGCTACTAATAAGCAGCACCCATTAACAAAATGACTGTAAAAATTGTTAAATCCACGTGGATTGATGAGGAATTTACAAATGGTATGATGAAGAGGGAGGCAAAAGAGATGGCATATAGGTCTGGCTGAATAACTGATTGGCAAACCTATTGCAAATTGAGACATCATTTGACTAAACTGAATAAAAAGAAGAAAGTACACAATGAAACAAAGATAAATGACATGAAGAATGATAGTAAAAAGCTTTGGAGCATCTTCAATGAAATTTTGCGCAAATAAAATCTACAATGACAAGTCACTGGTGTCTGACAACGTGGATGGAAAATTGAGGATAATAGCGGCCGATATTGCCATTCCTATTTGCCTTGTCTTTATTTTAAGCCTACTAGAAAGTGTGTGCCCTCAGGCCTGGAGGGAAGCTAAAGTCATTCCACTACCCAAGAATAGTAAAGCTCCCTTTACTGGCTTAAATAGCTGACCAATCAGCCTGTTACCAACCCTTACAATTTTGGGAAAAAAATATTTGACCAGATACAATGCTGTTTTACATTAAACAAATATAGACTTTTAGCTTATAGGGAAGTTCATTCAACAAGCACAGCACTTGCAAATGACTGTTTGGCTGAGCGAAATTGATGATAAAAATGGCTTTACACCCCCTGCTATATTGTGGATAAAGAGTTTTTCTTTTAAAATGTAACCTTTATTTAACTAGGCAAGTCAGTTAAGAACAAATTATTATTTTCAATTATTTTTTTCAATTATTTTTTTCAATTACGACAGAGTTTTTTACCTTG
Source organism: Oncorhynchus clarkii lewisi (assembly GCF_045791955.1). Taxonomy (NCBI): domain Eukaryota; kingdom Metazoa; phylum Chordata; class Actinopteri; order Salmoniformes; family Salmonidae; genus Oncorhynchus; species Oncorhynchus clarkii. The sequence goes on from NC_092163.1 coordinate 5,539,750, forward strand.
TCAACTCGGGGATTCGATCCAGCAATCTTTCGGTTACTGGCCTAAATCTCCAACCACTAGGCTACCTGCCGCCCCAGAGCTACAAAATCAAGTTTGAATCAGGAATTCCCCAGGGCAGCTGTTTGGCACCTACTTTTTTCAATCTTTACCAACAACATGCCAATGACATTTGAGTAAAGCCAGTGAGTCTATGTATGCGGATGACTCAACACTGTACACGTCAGCTACTACAGCGACTGAAATGACTGCAACACTTAACATAGACCTGCAGTTAGTTTCAGAATGGGTGGCAAGGAATAAGTTAGTCCTAAATATTTCTGATCACCTTAAGTTACATGGCCTACTACGCTAATTCTGTAGCGGTATTGTTAGAGGGGGGTAAATATGAAGATTTTGTTGGTGCGCCAGGCAGGTATTAACCCTAGTTATTGAAGTTAGTTATTACCTATTATAACATTATTATTAATATTAATAAAACCGAAAGGATGAGAGTATAATATATAGAGTAGCGCTTCCAGACACATTCTAAACATGATGGAGACTTAAAGGAGGACTGTAACAGCTAATGATGAAGCATTGTGGAGTCTTAAAGGAGGACTGTAGCATCTAATGATGAAACATTATGGAGTCTTAAAGGAGGACTGTAGCATCTAATGATGAAACATTATGGAGTCTTAAAGGAGGACTGTAGCATCTAATTATGAAACATTATGGAGTCTTAAAGGAGGACTGTAGCATCATGAGGTAATCACCGGGAATTAATTTCAATTAACATGTATGCCTTTTTAGAAGTTAAGTTGTGGAATTTCATTCCTTATAACCTGTTTGGGATAGGGGGCAGTATTTTCACGTCCGGATGAAAAGCGTTCCCAAAGTAAACTACCTGCTACCTGCCCAGAAGCTAGGATATTCATAGAATTGGTAGGTTTGGATAGAAAACACTCTAAAGTTTCTAAAACTGTTAAAATAATGTCTGTGCGTATAACATAACTTATTTGGCAGGTGAAACCCCGAGGACAAACCATCCAGGAGGAATTTGTTGTTGTTGAGGTGACTCTGTTTTCAAATGGTTTTCTGTGGCACTTGGTTGCAGTTCCTATTGCTTCCACTAGTTGTCAACAGTCTTTAGAAATTGGTTGATGTTTTTCGGTAGAGAAATGAAGAAGTTCGGTTATTCAGAACGAGGGTCCAGCCTAGTGCTCTCTAATGTTTTGATGCGCGCTCCAGGTCACGCACTTCATGTTGTTTTTATCCGGTATTGAACACAGTTTATCCCATCTTAAATTTTCTCTATTATTTACGTTTTAAAATACCTAAAGTTGGATTAGGAAAGTTGTTTGAAATGTTTGGACAGCATTTACAGGTATCGTATTAGATGTTTTGTAGTCATGCTGGGCGAGTTGGAACCAGTGTTTTTTTTAAATCAAACGCGCCAAATAAATGGACATTTTGGAGATATAACAACGGAATTAATCGAACAAAAGGACCATTTGTGATGTTTATGGGACATATTGGAGTGCCAACAGAAGAAGCTCTTCAAAGGTAAGGCACAAATTATATTGTTATTTCTGAGGTTTGTGTCGCGCCTGGCGGGTTGAAATATGATTGTCGTGTGTTTGTTTGATGGGGTAGTGTCCTCAGATAATCGCATGGTTTGCTTTTGCCGTAAAGCCTTTTTGAAATCTGACATGGTGGCTAGATTAACAAGAAGTTAAGCTTTGCTCTTGTGAATGCATGAAAGTTAAATATTTCTAATAAATAAAAAAAATACTTTGCACTCTGCAATTTCACCGGATGTTGTCAACGTTCCGCTAGCGGAATCCCTAGCCAAACAGGTGTCAACGGACAAAAAATCTTAATATGAAATATTCATATTCATGAAATCACAAGTGAAATATAGTGAAACACAGCTTAGCCTTTTGTTAATCACCCTGTCATCTCAGATTTTGAAATTATGCTTTATAGCCAAAGCAAGACAAGCATTTGTGTAAGTTTATCGATAGCCAGGCATAGCATTATGTCCAGCTAGCAGCAGGGAGCTTGGTCACGAAAATCAGAAAAGCAATCAAATTAAATCGTTTACCTTTGATGAGCTTCGGATGTTTTCACCCACGAGACTCCCAGTTAGACAGCAAATGTTAATTTTGTTCCATAAAGATGATTTATTATAGCCAAAATACCTCAGTTTTGTTGAGAAATCCACCGGAAGTTGCGGTCATGACAACGCCGAAAAAAACTCAAAATTTGATCCATAATATCGACAGAAACATGGCAAACCTTTTTTTATAATCAATCCTCTAGGTGTTTTTCAAATATCTATTCGATAATATATCAACCGGGACAATTGGCTTTTCACTAGGAGCGAGAGGCACAATGGCCGCCTTTGTCTATTACGCACAAATCACTCTGAGAGCCACCACCTGACCACTGACGCAATGTTGTCGTTCACGCTCATTTTTCAAAATAAAAGCCTGAAACTATGTCTAGTGACTGAAGACACATTAGGGAAGCCATATAAAAAGGAATCTGGTTGATATCCCTTTCAATGGTAAATAGGGATGCATAGGAATGCAGAGGCTTCAAAATAAGAGTCACTTCCTGATTGGATTTTTCTCAGGCTTTCGCCTGCAATATCAGTTCTGTTATATTCACAGACAATATTTTTACAGTTTTGGAAACTTTATAGTGTTTTCTATCCTAAGCTGTCAATTATATGCATATTCTAGCACCTGGTCCTGAGAAATAGCCCGTTTACTTTGGGAACGTTATTTTTCCATAAATTAAAATAGTGCCCCCTAGTTTCAAGAGTTAATGTGCCATAACAGGTTTTAATGTGTTTGAGCCAATCAGTTGTGTTGTGACAAGGTATGGGGGTATACAGAAGATAGCCCTATTGGGTAAAAGGTGAAGTCCATATTATGTCAAGAACAGCTCAAATAAGCAAAGAGAAGCAACAGTCCATCATTACTTTAAGGACCACCACAAGAATGGAAGACCCAGAGTTACTTCTGATGCATAAGTTCATTAGAGTTACCAGACTTAGAAATTGCAACCCAAATAAATGCTTCACAAAGTTCAAGCAAGAGACACATCTCAACATCATCGGTTCAGAGGAGACTGCGTGAATCAGGCCTTCATGGTCGAATTGCTGCAAGGAAACCACTACTAAAGGACACCAATAAGAAGAAGAGACTTGCTTGGGCCAAGAAACACGAGCAATGGACATTAGACCGGTGGATATCTGTCCTTGGGTCTGATGAGTCCAAATTTGAGATTTTTGGATCCGAGCGTCATGTCTTTGTGAGACGAGGAGTAGATGAACAGATTATCTCCGCATGTGTGGTTCCCACCGTGAAGCATGGAGGAGGAGATGTGATGGTGTGCGGGTGCTTTGCTATTGACAATGTCAGTGATTTATTTATTCAAGTCACACTTAACCAGCATGACGGTATCAGCGATAATCAAAATGTTGAACATCTGTGAATGTCTAAATAAGAAATTGGTCCATTTAAACAGCAATGTGTCGAACCCTTTCAACAACGGGGAGATGTTACTGATGTGCTTTGTATCTGTGACGTAAAAACAAGTTTTGGATTTCCACACAAAATGACTTCTTTAGTTATTTGATGTTTAAGGAAGTGTGTAGGTCACATTCTGTATCATACAGCTATGAAAGTTATATATTTAGAACCACCTGTTCAATTGGAATCCAGCGACGTCTGTGTCTTCAGTGTCCTACAACTGTCTAGGTTTTTGTGTTCTGACTTGTAAAATAGGATGAATGAAATAAGTTTGTAATAAGATTGTTAAAACTGGCCTCAGGTTATTGAGAGATCTGATTTAGGATTTACCTTCGTAGCAAGGTTGTTTTATCATGTGGTTTCATCTGGGTCTCTATTTAAAAATAACACTGTCTTTGGCAGGAGAAAGACCAGACTCAGAGGAACCAGAGCCAGGGACGTCCAAACCAGCAAGACGACACCAGTGCTCCCACTGTGGAAAGAGTTTTAACCAGAAAGCACACCTGAAAGCTCATGAGAGAATACACACAGGGGAGAAGCCTTACCACTGCTCCCAGTGTGGACAGTGTTTCAACCAAAAAGCACACCTGAAACAACACCAGATAATACACACAGGGGAGAAGCCTTACCACTGCTCCCAGTGTGGAAAGTGTTTCAAACGGCCTTTTCATCTGAAACAGCATGAGAGAATACACACAGGAGAGAAGCCTTGCCACTGCTCCCAATGTGGAAAGGGTTGTAACGGGTTATGGGACCTGAAACAACATGAGATAATACACACAGGGGAGAAGCCTTACCACTGCTCCCAATGTGGAAAGGGATGTAACGGGTTATGGGGTCTGAAACAACATGAGATAATACACACAGGGGAGAAGCCTTACCACTGCTCCCAGTGTGGAAAGTGTTTCAACCATTCAGGGGAGCTGAAACGACATGAGAGAGTACACACAGGAGAGAAGCCTTACCACTGCTCCCAGTGTGGAAAGTGTTTCAACCATTCAGGGGAGCTGAAACGACATGAGAGAGTACACACAGGAGAGAAGCCATACCATTGCTCCCAGTGTGGAAGGAGTTTTACCGGTTTAGGGACCCTGAGACACCATGAGAGAATACACACAGGAGAGAAGCCTTACCACTGCTCCCAATGTGGAAAGCGCTTCAACCATTTGGGGGAGCTGAAACAGCATGAGAGAATACACACAGGGGAAAAGCCTTTCCACTGCTCCCAGTGTGGAAAGTGTTTCGGCCTTTCAGGGACACTGAAACAACACGAGAGAACACACACGGGGGAGAAGCTTTACCACTGCTCCCAGTGTGGAAAGTGTTTCAGCCAATCAGGGACGTTGAAACGACATGAGAGAATACACACAGGGCAGAAGCCTTACCACTCCTCCTAGGGTGCAAAGCTTTTGCCCATTTAGGAAGCCTGAAAGAACACATTAAACTGCACACAGAGGAGAAGACTTAGAAAAGCTCAGACTGTGGGAAAACATATTACTCATAACAATCACTTAAACGTCATATGAGAATCCACACAGGAGAGAGAAATTACTTCTCTTAGCGTGTATATTGATATTTCACATCACATTGGCTTAAAATTTATCAGAGAACATACACAGTGCTCCCGTTGTCTTATATTGTTGACTGACAATGTGTTTACCTGTCTTTACCATATGAAATTAAATGGTACAGGGTATACTCAAACATATATTTGACCTACAAAACTAAGGAGATGATACCATCGCTCTGTACCATCACTCATTCATATATCTTTATGTACATATTCTTTATCCCCTTACACTTGTGTCTATAATTAAGGTAGTAGTTTTGGAATTGTTAGCTAGATTACTTGTTGGTTATTACTGCATTGTCGGAACTAGAAGCACAAGCATTTCGCTACACTCGCATTAACATCTGCTAACCATGTGTATGTGACAAATAAAATTGATCAACCAGATTGATTCACAGTCAGTGTTGTTGAGCAGAGAATCAACCAGAGAATCAACCAGAGAATCAACCAGATTGATTCACAGTCAGTGTTGTTGAGCAGAGAATCAACCAGAGAATCAACCAGAGAATCAACCAGAGAATCAACCAGATTGATTCACAGTCAGTGTTGTTGAGCAGAGAATCAACCAGAGAATCAACCAGGTTGTTGAAGTTATTCAGGTACATAATACATTTGTTTAATTCTGTTTTATTCAATTAGAATAATTTACTCTGAATGAGAACGATCACATCTGTGAGCTTTATGCATTATAACATCGATTGACTAAATGATGACGTTGACAGATTTGTAGTAAAACCAGGGTTGGAGTCAAATCCATTTCATTTCCAGTCAATTCAGAAAGTAAACCAAATTCCACATTTTCCTCATTGAAAACCATAGAAGAGAATTGGGAATTTTCAGTTTACTTCCTGAATTTACTGGAATATTCTAAAATTGATTAAATTGGGAGGTTTTCCTCAAGAATGTCACGTTCTGACCTTTATTTCCTTTATTTCCTTCGGTGGTTCTCAATCAGGTGTCATTAGTTGTCTCTGATTGAGAATCATACTTAGGTAGCCTGGGTTTCACTGTGCGTTTGTGGGTGTTTGTTTCCGTGTCTGTGTTTTTCACCACACGGTACTGTTTTGGGTTTCGTTCGTTCCACGTTTATTGTTTTTTGTATTCAGTTGTTCATGTGTACTATTTCTTATTAAAAGAACCATGGACACTTACCACGCCGCATATTGGTCCTCCGATCCTTCTTGCCTCTCCTCTTCGGAAGAAGAGGAGGAAATCCCTTACAATGAATCTGCACAACAACGCCCTATAATGACAAAAGCAAAAACAGGATTTTAGAGATGTTTGCAAATGCATTTTAAAATTAAAACTGAAATATCACATTTCAATAAGTATTCAGAACCTTAACTCAGTGCTTTGTTGAAGCACTTTTGGCAGTGATTATAGCCTCAAGCCACCTTGGGTATGACACTACAATCTTGGCACCCCTGTATTTGTGGTGTTTTCTCCCATTCTTCTCTGCAGATCCTCTCAAGATTGGTCAGTTTGGATGGAGAGCGTCACTGCGCAGCTATTTTCAGGATTTCTTCACAGTTGTTCGATCAGATTCAAATCCGGGCTCTGGCTGGGCCACTCAAGGACATTCAGAGACTTGTCCCAAAGCCACTTCTATGTTGTCTTCGCTGTGTGCTTAGGGTCGTTGTCCTGTTGGAAGGTGAACCTTTGCCCCAGTCTGAGGTCCTGAGTGCTCTTGAGCAGGTTTTCATCAATTATCTCTCTGTACTTTGCTCCGTACATCTTTCCCTTGATCCTGACTAGTCTCCCAGTCCCTGCCGCTGAAAAAATATCCCAACACCATGATATTGCCACCACCACGATTCACTGTAGGGATGATGCCAGGTTTCCTCCAGACCTGACACTTGGCATTCAGGCCAAAGAGTTCAATCTTGGTTTCATCAGATCAGAGAATCTTGTATCTGATGGTCTGAGTCCTTTAGGTGCCTTTTGGCAAACTCCAAACAGACTTTCATGTGCCTTTTACTGAGAAGTGGCTTCCGTCTGGCCACTCCGTCTGGCCACCAAAAAGGCCAAATTGGTGGAGTGCTGCAGAGATGGTTGTCCTTCTGGAAGGTTCTCCCATCTCCACAGAGGAAGTCTTGAGCTCTGTCAGAGTGACCATCGGGTTCTCAGTAACGTCCCTGACCAAGGCCCTTCTCCCCCAATTGTTCAGTTTGGCTGGGCGGCCAGCACTAGGAAGTCTTGGTGGTTCCAAACTTTCCATTTAAGAATGATGGCGGCCACTGTGTTCTTTAAGACCTTCAATGCTGCATATTTTCTTAACACTTATTTTTCTTATCTACGTTGTTGGTTAAGGGCTTGTCAGTAAGCATTTCACGTTAAGATCTACACCTGTTGTATTCAGCGCATGTGACAAATAATATTTGATTGTAACTAAATATGCAGTTTCAATGTTACGGTCTTTGATACAATTATATTTTTGAAACTCAGGCTGTGTGTGTTTATCTGCGTCATTCCTTGATCATTCCTTGTGGTCCTGTAGCTCAGTTGGTGGAGTATAGTGCTTGTTAAACCAGGGTAGTGGGTTTGATTCCTGGGACCATCCATATGATAAGTGTTTGCAAACATGACTGCAAATCCCTTTGGATAAAAGTGTCTGCTAAATGGCAGATATATCCACTGATTATACCAAACATTTCGAACACCTTCCTAATATGAAGTTGGACCCTCCCCTTTCTCCCTCAGAATAGCCTCAATTCGTCGGGGCATGGACTCTACAAGGTGTCGAAAGCTTTCCACAGGGATGCTGGCCCATGTTGACTCCAATGCTTCCTTTGGGTGCAGTGGAGGCTCCTGAGAGGAGGAAGGGGAGGCTCCTGAGAGGAGGAAGGGGAGGACCCTCCTCAGTGATTTTCATAAAAATACAAATGATAAAACATGTAAAAAAGTTTAATCCTTTTTAGATAAAACTATATTAAAAATAATCACGTCACCAAATAATTGATGAAAACATGAAGGTCTACAGTAGCCTCAGCAGCATTCTGTAGGGTAGCACCATGGTGTAGCCTGGAGAACAGCGAGTTTCCGTTTCTCCTCTAATTTGAGTAATTTGACTTCAATACAAACCTACGAGGTTTTGGAAAAGTTTTTTTTCACCTGGTCACATACAGCTGATGTGTTGTGCATTGAAGTCCAGAAGCGAAGGGAGAAGGTGAGAGGAGGAGAGAAGGAATACAACGTGGCTGTAATGAAAGTGAACTGTGTTTACACATGATCAGGGGTGTATTCATTCCGACGATTCTGTTGAAAAACATTTCTTCCCCGGAACAAAACGGGGATAAATATACCTGAATTTGTTTTTAAACAACTCTCGTTTGCAACTGCTGGACTAATGATTACATTCTAGATCAGTAGGCGAGAGTGGTATTGAATGTGTCACTGTCTGTCACCTCAAATTTTTCTCCTGTGTGCACCTACGTTGTAAACTTTCATTCATAGACTAGGTTGTAGCTACCTCATGATGGGTATAGGGAAAATTTTACTATAATGTAGTATCCTAGACCTATCGCTGTTGCATTGAACAGGGTGAATGGAATATGAATGACAGTCATCCAACATGCTGTAGTAGAAATAAGGCCATGCCCATGAAAAACAAAATGGTCCTCCCTCATCTTAAACGGCACTGACCACCACTGTTACGGTGGTGGACCATTCTTGGTACACATGGGAAGCTGTTGAGCTGGAAAAACAAATCACAAATCTGGAACCTACTACCATACCCTGTTCAAAGACACTTAAATATTTTGTCTTCCCAATTCACCCTCTGAATGGTACTCAGACACAATCCATGTCTCATTTGTCTCAAGGCTTAACAATCCTTCTTTAACCGGCCTCCTCCCTTCATCTACACGGATTGAAGTGGATTTAACTAGTGACATCAGTAAGGGATCATACCTTTAGCCTGGATTCACCTGGTCAGTCTATGTCATGGAAGGAGCAGGTGTTCTTAATGTTTTGTCTACCCAGTGTAAAGCACTACAGATAATCAAGTGCTATTTCCATGTGATGCATTTGCTCTATTGTTTACAGGATGATTTGTATCTTATAGAGCATGGCTTTAAGGGAAGAGTATGGTCACATCTAGACAAAAACGATCGTGAAAAATGAACAGAGAAAATGTGTATTAACACACTTCCTATTCATAGAAGTATTTATTCATCATCTACATATTCATATTACGCTTCTACGTCTGTGTACAGGAACGTAGTAGTTGTATGACGAAAGAGAAAATATATCAGCTTATTGTTAAATAATTATGACGTTCTTTCCAATACAAAAAGTGTAGTAACTATTGTTTCCAAACTGCGTTACCCACTCCAGCCAGCAGATGGCGACGAGCGTCTTTCAGTTGACTCTTCTTGCGTGACGTATAATGGACTGGACGGACGCTTCTTCAGGAACAACAAGGCGCCAACTCTTTCAACCACGTCGGTAGCTTGCTAGCCAACATAAAAGTGAAAGATTGACGCTTTAGACCATCTTAATGTACATTATCTAATCTCAGTGTTTTAAACACAGTTCTGTTGACGTAGTAACTGGTTAACTGTAACCTAATTTGCAAACTTGTTAAAGATTGATGCTGAGCCTAGCACTAGGCTATTCGCTAATGCTAACTAGCTAGCTAACATCCCTGACCATGAGTTCATTAAAGTACTCATCCCCTGCTATAGAAGAGGAGGTCTGCTGTTTGGAGAAAGACGTTCTGGCGCTGAACATTGAAGAAGAGGATGAGGTTACAGTGAAAGAAGAGAAAGAACCTTTTGGAATGAAAAAGGAGGAAGAGGAGACTGTTATAGTGAAGGAAGAAGATGCTGTTATAGTGGAAGAACATTTCAGAATGAAAAAGGAGGAAGAGGAGACTGTTATAGTGAAGGAAGAAGATGCTGTTATAGTGAAAGAACATTTCAGAATTAAAAAGGATGAAGAGGAGACTGTTATAGTGAAGGAAGAAGATGCTGTTATAGTGAAAGAACATTTCAGAATGAAAAAGGAGGAAGATGAGGCTGTTATAGTGAAGGAAGAAGATGCTGTTATAGTGAAAGAACATTTCAGAATGAAAAAGGAGGAAGAGGAGGCTGTTATAGTGATAGAAGAGAAAGAACCGTTTAGAGAGGAAGAGGATGCTATCTCAATAAAGGTGAAGGAGGAATACGTTTTTGGAGTGAAAGAGGAGACAGAATATCAGATTAACACCAGTGAGTACTGTCTTCAACAGGGACACAAACTATGCCGTTGTTGAACTAATGTGTGGTTTTAAAGTGGCATTCTACTGAAGTTCTACACTTGAATATGTTGTTCAGTACTGTAGGAATTGTTAAAGTGTCAATCTGCCATTGGTTCATATATTTTAGGGACTTTTCAATTCAATGTATTGATTTCTCCATGTGGTCTACATTAAAGTTCCCCTCATCTAGTATAACAGGCTTTTTAAATTCAATATTGAAGCATAATCTCTACTTAAAATATCAAAGGGACATATTCATGCCTCTTGTAAGACCCTATGATTTTATTAGACGGTTATAAGTTTACTACTCATTTTGATGTTCTCATTAACACAGGAGAGACACATGACTATAGTGGATCCTCTGGGGAGCTTCAACAACATCCTGATGCTGACGAGCCAGAGAAGAGTCTCTCCAGATCAGAACACCAGATGGTACAGCTTGGTCTGGACTAGCAAACAGCTTTCTCTCGCTTGGGGGCTGGGTTTCTGTAAAGCACTTTATGACAACAGTGACATCAGCATCCATAATGATGTGCGTCTGTGTCCCCTCTTTATGGTTACCAGGACAACACTAGCCCTTCCTCCCTCCCGGAGTCCCTGTATCGTGCCTCTCCCGGTAGCACCTTACTGCTGGGTATGAAGAGGTTGTCTGTGCTGCTGGTGGACTGCAGGAAAACAACGGGGCTGAGTGGAACTGTGAGAGGAGGAGAAGAGAAGAAAGGATCAGATTTGACACATCAAAGTAAGTGCTGTAGTTTAGTTTGAACAAATACAATAGATCTGCCCACCGGTATCTGTTACCAGGATAACCAGCAGAGTTATGTTAGTTGACAGGAAGTTAGAGTAGTGTAAATGGATGTAATGAATATCATAACACTGAAAAAGGATTCTGCCAATGAAAAGAGAGAAACCAATTGACCATATAAAACCTTGATGAAAGTTAGCTTTAGAGAGAAACCAATAGACCATATAAAACCTTGATGAAAGTTAGCTTTAGAGAGGAACCAATAGACCATATTGATGAAAGTTAGCTTTAGAGAGAACGTTTCAAGATGATCCAATGTAAGTTGCTTGTTTTACAAAAACTTTTCCTTAAAACATTATGGATGTTACATTGCCTGTCCCAGTCAACCCCCCTATCTTTACTAGACTGTAGAACAGGCAAACTAAACTCAAGACTTTGGTAATTCATTAACTAATACTGGAGGAAAGCTGTGATCAGGCTGCCTACTCAAGCAAAAGCTTCAAACTGTAACCAGTGCCGGCAACCTGGTTCAGGTTATCAATCAACCTACCAGGGTAGTGACAAACAGTAGAGGAATGAAATCATCAACATGGTTTGATCATATCTTTACTAATGCTGCAGAAATGGGTTTTAAAGCAGTATCCAGATCCATCAGATGTAGTGATCACAATATAGTAGCCATGTCTAGGAAAACCACCGTTCCAAAGGCTGGGACTAATATTGTGTATAAGAGGTCATACATTTTTTTGTAGTGATTCCTATGTTGTTGATGTAAATAATATTTGTTGGTCCGTGGTGTGTAATGAGGAGCAACCAGACACTGCCCTTGACACATTTGAAACTGCTTATCCCAGTTACTAATAAGCATGCACCCATTAAGAAAATGACTGTAAAAACGGTTGAATCCACATGAATTGATGAGGAATTAAAAAAATGGTATGATGAAGAGGGAGGCAAAAGAGATGGCATATAGGTCTGGCTGAATAACTGATTGGCAAACCTATTGCAAATTGAGACATCATTTGACTAAACTGAGTAAAAAGAAGAAAGTACACAATGAAACAAAGATAAAATACATGAAGAATGATAGTAAAAAATCTTTGGAGCATCTTCAATGAAATTTTGCGCAAATAAAATCAACAATGACAAGTCACTGGTGTCTGACAACACGGATGGAAAATTGAGGATAATAGCGGCCGATATTGCCATTCCTATTTGCCTTGTCTTTAATTTAAGCCTACTAGAAAGTGTGTGCCCTCAGGCCTGGAGGGAAGCTAAAGTCATTCCACTACCCAAGAATAGTAAAGCTCCCTTTACTGGCTTAAATAGCTGACCAATCAGCCTGTTACCGACCCTTACAATTTTGGGAAAAAAATATTTGACCAGATACAATGCTATTTTACAGTAAACAAATATAGACTTTTAGCTTATAGGGAAGTTCATTCAACAAGCACAGCACTTGCAAATGACTGATTGGCTGAGCGAAATTGATGATAAAAATGGCTTTACACCCCCTGCTATATTGTGGATAAAGAGTTCTTCTTCTTTTAAAATGTAACCTTTATTTAACTAGGCAAGTCAGTTAAGAACAAATTATTTTTTTCAATGATGGCCTAGGACTGCCTTGTTCAGGGGCAGAACGACAGAGTTTTACCTTGTCAACTCGGGGATTCGATCCAGCAATCTTTCGGTTACTGGCCTACCGCTCTAACCACTAGGCTACCTGCCGCCCCAGAGCTACCTGTCTAACGGAACACAAAGAGTGTTCTTTAATGGAAGCCTGTACAACAAAATCAAGGTAGAATCAGGAATTCCCCAGGGCAGCTGTTTGGCACTCACTTTTTTCAATCTTTACCAACAACATGCCAGTGACATTTGAGTAAAGCCCGTGTGTCTATGTATGTATGCGGATGACTCAATACTATACACGTCAGCTACTACAGCGACTGAAATGACTGCAACACTTAACATAGAGCTGCAGTTAGTTTCAGAATGGGTGGCAAGGAATACATATTTCTGATTACCTTAAGTTACATGGCCTACTACGCTAATTCTGTAGCGGTATTGTTAGAGGGGGGTAAATATGAAGATTTTGTTGGGGCGCCAGGCAGGTATTAACACTAGTTATTAAAATTAGTTATTACCTATTATAACATTATTATTATTATTATTATTAAATATTATTAAAACCGAAAGGATGAGAGTAGAATAGATAGAGTAGCGCTTCCAGACACATTCTAAACATGATGGAGACTTAAAGGAGGACTGTAGCATCTAATGATGAAACATTATGGAGTCTTAAAGGAGGACTGTAGCACCTAATGATGAAACATTATGGAGTCTTAAAGGAGGACTGTAGCATCTAATGATGAAACATTATGGAGTCTTAAAGGAGGACTGTAGCATCTAATGATGAAACATTATGGAGTCTGAAAGGAGGACTGTAGCATCTAATGATGAAACATTATGGGGTCTTAAAGGAGGACTGTAGCATCTAATGATGAAACATGATGGAGTCTGAAAGGAGGACTGTAGCATCTAATGATGAAACATTATGGAGTCTTAAAGGAGGACTGTAGCATCATGAGGTAGTCACCGGGAATTAATTTCAATTAATTGCCTTTTTAGAAGTTAAGTTGTGGAATTTCTTTCCCTATAACCTGTTTGGGATAGGGGGCAGTATTTTCACGTCTGGATGAAAAGCGTTCCCAAAGTAAACTACCTGCTACTCAGGCCCAGAAGCTAGGATATTTATATAATTGGTAGAGTCGGATAGAGAACACTCTAATGTTTCTAAAACTGTAAAAATAATGTCTGTGTGTATATCATAACTTATTTGGCAGATGAAACCCCGAGGACAAACCATCCAGGAGGAATTTTTTGTTGTTGAGGTGACTCTGTTTTCAAATGGTTTTGTGTGGCACTTGGTTGCAGTTCCTATTGCTTCCACTAGATGTCAACAGTCTTTAGAAATTGGTTGATGTTTTTCTTTAGAGAAATGAAGAAGTTCGGCTATTCAGAACGAGGGTCCAGCCTAGTGCTCTCTAATGTTTTGATGCGCACTCCAGGTCACGCGCTTCACGTTGTTTTTATCCGGTATTGAACACAGTTTATCCCATCTTAAATTTTCTCGATTATTTACGTTTTAAAATACCTAAAGTTGGATTAGGAAAGTTGTTTGAAATGTTTGGACAGCATTTACAGGTATCGTATTAGATATTTTGTAGTCATGCTGGGCGAGTTGGAACCAGTGTTTTTTTTAAATCAAACGCGCCAAATAAATGGACATTTTGGAGATATAACAACGAAATTAATCGAACAAAAGGACCATTTGTGATGTTTATGGGACATATTGGAGTGCCAACAGAAGAAGCTCTTCAAAGGTAAGGCACGAATTATATCATTATTTCTGAGGTTTGTGTCGCGCCTGGTGGGTTGAAATATGATTGTCGTGGGTTGAAATATGATTGTCATGTGTTTGTTTGATGGGGTGCTGTCCTCAGATAATCGCATAGTTCGCTTTTGCCGTAAAGCCTTTTTGAAATCTGACACGGTGGCTAGATTAACAAGGAGATTAACAAGGAGACTGCGTGAATCAGGCCTTCATGTTCGAATTGCTGCAAGGAAACCACTACTAAAGGAGAAGAAGAAGAAGAGACTTGCTTGGGCCAAGAAACACGAACAATGGACATTAGACCGTGGATATCTGTCCTTGGGTCTGATGAGTCCAAATTTGAGATTTTTGGATCCGAGCGTCATGTCTTTGTGAGACGAGGAGTAGATGAACAGAAGTCACACTTAACCAGCATGGCTTCCACAGCATTCTACAGCTATATGCCATCCCATCTGGTTTGGGCTTAGTCCCACTGTCATTTGTTTTTCAACAGGACAATGACCCAACACACCTCCTGGCTGTGTAAGAGCTATTTGATCAAGTAGGAGAGTGATGGAGTGCTGCATCAGATGACCTGGCCTACACAATCCCCCGACACAATCCCCCACATTTCCAGAGATGGAAGTAATTTTTACTGTACTTTTTGGTACCTTTGAATCTAATGTATTGTATCAAGATGGTTTGGGATGAGTTGGATCGCAGAGGTTGTGTGAACAAACTGCACATTTTCGAGTAGCCTTTAATTATCTCCAGCACAAGGTGCACCTGTGTAATAACCAAGCTGTTCAATCAGCTTCTTGATATGCCACACCTGTCAGGTGGATGGATTATCTTGGCAAAGAATAAATGTTGACTAACAGTGATGCTCATGAAACATCCAACACTTTACATGTTGCGTTTATATTTTAGTTTTTTTGTTGTTACTATCAGTTTTAGGAACATTTACCCAAAATATGACATCAGCGATAATCAAAATGTTGAAAATCTGTGAATGTCTAAATAAGAAATTGGTCCAATTAAACAGCAATGTGTCGAACCCTTTCAACAACGGGGAGATGTTACTGATGTGCTTTGTATCTGCGACGTAAAAACAAGTTTTGGACTTCCACACAAAATTACTTCTTTAGTTATTTTATGTTTAAGGAAGTGTGTAGGTCACATTCTGTATCATACAGCTATGAAAGTTATATATTTAGAACCACCTGTTCAATTGGAATCCAGCGACGTCTGTGTCTTCAGTGTCCTAGAACTGTCCAGGTTTTTGTGTTCTGACTTGTAAAACAGGATGAATAAAATAAGTAATGTAAACATAGCAGTAATTACCAGGAAGCTCTACATTTGTTTTAAAATCACACTAAGATTGTTAAAACTGGCCTCGGGTTATTGAGAGATCTGATTTAGGATTTACCCTCGTAGCAAGGTTGTTTTATCATGTGGTTTCATTCGGGTCTCTATTTAAAAATAACACTGTCTTTGGCAGGAGAAAGACCAGACTCGGAGGAACCAGAGCCAGGGACGTCCAAACTAGCAAGACGACACCACTGCTCCCACTGTGGAAAGTGTTTCAACCAGAGAGTAAACATGAAACAACATGAGAGAATACACACGGGAGAGAAGCCTTACCACTGCTCCCAGTGTGGAAAGAGTTTCGTCCGTTCGGGGGAGCTGAAAATACATGAGAGAATACACACAGGAGAGAAGCCTTACCACTGCTCCCAGTGTGGAAAGTGTTTTAACCAGAGAGATCACCTGAAACGGCATGAGAGAATACACACAGGAGAGAAGCCTTACCACTGCTCCCAATGTGGAAAGTGTTTCAACCGGTCGGAGGAGCTGAAACAACATGAGAGAATACACACAGGAGAGAAGCCTTACCACTGCTCCCAATGTGGAAAGTGTTTCAACCGGTCGGGGAAGCTGAAACAACATGAGAGAATACACACAGGAGAGAAGCCTTACCACTGCTCCCAATGTGGAAAGTGTTTCAACCGGTCGGAGGAGCTGAAACAACATGAGAGAATACACACAGGAGAGAAGCCTTACCACTGCTCCCAATGTGGAAAGTGTTTCAACCGGTCGGGGGAGCTGAAACAACACGAGAGAATACACACAGGAGAGAAGCCTTACCACTGCTCCCAATGTGGAAAGTGTTTCATCCATTCAGGGGATCTGAAACGACATGAGAGAATACACACAGGAGAGAAGCCTTACCACTGCTCCCAATGTGGAAAGTGTTTCAACCAGAGAGGAAACCTGAAAAAGCATGAGAATACACACAGGGCAGAAGCCTTACCACTCCGCCCAGGTTGCAAAGCTTTTGCCCATTTAGGAAGCCTGAAAGAACACATTAGACTGCACACAGAGGAGAAGGCTTAGAAAAGCTCAGACTGTGGGAAAACATATTACTCATAAGTCACTTAAACGTCATTAGAGAATCCACACAGGAGAGAGAAATTACTTCTCTTAGCGTGTATATTGATATTTCACATCACATTGACTTAAAATTCATCAGAGAACATACACAGTGCTCCCGTTGTCTTATATTGTTGACTGACAATGTGTTTACCTGTCTTTACCAGATGAAATTAAATGGTACAGGGTATACTCAAACATATATTTGTTTGTTTTTATTAGAAAACATGAATTGAATATGGAGTCTGTCAGTTTGAAAATAGAGTAGATCAGATTCCATGTGTTTAAATTGTCCTTTTTTAAACTCTTTGTGTTTATCTGGGTGTGTCATTCCTCCAGCACTACAGATAATCAAGTGATATTTGGATGTGATGCATTAGTTCCATTGTTGACATTTGCATTGTAGCCCACTGATGATTTAATGAAATTAAAATGTTCAGACTCTGTAATGGAAAATGTTTGTGTGTCCACATAACTGAGTATGTGACTAACCTTGTGAAACTGTCCTATTATAAGCTCCTGTTTTTGGGACTATCATCCTGTGTTGCAAACCAATTTGCACCTGTGTCCTTGTATGAATAAAGTCCCGCCCAGGAACAGGAAACTATAAAGATATTTGCTAATCACTCAATGCTTCAGGAATTCAGACTGTCTACACTGCGCTGTGACTCTGTTATTCTCTCTGAGCTCAGAAATAAAGAATCTTGGTTTGACTTGGACTCCAGCAGATCCTTATTTTATAATATCCACCACAACTCTCCCAAGGATTGCTGTTTATCATTGTCTCAAAGAAGAGTTCCTCGTTCCACTTTCCTGGGGGAATTTACAAGCCTCCCACTGATTGAATAAACATTGTTTCCACAGGTAACATTTTGTATTTCACCCAACCAGCAACCGATATCCAATGACAGGTAACATTTAGTGTTTCACCCAACTTGCAACCTAAATCCAATGACAGGTGACATTTTGTGTTAATTTCGTGTTGAATTCACTTTAGTTGAGGACTCAAAGAAATGTAAATAGAAACTAGATGTTGAACTGACGTCTGTGCCCAGTGGGCTGGTTTGAATAAGCAGCAGGTGTTGGATCGATATCCACCTTAGTAGCTAAGTTTCCATGTCATTTGAGACAGATTTTCATGTGAATATTCTCAAATCTGCATAAAACAATATATACATTTTCCCACCAGAAATGTTTCTATCAAACAGATTTATTGCAGATTAAAGGCTTTGCGTGACAAATAAATAACTTATGCTGTTAAATTCCCAATGGTTTCCATCGCATTTTCAACTCTACTGATGGTTTAACAAAACTGTTGCATTATATAGCAAAAATTATCTTGTCCCCCCCATGCACTGTAGCCAGCAGCTCATAGATACAGTGTTGGTAGGCTACCTACATGATGAGATTATTATGGATGAGAGCGATATTATTTTATTTGTCAAATGGCAGCCAAGCATCGATCATCATGTCACCTGTCACCAGAATAAGACCATCAAAATGTATTGGAAAGGAGCATCAAGCTCATCACGTGCACTTTCACCACCCTGTGAAGTTCATAACTTATTTAATCTGTAGCCTAATAAACTACATGGGTTCCCAAGTCATAGTGGGAGGACCACACAACATAACGTGACTCCAAGTTAACTAAGATGTGATGGTTGTTATATAAATATTTGTTCATAAAGGAGTTTCCACCTCCATTTCTCGCTTATACATTTTTACTGACACAAAAAGTCCCCACCATGTCAAACAAACTAACATATAGTTTGTCGGCTTTTATAAAATTGTTCAGGCATATCCTGTTTCCATCAGCCCGGTCATTACTTTTGAAATGGTTGGATCAATATCCACCTTCATGATGTGGATGAAGCCTGATTTGGAATGTCTGAGTAGTTCTATATGATGTCATAATTCACCCCTCTGATAATCAAGTGATATTTGGAATGTCTGAGTAGTTCTATATGATGTCATAATACACCCCTCTGATAGTGATACATTTGCTCCATTGTTTCCATGTCAGTTGGTTTCCCACTCTGATGATTTATATCTGACAGAGGGAATTTAAATGAATAGTACGATGACATCTTAGTGGGGCTTGAAATAAATAGGATTATTCATCATAAACTCCTATAGCAACAATACACTGCAGCTTTGACATCAACATGAGAATGGTCTGATGGGTGGTGCTACTCTATAGGTAAGGCTGTTCAATATGAATGTTCAAATAGTCCCCTCTAGCCGGCCTCTGCCCAGTATCCTGCCCTGAACTTAGTCACTGTTACTAGCCGTCTACCACCCAGTACTCCACCCTGTATTCTAGTCAAGGCTCATCCTATATAACTACTACTGTACACACCTTTTATATTCATATACGGTCCATAATGTCTAGACACACCATCATATACATTGTAAACCAACTGTATATATTTATATTCCAGACTCTGACATTCCTCCTTCTACCATTTCTATATTTCTAAATCCTTAAAATAAATTGTAGGGAAAATCAGTAGGTCACACAAATGACTATTTCTAAACAAAGATAATAGACAAGTAGAATGGGAGAGGTTTCTTATACTATCTTCACTTACTCGGTGCAGAGACTCCAGGGGTGGTGATGAAGGCTGTAGGAATGAAGATCAGACAGTGAAGGGACTCCAGGGATGGTGATGAAGGCTGTAGGAATGAAGATCAGACAGTGAAGGGACTCCAGGGACGGTGATGAAGGCTGTGGGAATGAAGATCAGACAGTGAAGGGACTCCAGGGACGGTGATGAAGGCTGTAGGAATGAAGATCAGACAGTGAAGGGACTCCAGGGATGGTGATGAAGGCTGTAGGAATGAAGATCAGACAGCAATACTGGTCCTGTGGTCAGGTGGGGGAGTGGTCGATCCAGCCAATGATTGTGAGGAAGCATGCAGGGAACAGGCTCCTTTCTACTACCATTCTGGGGTCTGGATACATGCCAACAAAGACCACAACTGCTTCAAACAATGAGAGTGGCTGCCATTGACCACCACACTTTCTTTCATAACCAGGAAGCCCATGTTGAGTTAGCATTGTTCCCACTATGGAAGAGGGAGCAGGCAGCCGTCATCCAGTCTCTCAGAAAACCATGTTGAGCCATCAGTGTTCTCACTATGGAAGAGGGAGCAGGAAGCCGTCATCCAGGGACAAGGACAAAGGTGCAGCACTGGTGTTAGTAGCTGATGACAGAAGTGACAGCCTGGACACACAGCAAAGTTTGACGCGATCAGTGTTGTTGAGCAGAGAAACAACCAGATTGATTCACAGTCAGTGTTGTTGAGCAGAGAATCAACCAGATTGATTCACAGTCAGTGTTGTTGAGCAGAGAATCAACCAGAGAATCAACTAGATTGATTCACAGTCAGTGTTGTTGAGCAGAGAATCAACCAGAGAATCAACCAGATTGATTCACAGTCAGTGTTGTTGAGCAGATAATCAACCAGAGAATCAACCAGAGAATCAACCAGAGAATCAACCAGATAATCAACCAGAGAATCAACCAGAGAATCAACCAGAGAATCAACCAGATTGATTCACAGTCAGTGTTGTTGACCAGAGAATCAACCAGATTGATTCACAGTCAGTGTTGTTGAGCAGAGAATCAACCAGAGAATCAACCAGAGAATCAACCAGATTGATTCACAGTCAGTGTTGTTGAGCAGAGAATCAACCAGAGAATCAACCAGGTTGTTGAAGTTATTCAGGTACATAATACATTTGATTTGTTTAATTCTGTTTTATTCAATTAGAATAATTTACTCTGAATGAGAACAATCACATCTGTGAGCTTTATGCATTATAACATCGATTGACTAAATGATGACGTTGTCAGATTTGTAGTAAAACCAGGGTTGGAGTCAAATCCATTTCATTTCCAGTCAATTCAGAAAGTAAACCAAATTCCACATGTTCCTCATTGAAAACCATAGAAGAGAATTGGGAATTTTCAGTTTACTTCCTGAATTTACTGGAATATTCTAAAATGGATTCAATTGGGAGGTTTTCCTCATGAATCTGCACAACAACACCCTATAATGACTAAGCAAAAACAGGATTAGAAATGTATGCAAATGCATTTTAAAATTAAAACTGAAATATCACATTTAAATAAGTATTCAGAACCTTTACTCAGTGCTTTGTTGAAGCACCTTTGGCAGTGATTATAGCCTCAAGCCGCCTTGGGTATGACACTACAATCTTGGCACACCTGTATTTGTGGAGTTTCTCCCATTCTTCTCTGCAGATCCTCTCAAGATCTGTCAGGTTGGATGGAGAGCGTCGCTGCGCAGCTATTTTCAGGATTTCTTCTGAGTTGTTCGATCGGATTAAAATCCGGATTCTGGCAGGGCCACTCAAGGACATTCAGAGACTTGTCCCAAAGCCACTTCTATGTTGTCTTCGCTGTGTGCTTAGGGTCGTTGTCCTGTTGGAAGGTAAACCTTTGCCCCAGTCTGAGGTCCCGAGTGCTCTTGAGCAGGTTTTCATCAATTATCTCTCTGTACTTTGCTCTGTTCATCTTTCCCTCGATCCTGACTAGTCTCCCAGTTCCTGCCGCTGAAAAACATCCCCACACCATTTTATTTATTTATTTTATTTCACCTTTATTTAACCAGGTAGGCAAGTTGAGAACACCTTTATTTAACCAGGTAGGCAAGTTGAGAACAAGTTCTCATTTACAATTGCGACCTGGCCAAGATAAAGCAAAGCGGTTCGACACATACAACAACACAGAGTTACACATGGAGTAAAACAAACATACAGTCAATAATACAGTATAAACAAGTCTATATACGATGTGAGCAAATGAGGTGAGATAAGGGAGGTAAAGGCAAAAAGGCCATGGTGGCAAAGTAGATACAATATAGCAAGTAAAACACTGGAATGGTAGATTTGCAATGGGAGAATGTGCAAAGTAGAAATAAAAATAATGGTGATAACCATGATGCTGCAACCACCACTCTTCACCGTAGGGATGGTGCCAGGTTTCTTCCAGACCTGACGCTTGGCATTCAGGCCAAAGAGTTTAATCTTGGTTTCATCAGATCAGAGACTCACGTCTGTAGCCATCAATTGCTTTGAAAGGCTGGTCATGGCTCACACCCCACCATTATCCAAGAAACTCTGGACCCACTCTAATTTGCATACCGCCCCAACAGATCCACAAATGATGCAATCTCTATTGCACTCAACACTGCCCTTTCACATCTGGACAAAAGGAATACCTATGTACAGTCGTGGCCAAACGTTTTGAGATTGATACAAATATATATATTCACAAAGTCTGCTGCCTCTGTTTGTACGACGGCAATTTGAAGATACTCCAGAATCTTATGAAGAGTGATCAGATGAATTGCAATTAATTGCAAAGTCCCTCTTCGTCATGCAAATGAAGTGAATCCCCCCCCAAAACGTTTCCACGGCATTTCAGCCCTGCCACAAAAGGACCAGCTGACATCATGTCAGTGATTCTCTCGTTAACACAGGTGTGAGTGTTGACGAGGACAAAGCTGGAGATCACTCTGTCATGCTGATTGAGTTCGAATTTTGTATTTTGTATTTTATTTTTTACCTTTATTTAACTAGTTAAGAACAAATTCTTCCAGAATAACAGACTGGAAGCTTCAAAAGGAGGGTGGTGCTTGGAATCATTGTTCTTCCTCTGTCAACGATGGTTACCTGCAAGGAAACACGTGCCGTCATCATTGCTTTGCACAAAAAGGGCTTCACAGGCAAGGATATTGCTGCCAGTAAGATTGCACCTAAATCAACCATTTATCGGATCATCAAGAACTTCAAGGAGAGCGGTTCAATTGTTGTGAAGAAGGCTTCAGGGCGCCCAAGAAAGTCCAGCAAGCGCCAGGACCGGCTCCTAAAGTTGATTCAGCTGCGGGATCGGGGCAACATCAGTACAGAGCTTGCTCAGGAATGGCAGCAGGCAGGTGTGAGGGCAGCAGGCAGGTGTGAGTGCATCTGCACGCACAGTGAGGCAAAGACTTTTGGAGGATGGCCTGTTGTCAAGAAGGGCAGCAAAGAAGCCCCTTCTCTCCAGGAAAAACATCAGGGACAGACTGATGTTTTGCAAAAGGTACAGGGATTGGACTGCTGAGGACTGGGGTAAAGTAATTTTCTCTTATGAATCCCATTTACGATTCTTTGGGGCATCCGGAAAAAAGCTTGTCCGGAGAAGACAAGGTGAGCGCTACCATCAACCCTGTGTCATGCCAACAGTAAAGCATCCTGAGACCATTCAAGTGTGGGGTTGCATCTCAGCCAAGGGTGTGGGCTCACTCAAAAAAATTCCTCAGAACACAGCCATGAATAAAGAATGGTACCAACACATCCTCCGAGAGCAACTTCTCCCAACTATCCAGGAACAGTTTGGTGATGAACAATGGCTTTTCCAGCATGATGGAGCACCTTACCATAAGGCAAAAGTGATATCTAAGTGGCTCGGGGAACAGAACATCAATATTTTGGGTCCATGGTCAGGAAACTCCCCAGACCTTAATCCCATTGAGCGTTGGTGTTCAATCCTCAAGAGGCGGGCGGACAAACAAAAACCCACAAATTCTGACAAACTCCAAGCATTGATTATGCAAGAATGGGC
Source organism: Oncorhynchus clarkii lewisi (assembly GCF_045791955.1). Classification (NCBI taxonomy): domain Eukaryota; kingdom Metazoa; phylum Chordata; class Actinopteri; order Salmoniformes; family Salmonidae; genus Oncorhynchus; species Oncorhynchus clarkii. The sequence continues at coordinate 5,563,266 of NC_092163.1, forward strand.
TGCCGTTAGTCAGGATGTGGCCCAGAAATTAATTGACAGCATGCCAGGGTGGATTGCAGAGGTCTTGAAAAAGAAGGGTCAACACTGCAAATATTGACTCTTTGCATCAACTTCATGTAATTGTCAATAAAAGCCTTTGACACTTATGAAATGCTTGTAATTATACTTCACTATTCCATAGTAACATCTGACAAAAATATCTAAAGACACTGAAGCAGTAAACTTTGTGGAAATTAATATTTGTGTCATTCTCAAAACTTTTGGCCATGACTGTAGAGGCGGCAGGTGTTTAGAAAATTGTGCCAGTAACCGTAAAGTTGCTAGATGGAATCTCTGAGCTAACAAGGTAAAAATCTGTCTTTCTACCCGTGAACATGGCAGTTAACCCACTTTCATAGGCTGTCATTGTAAATAAGAATTTGTTCTTTAACTGACTTGCCTAGATAAAAAAAAAAAAAGTGAGAATGCTATTCATTGACTACAGCTCCGCTTTCAACACCATAGTGCCCTCAAAGCTAATCTCTAATCTTAGGAACCTGGGACTAAACATCTCCCTCTGCAACTGGATCCTGGACTTCTTGATCCCCAGGTGGTAGGAGTAAGTAACATCACATCTGCCACGCTGATCCTCATCACGGGGAGCCCCTCAGGGGTGCATGCTCAGCCCCCTCCTGTCCTCCCTGTTCACTCATGACTGCATGGCCAGACACGACTCCAACGCCATCATTGAACAGTGTCATCAGGCCTGATCACTGACAACAACAACAAAGCTTACAGGGAGGAGGTCAGAGACCTGGTCGTGTGGTGCCAGGACAGCAACCGTTCCCTCAATGTGATCAAGATAAAGGAGATGATTGTGGACTACAGGAAAAGGAGGACCAAGCATGCCACATTCTCATTGACAGAGCTGTAGTGGAGCAGGTTGAGAGTTTCAAGTTCCTTGGTGTCCGCATCACCAACAAACTATCATGGTCCAAGCACACCAAGACAGTCGTGAAGAGGGCACGACAAAACCTATTCCCCCTCAGGATTCTGAAAAGATTTGTCATGGGTCCTCAGATCCTCAAAACGTTCTACAGCTGCACCATCGAGAGCATCCTGACTGATTGCATCACTGCCTGGTTTGGCAACTGCTCGGCCTCTGACCGCAAGGCACTACAGAGGGCAGTGCGTACGGCCCAGTACATCACTAGGGCCAAGCTTCCTGCCACTCAGGACTTCTATAGCAGGCGGTGTCAGAGGGACTTTTTTTGTACTTTACAAGTATTTTTCTTAACTGCATTGTTGGTGAAGGGCTTGTAAGTCAGCATTTCACTAAGGTCTACACCGGTTGTATTCGGCACGTGAATAATAATATTTAATTTGATTTTCATACTTTTCTAATAAAACACTTTTCAACCCATATGATCTATTACATAATAAAAGTTTTTTAAAAAACGTATACAAATATCATGTCATAGTGAATTCATGACATGTGAACGAACAAGCCTTTTCATACTTTATAATATGGCTATACAGTGGGGAGAACAAGTATTTGATACACTGCAAAATCGGCAGTGTTTCCTACTTACAAAGCATGTAGAGGTCTGTCATTTTTTATCATAGATACACTTTTTATTTTATTTCACCTTTATTTAACCAGGTAGGCAAGTTGAGAACACCTTTATTTAACCAGGTAGGCAAGTTGAGACCACCTTTATTTAACCAGGTAGGCAAGTTGAGACCTGGCCAAGATAAAGCAAAGCAGTTCGACACATACAAGGACAGAGTTACACCAAAGTAAAACAAACATACAGTCAATAATACAGTATAAACAAGTCTATATACGATGTGAGCAAATGAGGTGAGATAAGGGAGGTAAAGGCAAAAAAAAGGGCCATGGTGGCAAAGTAAATACAATATAGCAAGTAAAACACTGGAATGGTAGATTTGCAGTGGAAGAATGTGCAAAGTAGAAATAAAAATAATGGGGTGCAAAGGAGCAAAATAAATAAAATAAATATAGTAGGGAAAGAGGTAGTTGTTTGGCCTTAAATTATAGGTGGGCTATGTACAGGTGCAGTAATCTGTGAGCTGCTCTGACAGTTGGTGCTTAAAGCTAGTGAGGGAGATAAGTGTTTCCAGTTTCAGAGATTTTTGTAGTTCGTTCCAGTCATTGGTAGCAGAGAACTGGAAGGAGAGGCAGCCAAAGAAAGAATTGGTTTTGGGGGGTGACCAGAGAGATATACCTGCTGGAGTGCGTGCTACAGGTGGGAGATGCTATGGTGACCAGCGAGCTGAGATAAGGGGGGACTTTACCTAGCAGGGTCTTGTAGAGGACATGGAGCCAGTGGGTTTGGCGACGAGTATGAAGCGAGGGCCAGCCAACGAGAGCGTACAGGTCGCAATGGTGGGTAGTATATGGGGCTTTGGTGACAAAACGGATTGCACTGTGATAGACTGCATCCAATTTGTTGAGTAGGGTATTGGAGGCTATTTTGTAAATGACATCGCCGAAGTCGAGGATTGGTAGGATGGTCAGTTTTACAAGGGTATGTTTGGCAGCATGAGTGAAGGATGCTTTGTTTTGCGAAATAGGAAGCCAATTCTAGATTTAACTCTGGATTGGAGATGTTTGATGTGGGTCTGGAAGGAGAGTTTACAGTCTAACCAGACACCTAGGTATTTGTAGTTGTCCACGTATTCTAAGTCAGAGCCGTCCAGAGTAGTGATGTTGGACAGGTGCAGGCAGCGATCGGTTGAAGAGCATGCATTTAGTTTTACTTGTATTTAAGAGCAATTGGAGGCCACGGAAGGAGAGTTGTATGGCATTGAAGCTTGCCTGGAGGGTTGTTAACACAGTGTCCAAAGAAGGGCCAGAAGTATACAGAATGGTGTTGTCTGCGTAGAGGTGGATCAGAGACTCACCAGCAGCAAGAGCGACATCATTGATGTATACAGAGAAGAGAATCGGTCCAACAATTGAACCCTGTGGCACCCCCATAGAGACTGCCAGAGGTCCGGACAGCAGACCCTCCGATTTGACACACTGAACTCTATCAGAGAAGTAGTTGGTGAACCAGGCGAGGCAATCATTTGAGAAACCAAGGCTGATTGAGTCTGCCGACAGAGTTGAAAGCCTTGGCCAGATCAATGAATACGGCTGCACAGTATTGTTTCTTAACGATGGCGGTTAAGATATCGTTTAGGACCTTGAGAGTGGCTGATGTGCACCCATGACCAGCTCTGAAACCAGATTGCATAGCAGAGAAGGTATGGTGAGATTCGAAATGGTCGGTAATCTGTTGGTTGACTTTGCTTTCGAAGACCTTAGAAAGGCAAGGTAGGATAGATATAGGTCTGTAGCAGTTTGGGTCAAGAGTGTCCCCCCTTTGAAGACGGGGATGACCGCAGCTGCTTTCCAATCTTTGGGAATCTTAGACGACACGAAAGAGAGATTGAACAGGCTAGTAATAGGGGTGGCAACAATTTTGGCAGATAATTTTAGAAAGAAAGGGTCCAGATTGTCTAGCCCGGGTTGATTGGCAGGGGTCCAGATTTTGCTGCTCTGTCAGAACATCAGCTGACTGGATTTGGGAGAAAGAGAAATGGGGAAGGCTTGGGCGAGTTTCTGTGGGGGGTGCAGTGCTGTTGACCGGGGTAGGAGTAGCCAGGTGGAAAGCATGGCCAGCATCGAAAAATGCTTATTGAAATTCTCAATTATGGTGGATTTATCAGTGGTGACAGTGTTTCCTATCTTCAGTGCAGTGGGCAGCAGGGAGGAGGTGTTGTTATTCTCCATGGACTTTACAGTGTTCCAGAACTTTTTTGAGTTAGTGTTGCATGTACAGGTACCCCCTGTACATAGCCTCCACATTGACTCTGTACCGGTACCCTCTGTATATAACCTCCACATTGACTCTGTACTGGTACCCCCTGTATATAGCCGCCACATTGACTCTGTACTGGTACCCCCTGTATCTAGCCTCCACATTGACTCTGTACCGGTACCCCCTGTATATAGCCTCCACATTGACTCTGTACTGGTACATCCTGTATATAGCCCCCACATTGACTCTGTACTGGTACCCCCTGTATATAGCCTCCACATTGACTCTGTACTGGTACCCCCTGTATATAACCTCCACATTGACTCTGTACTGGTACCCCCTGTATACAGCCTCCACATTGACTCTGTGCTGGTACCTCCTGTATATAGCCTCCACATTGACTCTGTACTGGTACCCCCTGTATACAGCCTCCACATTGACTCTGTACCGGTACCCCCTGTATATAGCCTCCACATTGACTCTGTACTGGTACATCCTGTATATAGCCCCCACATTGACTCTGTACCGGTACCCCCTGTATACAGCCTCCACATTGACTCTGTACTGGTACCCCCTGTATACAGTCTCCACATTGACTCTGTACTGGTACCCCCTGTATACAGCCTCCACATTGACTCTGTACTGGTACCCCCTGTATATAGCCTCCACATTGACTCTGTACTGGTACTTTATATAGCCTCCACAGTGACTCTGTACTGGTACCCCCTGTATATAACCTCCACATTGACTCTGTACTGGTACCCCCTGTATATTGCCTCCACATTGACTCTGTAAACACGGTATAGTTTTTTTTTTTGTGAAACTTTTTTTCTTACCTCTTATTTTTCTTAACTACATTGTTGGTTAAGGGCTTGTCAGTAAGAATTTCATGGTAATGTCTACTATACCTGTTGTAGCTTTGTATTGTAGCTTTAAGGGAATAGTATGGTCACATCATATTCATATTAAGCTTCTACGTCTGTGTACCGGAACGTATTATTTGGAAGACGTCAGTGAAAATATATCAGCTCATTGTTAAATAATTATGACGTTCTTTCCAATACAAAAGGTGTTGTAACTATTGTTTCCAAACTGCGTTACCCACTCCAGCCAGCAGATGGCGACGAGCGTCTTTCAGTTGACTCTTCTTTCGTGACGTATATTTAATTGGACGGGACGCTTCTTCAGGAACAACAAGGCGCCAACTCTTTCAACCACCTCGGTAGCTTGCTAGCCAACATAAAACTGAAAGATTGACGTTTTAGACCATGTTAATGTGCATTAGCTAATCGCAGTGTTTAAAACACATTTCAGTTGACGTTAACTTGAACCTAATTTGCTTGTTAAATTTGAAAATTTGTTAAAGATTGATACTGAGCCTAGCACTAGGCTATTCGCTAATGCTAACTAGCTAGCTAACATCCCTGACCATGAGCTCATTAAAGTACTCATCCCCTGCTAAAGAAGTGGATGTCTGCTGTACGGAGAAAGAAGCTCTGGCGCTGAACATTGTCGTGAAAGATGAAGAGGAGGATATTACAGTGAAAGGAGAGAAAGATGCTCTGCCGCTGAACATTGTCGTGAAAGACGAAGAGAAGAATATTACAGTGAAAGGAGAGAAAGAACCTTTCAGAATGAAAAAGGAGGAAGAGGAGGCTGTTATAGGGAAAGAAGAGAAAGCATACTCTTCCTCTCTAAAAGGTTCTATCTCAGTAAAGGTGAAGGAGGAAGACGTTTTGGGAGTGAAAGAGGAGGATACAGAATATCTTATTAGCACCAGTGAGTACTGTCTTCAACAGGGACACAAACTATGCAGTTGTTGAATTAATGTGTGGTTTTTAAGGGGCATTCTACTTAAGTTATTCACTTCAGTGTGATGTTCAGTACTATTTAAATTGTTAAAGGGTCAATCTGCCATTGCTACATGTATTTTTGGGACTTTTAAATGAGATTTAATTATATATAACAGGCTTTTAAAATGTAATAATGGAGCATAATTTATACTTAAAATATCCAAGGGACACAAAAGGCACCCAATTAATTTAGAGATATTAATGTCTCTGATAAGACCCTATGACTGTAATAGACAGTAATAATTGATGATGGTAATAAGTTCACCATCTGTTTGATGTTCTCGTTAACACAGGAGAGAGACATGACTATCGTGGATCCTCTGGGGAGACTCAACATCCTGATGCTGACGAGGCAGAGAAGAGTCTCTCCATTTCAGAACACCAGATGGTACAGCTTGGTCTGGTCTAGCATACAGCTTGCTCTATCTGGGTCTGGGCTGTGTTTCTGTAAAGCAGTTTATGACAACAGTGACATCAGCATCCATAATGGTATGTGTCTGTGTCTCCTCTTTATGGTTACCAGGACAACGCTAGCCCTTCCTCTCTCCCGGAGTCCCTGTGTCATGCCTCTCCCGGTAGCACCTTACTGCTGGGTATGAAGAGGTTGTCTGTGCTGCTGGTGGACTGCAGGAAAACAATGGGGCTGAGTGGAACTGTGGGAGGAGGAGAAGAGAAGAAAGGATCAGATTTGACTCATCAAAGTAAGTGCTGTAGTTTAGTTTGAACAAATAAATAGATCTGTCCATTGGCATCTGTTACCAGGACAACCAGCAGAGTTCTGTTAGTTGACAGGAAGATAGACTGGTGTATATGGATGTTATGAATATCATAACACTGAAAAAGGATTCTGCCAATGAAAAGAGAGAAACCATAGACCATATAAAACCTTGATGAAAGTCAGCTTTGGAGAGAAAGTTTCAAGATGATCCATTGTAAGGTGCTTGTTTTACAAAAAAAAATTCTCAAAACATTATGGATGTTACATTGCCTGTCCCAGTCAACCCCCCTCTCTTTACAAGACTGTAGAACAAGAAAACTAAACTCAAGACATTGTTAATGAATTAACTAATACTGGAGGAAAGCTGTGATCAGGCTGCCTACTCAAGAGAAAGCTTCGAACTGTAACCAGTGCCTGTGTAACGGATGTGAAACGGCTAGCTAGTTAGCAGTGGTGCGCGCTAAATAGCGTTTCAATCGGTGACGTCACTTGCTCTGAGACCTTGAGGTAGTGGTTCCCCTTGCTCTGCAAGAGCCGCGGCTTTTGTGGAGCGATGGGTAACAATGCTTCGTGGGTGACTGTTGTTGATGTGTGCAGAGGGTCCCTGGTTCGCGCCCGGGTAGGTGCGAGGGGACGGTCTAAAGTTATACTGTTACACCTGCAACCTGGTTCAGGTTATCAATCAACCTACCAGGGTAGTTACAAACAGTACAGAAATTGAATCATCAACATATTTTGATCATATCTTTACTATTGCTGCAGAAATGTGTTTGAAAGCAGTATCCAAATTCATCGGATGTTGTGATCACAATATAGTAGTCATATCTAGGACAACCAAAGTTCCAAAAGGCTGGGCCTAATGTTCTATATAAGAGATCATACAATTGTTTGTGGGGATTCCTATGTTGTTGGTTTTTTTTCCACAGTAAATAACTCACGGACACTAGAGAAGCTTTAACCAAGTTTAATTATTCCCAAAGGTTCTGTACATCTGTAATTCAGACAACCCAACATTTGTTCCATCCAGATATATGTCTCACTTAAGACACTCCTTCTCTCCAATCCTTACATCTTATGGTTCCACAGGAAGAGAGTAAAGAGAGTAACAAGATACCAGACCTTTCTCCCTGATGAGAATCTGTCCTGACCTCAACCTCTCCTTCATCTAATCCACAGATGTACGTCTCCCCTGTCTGTCTTTCTTCAGAGAACCATTAACTTCTGACATAACACCCAGTCTCTTTCACTTCCTATCACTTCTTTAATGTCTCCATGTTCAAAGTTTTGCCGATTCCAACAATGGAAACAATATTTGTTGGTCCGTGGTGTGTAATGACGAGCAACCAGACGCTGCCCTTGACACGTTTATGAAATTGCTTATCCCAGTTACTAATAAGCAAGCACCCATTAAGAAAATGACTGTAAAAACTGTTAAATTCTCGTGGATTGATGAGGAATTTAAAAATGGTATGATGAAGAGGGAGGCAAAAGAGATGGCATATAGGTCTGGCTGAATAACTGATTGGCGTTCCCAAAGTAAACTACCTGCTACCTGCCCAGAAGCTAGGATATAATTAGTAGGTTTGGATAGAAAACACTCTAAAGTTTCTAAAACTGTTAAAATAATGTCTGTGGACATAACGGAGGACGCATGACTTTCTGTGGACATAACTTATTTGGCAGGTGAAACCCCGAGGACAAACCATCCAGGAGGATTTTTTATTTTTTATTTTTTTTTTGAATTTGACCCCTTTTTCTCCCCAATTTCGTGGTATCCAATTGTAGCTTGTCTCATCGCTACAACTCCCGTACGGGCTCGGGAGCAAAGAGAAGCAACTGTCCATCATTACTTTAAGGACAACCACAAGAATGGAAGACCCAGAGTTACTTCTGATGCATAAGTTCATTAGAGTTACCAGACTTAGAAATTGCAGCCCAAATAAATACTTCACAAAGTTCAAGCAATAGACACATCTCAACATCATCGGTTCAGAGGAGACTGCGTGAATCAGGCGTTTATGGTCGAATTGCTGCAAGGAAACCACTACTAAAGGACACCAATAGGAAGAAGAGACTTGCTTGGGCCAAGAAACACGAGCAATGGACATGAGACCGGTGGATATCTGTCTGATGAGTCCAAATTTGAGTATTTGATTCCGAGCGTCATGTCTTTGTGAGACGAGGAGTAGATGAACAGATTATCTCCGCATGTGTGGTTCCCACCGTGAAGCATGGAGGAGGAGATGTGATGGTGTGCGGGTGCTTTGCTATTGACAATGTCAGTGATTTATTTATTCAAGTCACACTTAACCAGCATGACTACCACAGCATTCTGCAGCGATATGCCATCCCATCTGGTTTGGGCTTAGTCCCACTGTCATTTGTTTTTCAACAGGACAATGACCCAACACACCTCCAGGCTGTGTAAGATCTATTTGACCAAGATGGAGTGCTGCATCAGATGACCTGGCCTCGACCTCACCCAAATCGAGATGGTTTGGGATTAGTTGGATCGCAGAGTGAAGGAAAAGCAGCCTACAAGTTCTCAGCATATATGGGAACTCCTACAGGACTGTTGGAAAAGGATTTCAGGTGAAGCTGGTTGAGAGAAAGCAAGGGTGGCAACTTTTGAAGAATAAAATATATATTTTATTTTAACACTTGTGGTTACTACATGATTCCATGTGTTTTTTAATCATTTTGATGTCTTCTCCATTATTTTACTATGTAGAAAATAGTAAAAATAAAGAAAAACCCTTGAATGAGTAGGTGAGTCCAATCTTTTGACTGGTACTGTACATTCAATTCCCTGACAACAGCTCCAGTGGACATTCCTGCAGTCAGCATGCCAATTGCCCGCTCCCTCAGAGATCTGTGGCATTGTTGTGTGACCAAACTGCACATTTTCGAGTAGCCTTTTATTACCCCCAGGACAAGGTACATCTGTGTAATAACCAAGCTGTTCAATCAGCTTCTTGATATGCCACACCTGTCAGGTGGATGGATTATTTTGGCAAAGAATAAATGTTGACTAACAGGGATGTAAAAAATTCTGCAATCTTTTTTTTTCAGCTCATGAAACATCCAACACTTTACATGTTGCGTTTATATTTTTGTTTATTGTAGTTACTATCAGTTTTAGGAACATTTACCCAAATATTTCACCTTATTTTTGACTTTTTCACAAAATATGACATCAGCGATAATCAAAATGTTGAAAATCTGTGAATGTCTAAATAAGAAATTGGTCCAATTAAACAGCAATGTGTCGAACCCTTTCAACAACGGGGAGATGTTACTGATGTGCTTTGTATCTGTGACGTAAAAACAAGTTTTGGAATTCCACACAAAATTACTTCTTTAGTTATTTTATGTTTAAGGAAGTGTGTAGGTCACATTCTGTATCACACAGCTATGAATGTTATATATTTAGAACCACCTGTTCAATTGGAATCCAGCGACGTCTGTGTCTTCAGTGTCCTAGAACTGTCCAGGTTTTTGTGTTCTGACTTGTAAAACAGGATGAATAAAATAAGTAATGTAAACATAGCAGTAATTACCAGGAAGCTCTACATTTGTTTTAAAATCACACTAAGATTGTTAAAACTGGCCTCGGGTTATTGAGAGATCTGATTTAGGATTTACCCTCGTAGCAAGGTTGTTTTATCATGTGGTTTCATTCGGGTCTCTATTTAAAAATAACACTGTCTTTGGCAGGAGAAAGGCCAGACTCGGAGGAACCAGAGCCAGGGACGTCCAAACTAGCAAGACGACACCACTGCTCCCACTGTGGAAAGAGTTGTAACCGGTTATGGGACCTGAAAGCTCATGAGAGAATACACACAGGAGAGAAGCCTTACCACTGCTTCCAATGTGGAAAGTGTTTCAACCAGAGAGTAAACCTGAAACAACATGAAAGAATACACACAGGAGAGAAGCCTTACCACTGCTCCCAGTGTGGAAAGAGTTTCAACCGGAAAGCATTCCTGAACCAACACGAGAGAATCCACACAGGGGAGAAGCCTTACCACTGCTCCAAGTGTGGAGAGCGTTTCAACCATTCAGGGAAGCTGAAACTGCATGAGAGAATACACACGGGAGAGAAGCCTTACCACTGCTCCCAATGTGGAAAGTGCTTCAACCAGTCGGTGGACCTGAAACAACATGAGAGAATACACACAGGAGAGAAGCCTTACCACTGCTCCCAATGTGGAAAGTGTTTCAACCAGTCGGGGGTGCTGAACCGGCATGAGAGAATACACACAGGCGAAAAGCCTTACCACTGCTCCCAATGTGGAAAGTGTTTCAACAAGAGAGGAAACCTGAAACAACATGAGAGAATACACACAGGAGAGAAGCCTTACCACTGCTCCCAATGTGGAAAGTGTTTCAACCGGTCAGGGGAGCTGAAACGACATGAGAGAATACACACAGGGCAGAAGCCTTACCACTCCTCCCAGGGTGCAAAGCTTTTGCCCATTTAGGAAGCCTGAAAGAACACATTAGACTACACACAAAGGAGAATGCTTAGAAAAGCTCAAACTGTGGGAAAACATATTACTCATAACAGTCATTTAAACGTCATTAGAGAATCCACACAGGAGAGAGAAATTACTTCTCTTAGCGTGTATGTTGATATTTCACATCACATTGACTTAAAAATCATCGGAGAACATACACAGTGCTCCCGTTGTCTTATATTGTTGACTGACAATGTGTTTACCTGTCTTTACCATATGAAATTAAATGGTACAGGGTATACTCAAACATATATATTTGACCTACAAAACTAAGGAGATGATACCATCGCTCTGTACCATCACTCATTCATATATCTTTATGTACATATTCTTTATCCCCTTACACTTGTGTCTATAATTAAGGTAGTAGTTTTGGAATTGTTAGCTAGATTACTTGTTGGTTATTACTGCATTGTCGGAACTAGAAGCACAAGCATTTCGCTACACTCGCATTAACATCTGCTAACCATGTGTATGTGACAAATAAAATTGTGCTCATCACCCAATGCTTCAGGAATTCAGACTGTGTACACTGCGCTGTGTAACTCTGTTATTCTCTCTGAGCTCAGAAATAAAAAATATTGGTTTGACTTGGACTCCAGCACATCCTTATTTTATAATATCCACCACAACTCTCCCAAGGATTGCTGTTTATCATTGTCTCAATGAAGAGTTCCTCTTTCGACTTTCCTGGGGGCATTTACAAACCTCCCACTGGTTGAATAAAAGTTTTTACCCGAATGATGAGATTATTATTTTATTTGTCAAATGGCAACCAATCATCGATCATCATGTCACCAGAATAAGAACCTCAAAATGTATTGGAAAGGAGCATCAAGCTCATCACGTGCACTTTCACCACCCTGTGAAGTTCATAACTTATTTCATCTGTAGCCTAATAAACTACATGGTTTCTCAAGTCATAGTGGGAGGACCACACAACATATCATGTGACTCCAAGTTAACTAAGATGTGGTTGTTATCATTAAGGAGTTTCCACAGCCATTTCTCGCTTAGACATTTTTACTGACACAAATATACAAACAAATTGTCAAACGGAGTAACAAATAGTCAGTCGGCATTTATAAAAGTGTACAGGCATATCCTGTTTCCATCAGCCCGGTCATTACTTTTGAGATGGTTGGATCAATATCCACCTTCATGATGTGGATGAAGCCTGATTTGGAATGTCTGAGTAGTTCTATATGATGTCATAATACACACCTCTGATAATCAAGTGATATTTGGAATGTCTGAGTAGTTCTATCTGATGTCATAATACACCCCTCTGATAGTGATACATTTGTTCCATTGTTTCCATGTCAGTTGGTTTCCCACTCTGATGATTATATCTGACAGAGGGGCTTTAAATGAATAGTATGGTGACATCTTAGTGTGTCTTGAAATAGGATTATTAATCATAAACTCCTATAGCAACAATACAATGCAGCTTTGACATCAAGAAGAGAATGGGCTGATGGGTGGTGGTGCTACTCTATAGGTAAGGCTGTTCAATATGAATGTTCAATACACACAATAGGTTGACTGGGGAGGTGATGTACCACAGTCAAACTCCTGCAATAAGAGCTAAGATGCTAATATTTGTGGTTAGGTTGATCAGTAGCCAGTTATTCTCAAACCAGTTACGAAAAAAATAGACTTATTTTTAAATCGTATATCTTAGTTGTTCCATAGAAAGTATCTGTGAGGGGGAAAATTGTGTTTATACGCTAACATCCAAGCTAAAATCGCCTGCTTATGGAATTTAGCCAATTTTACTAGGATTTTATCAACATTAAAATTACATCAAAGCAAAAATTCTAAACCAGTTATTTTTATTGTTCAGTTACCCTAAACCTCTCCCATCTATCTCTGAAGACCATCCAGTCCTATCCTTCAGTTACCCTAAACCTCTCCCATCTATCTCTGAAGACCATCCAGTCCTATCCTTCAGTTACCCTAAACCTCTCCCATCTATCTCTGAAGACCATCCAGTCCTATCCTTCAGTTACCCTAAACCTCTCCCATCTATCTCTGAAGACCATCCAGTCCTATCCTTCAGTTACCCTAAACCTCTCCCATCTATCTCTGAAGACCATCCAGTCCTATCCTTCAGTTACCCTAAACCTCTCCCATCTATCTCTGAAGACCATCCAGTCCTATCCTTCAGTTACCCTAAACCTCTCCCATCTATCTCTGAAGACCATCCAGTCCTATCCTTCAGTTACCCTAAACCTCTCCCATCTATCTCTGAAGACCATCCAGTCCTATCCTTCAGTTACCCTAAACCTCTCCCATCTATCTCTGAAGACCATCCAGTCCTATCCTTCAGTTACCCTAAACCTCTCCCATCTATCTCTGAAGACCATCCAGTCCTATCCTTCAGTTACCCTAAACCTCTCCCATCTATCTCTGAAGACCACCCAGTCCTATCCTTCAGTTACCCTAAACCTCTCCCATCTATCTCTGAAGACCACCCAGTCCTATCCTTCAGTTACCCTAAACCTCTCCCATCTATCTCTGAAGACCATCCAGTCCTATCCTTCAGTTACCCTAAACCTCTCCCATCTATCTCTGAAGACCATCCAGTCCTATCCTTCAGTTACCCTAAACCTCTCCCATCTATCTCTGAAGACCATCCAGTCCTATCCTTCAGTTACCCTAAACCTCTCCCATCTATCTGTGAAGACCATCCAGTCCTATCCTTCAGTTACCCTAAACCTCTCCCATCTATCTCTGAAGACCATCCAGTCCTATCCTTCAGTTACCCTAAACCTCTCCCATCTATCTCTGAAGACCACCCAGTCCTATCCTTCAGTTACCCTAAACCTCTCCCATCTATCTCTGAAGACCACCCAGTCCTATCCTTCAGTTACCCTAAACCTCTCCCATCTATCTCTGAAGACCATCCAGTCCTATCCTTCAGTTACCCTAAACCTCTCCCATCTATCTCTGAAGACCATCCAGTCCTATCCTTCAGTTACCCTAAACCTCTCCCATCTATCTCTGAAGACCATCCAGTCCTATCCTTTAGTTACCCTAAACCTCTCCCATCTATCTCTGAAGACCATCCAGTCCTATCCTTCAGTTACCCTAAACCTCTCCCATCTATCTCTGAAGACCACCCAGTCCTATCCTTCAGTTACCCTAAACCTCTCCCATCTATCTCTGAAGACCATCCAGTCCTATCCTCCAGTTACCCTAAACCTCTCCCATCTACCTCTGAAGACCATCCAGTCCTATCCTTCAGTTACCCTAAACCTCTCCCATCTATCTCTGAAGACCACCCAGTCCTATCCTTCAGTTACCCTAAACCTCTCCCATCTATCTCTGAAGACCATCCAGTCCTATCCTTCAGTTACCCTAAACCTCTCCCATCTATCTCTGAAGACCATCCAGTCCTATCCTTCAGTTACCCTAAACCTCTCCCATCTATCTCTGAAGACCATCCAGTCCTATCCTTCAGTTACCCTAAACCTCTCCCATCTATCTCTGAAGACCATCCAGTCCTATTCTATTTGCCATATATTTTTAACTGTGATGTTTCACAAAAGTTCTTGACCTTTATATTCTCATAGTTGCTGCAGATAGTAAATTAAAAATAAACATGTTTGCTAAAAGTATTATTATATTATTGATCAATTGTCTATGACTTTTCAAATCCCCCAGTAGTGCTGTCTGCAGAGTTAGCTCCAGGTAAATGTTGCCATTCCTTGACATGCGACCAAAAACAAGCTACATAATTACAGAACTAAAACAAATGATCTAATGATTCTGTCTCTTCGCAGCTAAATCTGCAGAGGTTCATTGTATCCCCCATATATAGAACATTGTATTGGTTGAAAGAATTTTGTATAATAATTCAAATTGAAAAATTCCAAGTTTTGAATCTTGCGTCATTCATAATTTTCTTTAATGCAGGGCTGACAGACACGTTTCTTACTTTTTTCCCCTTTCCACCATTTTTGTGGTAATGCTGCAATTAGTTGGTTGTAATTTTGGGTAGTGTAGACATTTCCATATATTTTTGTTATCTGCATGTGTGACAACTCCACCAGTCCTATTTATGATATAATTTGCAACGTTTAAACCTTTTTTATGTATTACATTTTACTTTGATTTTTTTAATCAATTAGTATATTTGAGGTTAACCACAATTTTTTTAACCTAATTCCATTTTCTCCTTTTCGTTTTTCCAGGTTTCTGACATGTCCCTGATTTTCTGGTTAACAACAACATTGGATGTTCTAAGTTCACAACAATACTTAAACCACATCAGGAGACCACTTTTGAAGTCTGAGAAAAATCTAAGAAATTTTCATTTTTGTGTGTAGATACCCTTTAATTCAAGTGGCACCAGCAAGAGCCTTGCTTGGTAAGTGGTGTCTCTGTAGCACACATGTGATTGCAGAGTCTGCTGAACAAATCACAACTGGATTGATGCTAATATTCATGATATCATTCTGCCAGGGAGGCATGAACTACTTTGTAGTTAACATTTAATTGACAAGGTTTGTGGGGAAGCTTTTTCATCAACCAGAAAATGGTTGTCATTAGCATCATCGCTAACAGCTACACATAGTGGATCATTAGCATCATCGCTAACAGCTACACATAGTGGATCATTAGCATCATCGCTAACAGCTACACATAGTGGTAGACTGCACTCAGACAGGGGCATTTCCTGGCTGATTAATCTGATTAAAGTTGAAGGGAAATCCAAATCACATAGGCAAATTTAATGACAATTTTGAGGCACAGAGTTCAGAATAACTATAACAAAAAATGAATACAAATTATACCAGGGCACTTTAGAGACTGGAAGGGTAAAGGGGCATGTGCTCTCACAGGTAGAGACATATCTGTCCATGTTACCTTTTGCAAAGTGGGCACTGCTTCGTGTGGAAACACCACCACTCACCTAAATAGCCCACATGCCGCTGGGTGAGAAGTTTTTTAAAATTGTTTTTGGGCAGAATTATGTGAGGTGTTGTTAGTGGTGAGCCTTGGTCCATTTAGCTCGGAATATGCCACCCTCGTCAATCTGTCACCTAATCCTGCCTAATGGGCAGGTCAGCCCTGGAGGAAAGTATTGGCTGTAAGAAGTAAGAGAACATAACATCTGGTTGTTTTTAAATGACTTCTTTTGACATTGCTTTATTTTTGTTCCGATCTGTGTTGCCCACTCCAGTCAGCAGATGGCGATGTGAGTTTTTCAGGTGATGCTTCTTGCGTGACGTATAATCTAGTGGACGGAACAGGAGGCTTCTTCAACAGAGACAAAAGGCTTCCGTTTCAACCAATGCGGTGGTTTGCTAGCGAACATAGATCCGCAGCGTTTAAGCTCTTTAGTCTAATCTTGTGTATATTAATCTTAGTGTTTGGAACACAATTCTGTTTACGCATCTACTTGTTAATTTAAACGTAGTTTGCTTCTTAAATTAGCGAATGTGTTAACTTGATACTGCACAAGGCTAATCGCCCGGAGCATGAGGTCACGAAACTAGACGGAGAAAGATCTGGTGAAAGGAGAGGAAGAAGCTTTCAGAATGGACAAGGAGGCTATCACATTGAAACAAGAGGATGATATTACAGGGAAAGAGGAAGATGGGAAAGAGGTTGTCAGAGTGGAAAATGAGGAGGTAGAAGCTTTCAGAATCAAAAAGGATGAAGATCCCGTAACATTGAAGAAAGAGAATATAGTGAAAGAAGAGGAAGAACCTTTCAGAATCAAAAATGAGGAAGATTCCGTAACATTGAAGGAGGAGAATGTAGCGAAAGAAGAGGAAGAACCTTTTGGAGTAAAAGAGGAAGAGGAGGATATCTCAATAAAAGAGGAGGAAGATGTTTTAGGAGTGAAAAAGGAGGAGGAGTCAGAATATCCGATTACCATCCGTGAGTACTGTCTTAAAAACAGGGGCACAAACGATGCAATTGTTGAACTAATGTGGTTTTAAATAGGGGATTCTACTGAAGTTCTACACTTGAATATGTTGTTCAGTACTGCCATTGGTACATATATATTTTTTAAATGAGATGTATTTTATTCTCCATGTGGTCTATATTAAAGCTCACTTCATCTTGTATAACAGGATTCTACAATCCAATTCTGGTGCATCATTTCTACTTAAAATATCAAAGGGATGTAAAAGCCACCCATTTCATGGAACGACCCTTTTACACTTGCATCACAAACAGTATTTTTTTTAAAGGCATAAATTTAGGCCCTTTTTAGACATATTAATGGCTCTGGTAAGACCCTACGATCGCAATAGAAGATCATAGGTTGACTGTCTGTTTGATGTTGTCATTCACACAGGAGAGAGACATGACGATCCTGGATCCTCTGGGGAGCCTCAACAACATCCTGATGCTGACGAGGCAGAGAAGAGTCTCTCCAGATCAGAACACCAGATGGTACAGCTTGGTCTGGTCTAGCATACAGCTTGCTCTATCTGGGTCTGGGCTGGGTTTCTGTAAAGCACATAATGACATGTGTCTGTGTCCCCTCTTTATGGTTACCAGGACAACACTAGCCCTTCCTCCCTCCCGGAGTCCCCGTGTCATGCCTCTCCCGGTAGCGCCTTACTGCTGGGTATGAAGAGGTTGTCTGTGCTGCTGGTGGACTGCAGGAAAACAATGGGGCTGAGTGGAACTGTGAGAGGAGGAGAAGAGAAGAAAGGATCAGATTTGACTCATCAAAGTAAGTGCTGTAGTTTAGTTTGAACAAATACAATAGATCTGCCCACCGGTATCTGTTACCAGGATAACCAGCAGAGTTCTGTTAGTTGACAGGAAGATAGACTGGTGTATATGGATGTTATGAATATCATAACACTGAAAAAGGATTCTGCCAATGAAAAGAGAGAAACCAATAGACCATATAAAACCTTGATGAAAGGTAGCTTTGGAGAGAAAGTTTCAAGATGATCCAATGTAAGGTGCTTGTTTTACAAAAACTTTTCCTTAAAACATTATGGATGTTACATTGCCTGTCGCAGTCAACGCCCCTATCTTTAAAAGACTGTAGAACAGGCAAACTAAACTCAGGACTTTGGTAATTCATTAACTAATACTGGAGGAAAGCTGTGATCAGGCTGCCTACTCAAGCAAAAGCTTCAAACTGTAACCAGTGCCGGCAACCTTGTTCAGGTTATCAATCAACCTACCAGGGTAGTGACAAACAGTAGAGGAATGAAATCATCAACATGGTTTGATCATATCTTTACTAATGCTGCAGAAATGGGTTTTAAAGCAGTATCCAGATCCACCAGATGTAGTGATCACAATATAGGAGCCATGTCTAGGAAAACCACAGTTCCAAAGGCTGGGACTAATATTGTGTTTAAGAGGTCATACATTTTTGCTATGTTGTTGATGTAAATAATATTTGTTGGTCCGTGGTGTGTAATGATGAGCAACCAGACACTGCCCTTGACACGTTTGAAACTGCTTGTCCCAGTTACTAATAAGCAGCACCCATTAAGAAAATGGCTGTAAAAACTGTTAAATCCACGTGGATTGATGAGGAATTAAAAAATGGTATGATGAAGAGGGAGGCAAAAGAGATGGCATATAGGTCTGGCTGTATAACTGATTGGCAAAACTATTGCAAATTGAGAAATAATTTGACTAAACTGAATATAAAGAGTAACTACACTATGAAACAAAGATAAATGACATGAAGAATGATAGTAAAAATCTTTGGAGCATCTTCAATGAAATTTTGCGCAAATAAAATCAACAATGACAAGTCACTGGTGTCTGACAACGTGGATGGAAAATTGAGGATAATAGCGTCCGATATTGCCATTCCTATTTGCCTTGTCTTTAATTTAAGGCTAATAGAAAGTGTGTGCCCTCAGGCCTGGAGGGAAGCTAAAGTCATTCCACTACCCAAGAATAGTAAAGCTCCCTTTACTGGCTTAAATAGCCGACCAATCAGCCTGTTACCGACCCTTACAATTTTGGAAAAAAAATATTTGACCAGATACAATGCTATTTTACATTAAACAAATATAGACTTTTAGCTTATAGGGAAGTTAATTCAACAAGCACAGCACTTACAAGTGACTGATTGGCTGAGAGAAATTGATGATAAAAATGGCTTTACACCCCCTGCTATATTGTGGATAAAGAGTTTTTCTTTTAAAATGTAACCTTTATTTAACTAGGCAGTTAAGAACAAAGCTAGTCAGTTAAGAACAAATTATTTTTTTCAATGACGGCCTAGGACTGCCTTGTTCAGGGGCAGAACGACAGAGTTTTACCTTGTCAACTCGGGGATTCGATCCAGCAATCTCTCGGTTACTGGCCTACCGCTCTAACCACTAGGCTACCTGCCGCCCCAGAGCTACCTGTCTAACGGAACACAAAGAGTGTTCTTTAATGGAAGCCTGTACAACAAAATCAAGGTAGAATCAGGAATTCCCCAGGGCAGCTGTTTGGCACTCACTTTTTTCAATCTTTACCAACAACATGCCAATGACATTTGAGTAAAGCCAGTGAGTCTATGTATGCGGATGACTCAACACTGTACACGTCAGCTACTACAGCGACTGAAATGACTGCAACACTTAACATAGAGCTGCAGTTAGTTTCAGAATGGGTGGCAAGGAATACATATTTCTGATTACCTTAAGTTACATGGCCTACTACGCTAATTCTGTAGCGGTATTGTTAGAGGGGGGTAAATATGAAGATTTTGTTGGGGCGCCAGGCAGGTATTAACCCTAGTTATTAAAGTTAGTTATTACCTATTATAACATTATTATTATTATTAAATATTATTAAAACCGAAAGGATGAGAGTAGAATAGATAGAGTAGCGCTTCCAGACACATTCTAAACATGGTGGAGACTTAGAGGACTGTAGCATCTAATGATGAAGCATTATGGAGTCTTAAAGGAGGACTGTACCATCTAATGATGAAACATTATGGAGTCTTAAAGGAGGACTGTAGCATCATGAGGTAGTCACCGGGAATTCATTTCAATTAATTGCCTTTTTAGAAGTTAAGTTGTGGAATTTCTTTCCCTATAACCTGTTTGGGATAGGGGGCAGTATTTTCACGTCCGGATGAAAAGCGTTCCCAAAGTAAACTACCTGCTACTCAGGCCCAGAAGCTAGGATATGCATATAATTGGTAGGTTTGGATAGAAAACACTCTAATGTTTCTAAAACTGTAAAAATAATGTCTGTGTGTATATCATAACTTATTTGGCAGGTGAAACCCCGAGGACAAACCATCCAGGAGGAATTTTTTGTTGTTGAGGTGACTCTGTTTTCAAATGGTTTTGTGTGGCACTTGGTTGCAGTTCCTATTGCTTCCACTAGATGTCAACAGTCTTTAGAAATTGGTTGATGTTTTTCTTTAGAGAAATGAAGAAGTTCGGCTATTCAGAACGAGGGTCCAGCCTAGTGCTCTCTAATGTTTTGATGCGCACTCCAGGTCACGCGCTTCACGTTGTTTTTATCCGGTATTGAACACAGTTTATCCCATCTTAAATTTTCTCGATTATTTACGTTTTAAAATACCTAAAGTTGGATTAGGAAAGTTGTTTGAAATGTTTGGACAGCATTTACAGGTATCGTATTAGATATTTTGTAGTCATGCTGGGCGAGTTGGAACCAGTGTTTTTTTTAAATCAAACGCGCCAAATAAATGGACATTTTGGAGATATAACAACGAAATTAATCGAACAAAAGGACCATTTGTGATGTTTATGGGACATATTGGAGTGCCAAAAGAAGAAGCTCTTCAAAGGTAAGGCACGAATTATATCATTATTTCTGAGGTTTGTGTCGCGCCTGGTGGGTTGAAATATGATTGTCGTGGGTTGAAATATGATTGTCATGTGTTTGTTTGATGGGGTGCTGTCCTCAGATAATCGCATAGTTCGCTTTTGCCGTAAAGCCTTTTTGAAATCTGACACGGTGGCTAGATTAACAAGGAGATTAACAAGGAGACTGCGTGAATCAGGCCTTCATGTTCGAATTGCTGCAAGGAAACCACTACTAAAGGAGAAGAAGAAGAAGAGACTTGCTTGGGCCAAGAAACACGAACAATGGACATTAGACCGGTGGATATCTGTCCTTGGGTCTGATTAGTCCAAATTTGAGATTTTTGGATCCGAGCGTCATGTCTTTGTGAGACGAGGAGTAGATGAACATAAGTCACTCTTAACCAGCATGGCTTCCACAGCATTCTACAGCTATATGCCATCCCATCTGGTTTGGGCTTAGTCCCACTGTCATTTGTTTTTCAACAGGACAATGACCCAACACACCTCCTGGCTGTGTAAGAGCTATTTGATCAAGTAGGAGAGTGATGGAGTGCTGCATCAGATGACCTGGCCTACACAATCCCCCGACACAATCCCCCACATTTCCAGAGATGGAAGTAATTTTTACTGTACTTTTTGGTACCTTTGAATCTAATGTATTGTATCAAGATGGTTTGGGATGAGTTGGATCGCAGAGGTTGTGTGAACAAACTGCACATTTTCGAGTAGCCTTTAATTATCTCCAGCACAAGGTGCACCTGTGTAATAACCAAGCTGTTCAATCAGCTTCTTGATATGCCACACCTGTCAGGTGGATGGATTATCTTGGCAAAGAATAAATGTTGACTAACAGTGATGCTCATGAAACATCCAACACTTTACATGTTGCATTTATATTTTGTTTTTTTGTTGTTACTATCAGTTTTAGGAACATTTACCCAAAATATGACATCAGCGATAATCAAAATGTTGAACATCTGTGAATGTCTAAGTAAGAAATTGGTCCATTTAAACAGCAATGTGTCGAACCCTTTCAACAACGGGGAGATGTTACTGATGTGCTTTGTATCTGCGACGTAAAAACAAGTTTTGGACTTCCACACAAAATTACTTCTTTAGTTATTTTATGTTTAAGGAAGTGTGTAGGTCACATTCTGTATCATACAGCTATGAAAGTTATATATTTAGAACCACCTGTTCAATTGGAATCCAGCGACGTCTGTGTCTTCAGTGTCCTAGAACTGTCTAGTTTTTTGTGTTCTGACTTGTAAAACAGGATGAATAAGTAATGTAAACATAGCAGTAATTACCAGGAAGCTCTACATTTGTTTTAAAATCACACTAAGATTGTTAAATCTGGCCTCAGGTTATTGAGAGATCTGATTTAGGATTTACCCTCGTAGCAAGGTTTCTTTATCATGTCGTTTCATTTGGGTCTCTATTTAAAAATAACACTATCTTTGGCAGGAGAAAGACCAGACTCAGAGGAACCAGAGCCAGGGACGTCCAAACCAGCAAGACGACACCAGTGCTCCCAGTGTGAAAAGAGTTTTAAACAGAAAGCACAACTGAAAAAACATAAGAGAATACACACAGGAGAGAAGCCGTACCACTGCTCCCAATGTGGAAAGTGTTTCACCCGGTCGGGGATGCTGAAACAACACGAGAGAATACACACAGGAGAGAAGCCGTACCACTGCTCCCAATGTGGAAAGTTTTTCAACCAGAGTGGACACCTGAAACAACATGAGAAAATACACACAGGAGAGAAGCCTTACCACTGCTCCCAATGTGGAAAGTGTTTCAACCATTCGGGGGACCTGAAACTACATGAGAGAATACACACAGGAGAGAAGCCTTACCACTGCTCCCAATGTGGAAAGTGTTTCACCCGGTCGGGGATGCTGAAAGAACATGAGAGAATACACACAGGAGAGAAGCCGTACCACTGCTCCCAATGTGGAAAGTTTTTCAACCAGAGTGGACACCTGAAACTACATGAGAGAATACACACGGGAGAGAAGCCTTACCATTGCTCCCAATGTGGAAAGTGTTTCAACCATTCGGGGGACCTGAAACGACATGAGAGAATACACACAGGAGAGAAGCCGTACCACTCCTCCCAGGGTGCAAACCATTTGCCCATTTAGGAAGCCTGAAAGAACACATTAGACTGCACACAGAGGAGAAGGCTTAGAAAAGCTCAGACTGTGGGAAAACATATTACTCATAAGTCACTTAAACGTCATTAGAGAATCCACACAGGAGAGAGAAATTACTTCTCTTAGCGTGTATGTTGATATTTCACATCACATTGACTTAAAAATCATCGGAGAACATACACAGTGCTCCCGTTGTCTTATATTGTTGACTGACAATGTGTTTACCTGTCTTTACCAGATGAAATTAAATGGTACAGGGTATACTCAAACATATATTTGTTTGTTTCTATTAGAAAACATGAAGTGAATATGGAGTCTGTCCGTTTGAATATAAAGGAGATCAGGTTCCTTGTTTTAAATTGTCCTTTTTTAAAACTCTGTGTGTTTATCTGGGTGTGTCATTCCTCCAGCACTACAGATAATACAGTGATATTTGGATGTGATGCATTAGTTCCATTGTTGACATTTGCATTGTTGGCCCACTGATGATTTAATGAAATGAAAATGTTCAGACTCTGTAATGGAAAATGTTAATTGTTTGTGTGTCCACATAACTGGGTATGTGACTAACCTTGTGAAACTGTCCTATTATAAGCTCCTGTTCTTGGGAGTATCATTCTGTGTTGCAAACCAATTTGCGCCTGTGTCCTTGTATGAATAAAGTCCCGCCCAGGAACAGGAAACTATGAAGATATGTGCTAATCACCCAATGCTTAGGGAATTCAGACTGTCTACACTGCGCTGTGTAACTCTGTTATTCTCTCTGAGCTCAGAAATAAAGAATCTTGGTTTGACTTGGACTCCAGCAGATCCTGATTTTATAATATCCACCACAACTCTCCCACAGATTGCTGTTTATCATTGTCTCAATGAAGAGTTCCTCTTTCGACTTTCCTGGGGGCATTTACAACGCTCCCACTGGTTGAATAAACATTGTTACCCGATTGATGAGATTATTATGGATGAGAGCAATTATTTTATTTGTCGAATTGCAACCAAGCATCGGTCATCATGTCGCCCTCAAAATGTATTGGAATGGAGCATCAAGCTCATTACATGTAGTTTCACTACCCTGTGAAGTTCATAACTTATTTCATCTGTAGCCTAATAAACTACATGGTTTTCCAAGTTTTAGAGGGAGGACCACACAACATATGACACAACCGTGACTCCAAGTTAACTAAGACATGATGGTTATTATATAAATATTTGTACATAAAGGAGTTTCCATCGCCATTTCTCACTAAAACGTTTTTACTGACACAACCCACCATGTCAAACGAACTAACATATCGTCTGTCACCATTTATAAAAATGTTCAGGCATAACCTGTTTCCATCAGCCCAGTCATTACTTTTGAAATGGTTGGATCAATATCCACCTTCATGATATGGATGAAGCCTGATTTGGAATGTCTGAGTAGTTCTATATGATGTCATAATTCACCCCTCTGATAATCAAGTGATATTTGGAATGTCTGAGTAGTTCTATCTGATGTCATAATACACCCCTCTGATAGTGATACATTTGTTACTTACAGGGCACCACTGCCCCTGACCAGCTGAATGCAGGTGGGCTCTCCTGTCAACATGGGGCTCCTGCTGCAGGTAGCCTAGCAGTTAACAGTGTTGGGCCAGTAATTGAAAGATCCCTGGTTTGAATCCCAGAGAGGACTAGGTGGAAAATCTGTCAATGTGCCCTTGAGGGCTGCAACAGGAGCCTCATGTTGACAGGAGAGCCCACCTGCACTCAGCTGGCCAGGTGTCTTAACAGGAACAAGCTTGGCACACCTGTATTTTTTCCCATTCTTCTCTGCAGATCCTCTCAACCTCTGTCAGGTTGGATGGGGAGCGTCGCTGCACAGCTATTTTCAGGTCTCTCCAGAGATGTTTGATCGGGTTCAAGTCCAGGCTCTGGCTGGGCCACACAAGGACATTCAGAGACTTGTCCCGAAGCCACTTCTGCGTTGTCCTTTGTCTGTGTGCTTAGGGTTGTTGTTCTGTTGGAAGGTGAACCTTTGCCCCAGTCTGAGGTCCTGAGTGCTCTGGAGCAGGTTTTCATCAATTATCTCTCTGTACTTTATTTTTATTTAATTTATTTATTATTGAACCTTTATTTAACTTGGCAAGTCAGTTAAGAACAAATTCTTATTTACAACGGCGGCCTACCAAAAGGCAAAAGGCCTCCTATGGTGGCTGGGATTCAAAACAAGGATACATCCCTAACCAAGGCCCTTCTTCAGTGGCTTCTTCCTTGCTGAGCGGCCTTTCAGGTTATGTTGATATAGGACTCATTTTACTATGGATATAGATATTTTTGTATCTGTTTCCTCCAGCATCTTCACAAGGTTCTTTGCTGTTGTTCTGGGACTGGTTTGCACTTTTCGCACCAACGTATGTTGATCTCTAGGAGACAGAACAAGTCTCCTTCCTGAGCGGTATGACGGCTGTGTGGTCCCATGGTGTTTATACTTGCATATACTATAGTTTGTCAACAAGACATTTGTGGAGTGGTTGAAAACCGAGTTTTAATGACTCCAACCTAAGTGTATGTAAACATCCCTTGTATAGCCTCCACTCTGTACTGGTACCCCCTGAATATAGCCTCCACATTGACTCTGTACTGGTAACCCCTGTATATAGCCTCCACATTGACTCTGTACTGGTACCCCCTGTATATAGTCTCCACATTGACTCGGTACTGGTACCTCCTGTATATAGCCTCCACATTGACTCTGTACTGGTACCCCCTGTATATAGTCTCCACATTGACTCGGTACTGGTACCTCCTGTATATAGCCTCCAAATTGACTCTGTACTAGTACCCCCTGTATATAGTCTCCACATTGACTCGGTACTGGTACCCCCTGTATATAGTCTCCACATTGACTCGGTACTGGTACCCCCTGTATATAGTCTCCACATTGACTCTGTA
This sequence comes from Oncorhynchus clarkii lewisi, assembly GCF_045791955.1. NCBI lineage: Eukaryota > Metazoa > Chordata > Actinopteri > Salmoniformes > Salmonidae > Oncorhynchus > Oncorhynchus clarkii. The sequence continues at coordinate 5,589,047 of NC_092163.1, forward strand.
CTGGTACCCCCTGTATATATCCTCCACATTGACTCTGTACTGGTACCCCCTGTATATATCCTCCACATTGACTCTGTACTGGTAACCCTGTATATACCCTCCTCATTGACTCTGTACTGGTACCCCCTGTATATAGTCTCCACATTGACTCTGTACCGGTACCCCCTGTATACAGCCTCCACATTGACTCTGTACTGGTACCCCCTGTATACAGTCTCCACATTGACTCTGTACTGGTACCCCCTGTATACAGCCTCCACATTGACTCTGTACTGGTACCCCCTGTATTTAGCCTCCACATTGACTCTGTACTGGTACCCCCTGTATATAGCCTCCACATTGACTCTGTACTGGTACTTTATATAGCCTCCACAGTGACTCTGTACTGGTACCCCCTGTATATAACCTCCACATTGACTCTGTACTGGTACCTCCTGTATATAGCCTCCACATTGACTCTGTACTGGTACTTTATATAGCCTCCACAGTGACTCTGTACTGGTACCCCCTGTATATAACCTCCACATTGACTCTGTACTGGTGCCCCCTGTATATAGCCTCCACATTGACTCTGTACCAGTACCCCCTGTATATAACCTCCACATTGACTCTGTACTGGTACCCCCTGTATATTGCCTCCACATTGACTCTGTAAACACGGTATAGTTTTTTTTTTGTGAAACTTTTTTTCTTACCTCTTATTTTTCTTAACTACATTGTTGGTTAAGGGCTTGTCAGTAAGAATTTCATGGTAATGTCTACTATACCTGTTGTAGCTTTGTATTGTAGCTTTAAGGGAATAGTATGGTCACATCATATTCATATTAAGCTTCTACGTCTGTGTACCGGAACGTATTATTTGGAAGACGTCAGAGAAAATATATCAGCTCATTGTTAAATAATTATGACGTTCTTTCCAATACAAAAAGTGTAGTAACTATTGTTTCCAAACTGCGTTACCCACTCCAGACAGCAGATGGCGATGAGCGTCTTTCAGTTGACTCTTCTTTCGTGACGTATATTTAACTGGACGGGACGCTTCTTCAGGAACAACAAGGCGCCAACTCTTTCAACCACCTCGGTAGCTTGCTAGCCAACATAAAACTGAAAGATTGACGTTTTAGGCCATGTTAATGTGCATTAGCTAATCGCAGTGTTTAAAACACATTTCAGTTGACGTTAACTTGAACCTAATTTGCTTGTTCAATTTGCAAATTTGTTAAAGATTGATACTGAGCCTAGCACTAGGCTATTCGCTAATGCTAACTAGCTAGCTAACATCCCTGACCATGAGCTCAATAAATTACTCATCCCCTGCTAAAGAAGTGGATGTCTGCTGTACGGAGAAAGAAGCTCTGGCGCTGAACATTGTCGTGAAAGATGAAGAGGAGGATATTACAGTGAAAGGAGAGAAAGATGCTCTGCCGCTGAACATGGTCGTGAAAGACGAAGAGAAGAATATTACAGTGAAAGGAGAGAAAGAATCTTTCAGAATGAAAAAGGAGGAAGAGGAGGCTGTTATAGGGAAAGAAGAGAAAGCATACTCTTCCTCTCTAAAAGGTTCTATCTCAGTAAAGGTGAAGGAGGAAGACGTTTTGGGAGTGAAAGAGGAGGATACAGAATATCTTATTAGCACCAGTGAGTACTGTCTTCAACAGGGACACAAACTATGCAGTTGTTGAATTAATGTGTGGTTTTAAGGGGCATTCTACTTAAGTTATTCACTTCAGTGTGATGTTCAGTACTATTTAAATTGTTAAAGGGTCAATCTGCCATTGCTACATGTATTTTTGGGACTTTTAAATGAGATTTAATTATATATAACAGGCTTTTAAAATGTAATAATGGAGCATAATTTATACTTAAAATATCCAAGGGACACAAAAGGCACCCAATTAATTTAGAGATATTAATGCCTCTGATAAGACCCTATGACTGTAATAGACAGTAATAATTGATGATGGTAATAAGTTCACCATCTGTTTGATGTTCTCGTTAACACAGGAGAGAGACATGACTATCGTGGATCCTCTGGGGAGACTCAACATCCTGATGCTGACGAGGCAGAGAAGAGTCTCTCCATTTCAGAACACCAGATGGTACAGCTTGGTCTGGTCTAGCATACAGCTTGCTCTATCTGGGTCTGGGCTGTGTTTCTGTAAAGCAGTTTATGACAACAGTGACATCAGCATCCATAATGGTATGTGTCTGTGTCTCCTCTTTATGGTTACCAGGACAACGCTAGCCCTTCCTCTTTCCCGGAGTCCCTGTGTCATGCCTCTCCCGGTAGCACCTTACTGCTGGGTATGAAGAGGTTGTCTGTGCTGCTGGTGGACTGCAGGAAAACAATGGGGCTGAGTGGAACTGTGAGAGGAGGAGAAGAGAAGAAAGGATCAGATTTGACTCATCAAAGTAAGTGCTGTAGTTTAGTTTGAACAAATACAATAGATCTGCCCACCGGTATCTGTTACCAGGATAACCAGCAGAGTTCTTTTAGTTGACAGGAAGATAGACTGGTGTATATGGATGTTATGAATATCATAACACTGAAAAAGGATTCTGCCAATGAAAAGAGAGAAACCATAGACCATATAAAACCTTGATGAAAGGTAGCTTTGGAGAGAAAGTTTCAAGATGATCCAATGTAAGGTGCTTGTTTTACAAAAACTTTTCCTTAAAACATTATGGATGTTACATTGCCTGTCGCAGTCAACGCCCCTATCTTTAAAAGACTGTAGAACAGGCAAACTAAACTCAGGACTTTGGTAATTAATTAACTAATACTGGAGGAAAGCTGTGATCAGGCTGCCTACTCAAGCAAAAGCTTCAAACTGTAACCAGTGCCGGCAACCTTGTTCAGGTTATCAATCAACCTACCAGGGTAGTTACAAACAGTAGAGGAATGAAATCATCAACATGGTTTGATCATATCTAAACTAATGCTGCAGAAATGGGTTTTAAAGCAGTATCCAGATCCATCAGATGTAGTGATCACAATATAGGAGCCATGTCTAGGAAAACCACCGTTCCAAAGGCTGGGACTAATATTGTGTATAAGAGGTCATACATTTTTGCTATGTTGTTGATGTAAATAATATTTGTTGGTCCGTGGTGTGTAATGAGGAGCAACCAGACACTGCCCGTGACACATTTGAAACTGCTTGTCCCAGTTACTAATAAGCATGCACCCATTAAGAAAATGACTGTAAAAACTGTTAAATCCACGTGGATTGATGAGTAATTAAAAAATGGTATGATGAAGAGGGAGGCAAAAGAGATGGCATATAGGTCTGGCTGTATAACTGATTGGCAAAACTATTGCAAATTGAGAAATAATTTGACTAAACTGAATATAAAGAGTAACTACACTATGAAACAAAGATAAATGACATGAAGAATGATAGTAAAAATCTTTGGAGCATCTTCAATGAAATTTTGCGCAAATAAAATCAACAATGACAAGTCACTGGTGTCTGACAACGTGGATGGAAAATTGAGGATAATAGCGTCCGATATTGCCATTCCTATTTGCCTTGTCTTTAATTTAAGGCTAATAGAAAGTGTGTGCCCTCAGGCCTGGAGGGAAGCTAAAGTCATTCCACTACCCAAGAATAGTAATGCTCCCTTTACTGGCTTAAATAGCCGACCAATCAGCCTGTTACCGACCCTTACAATTTTGGAAAAAAAATATTTGACCAGATACAATGCTATTTTACAGTAAACAAATATAGACTTTTAGCTTATAGTGAAGTTAATTCAACAAGCACAGCACTTACAAGTGACTGATTGGCTGAGAGAAATTGATGATAAAAATGGCTTTACACCCCCTGCTATATTGTGGATAAAGAGTTTTTCTTTTAAAATGTAACCTTTATTTAACTAGGCAAGTCAGTTAAGAACAAATTATTTTTTTCAATGATGGCCTAGGACTGCCTTGTTCAGGGGCAGAACGACAGAGTTTTACCTTGTCAACTCGGGGATTCAATCCAGCAATCTCTCGGTTACTGGCCTACCGCTCTAACCACTAGGCTACCTGCCGCCCCAGAGCTACCTGTCTAACGGAACACAAAGAGTGTTCTTTAATGGAAGCCTGTACAACACAATCAAGGTAGAATCAGGAATTCCCCAGGGCAGCTGTTTGGCACCTTCTTTTTTCAATCTTTACCAACAACATGCCAGTGACATTTAAGTAAAGCCAGTGAGTCTATGTATGCGGATGACTCAACACTGTACACGTCAGCTACTACAGCGACTGAAATGACTGCAACACTTAACATAGAGCTGCAGTTAGTTTCAGAATGGGTGGCAAGGAATACATATTTCTGATTACCTTAAGTTACATGGCCTACTACGCTAATTCTGTAGCGGTATTGTTAGAGGGGGGTAAATATGAAGATTTTGTTGGGGCGCCAGGCAGGTATTAACCCTAGTTATTAAAGTTAGTTATTACCTATTATAACATTATTATTATTATTAAATATTATTAAAACCGAAAGGATGAGAGTAGAATAGATAGAGTAGCGCTTCCAGACACATTCTAAACATGATGGAGACTTAAAGGAGGACTGTAGCATCTAATGATGAAACATGATGGAGTCTTAAAGGAGGACTGTACCATCTAATGATGAAACATTATGGAGTCTTAAAGGAGGACTGTAGCATCTAATGATGAAACATTATGGAGTCTTAAAGGAGGACTGTAGCATCTAATGATGAAACATTATGGAGTCTTAAAGGAGGACTGTAGCATCTAATGATGAAACATTATGGAGTCTTAAAGGAGGACTGTAGCATCTAATGATGAAACATTATGGAGTCTTAAAGGAGGACTGTAGCATCTAATGATGAAACATTATGGAGTCTTAAAGGAGGACTGTAGCATCTAATGATGACACATTATGGAGTCTTAAAGGAGGACTGTAGCATCTAATGATGAAACATTATGGAGTCTTAAAGGAGGACTGTAGCATCTAATGACGAAACATTATGGAGTCTTAAAGGAGGACTGTAGCATCTAATGATGAAGCATTATGGAGTCTTAAAGGAGGACTGTACCATCTAATGATGAAACATTATGGAGTCTTAAAGGAGGACTGTAGCATCTAATGATGAAACATTATGGAGTCTTAAAGGAGGACTGTAGCATCTAATGATGAAACATTATGGAGTCTTAAAGGAGGACTGCAGCATCTAATGATGAAACATTATGGAGTCTTAAAGGAGGACTGTAGCATCTAATGATGAAACATTATGGAGTCTGAAAGGAGGACTGTAGCATCTAATGATGAAACATGATGGAGTCTTAAAGGAGGACTGTAGCATCTAATGATGAAACATTATGGGGTCTTAAAGGAGGACTGTAGCATCTAATGATGAAACATGATGGAGTCTTAAAGGAGGACTGTAGCATCTAATGATGAAACATTATGGAGTCTTAAAGGAGGACTGCAGCATCTAATGATGAAACATTATGGAGTCTTAAAGGAGGACTGTAGCATCTAATGATGAAACATTATGGAGTCTGAAAGGAGGACTGTAGCATCTAATGATGAAACATGATGGAGTCTTAAAGGAGGACTGTAGCATCTAATGATGAAACATTATGGGGTCTTAAAGGAGGACTGTAGCATCTAATGATGAAACATGATGGAGTCTTAAAGGAGGACTGCAGCATCTAATGATGAAACATTATGGAGTCTTAAAGGAGGACTGTAGCATCATGAGGTAGTCACCGGGAATTAATTTCAATTAATTGCCTTTTTAGAAGTTAAGTTGTGGAATTTCTTTCCCTATAACCTGTTTGGGATAGGGGGCAGTATTTTCACGTCTGGATGAAAAGCGTTCCCAAAGTAAACTACCTGCTACTCAGGCCCAGAAGCTAGGATATTTATATAATTGGTAGAGTCGGATAGAGAACACTCTAATGTTTCTAAAACTGTAAAAATAATGTCTGTGTGTATATCATAACTTATTTGGCAGATGAAACCCCGAGGACAAACCATCCAGGAGGAATTTTTTGTTGTTGAGGTGACTCTGTTTTCAAATGGTTTTGTGTGGCACTTGGTTGCAGTTCCTATTGCTTCCACTAGATGTCAACAGTCTTTAGAAATTGGTTGATGTTTTTCTTTAGAGAAATGAAGAAGTTCGGCTATTCAGAACGAGGGTCCAGCCTAGTGCTCTCTAATGTTTTGATGCGCACTCCAGGTCACGCGCTTCACGTTGTTTTTATCCGGTATTGAACACAGTTTATCCCATCTTAAATTTTCTCGATTATTTACGTTTTAAAATACCTAAAGTTGGATTAGGAAAGTTGTTTGAAATGTTTGGACAGCATTTACAGGTATCGTATTAGATATTTTGTAGTCATGCTGGGCGAGTTGGAACCAGTGTTTTTTTTAAATCAAACGCGCCAAATAAATGGACATTTTGGAGATATAACAACGAAATTAATCGAACAAAAGGACCATTTGTGATGTTTATGGGACATATTGGAGTGCCAAAAGAAGAAGCTCTTCAAAGGTAAGGCACAAATTATATCATTATTTCTGAGGTTTGTGTCGCGCCTGGTGGGTTGAAATATGATTGTCGTGGGTTGAAATATGATTGTCATGTGTTTGTTTGATGGGGTGCTGTCCTCAGATAATCGCATAGTTCGCTTTTGCCGTAAAGCCTTTTTGAAATCTGACACGGTGGCTAGATTAACAAGGAGATTAACAAGGAGACTGCGTGAATCAGGCCTTCATGTTCGAATTGCTGCAAGGAAACCACTACTAAAGGAGAAGAAGAAGAAGAGACTTGCTTGGGCCAAGAAACACGAACAATGGACATTAGACCGTGGATATCTGTCCTTGGGTCTGATGAGTCCAAATTTGAGATTTTTGGATCCGAGCGTCATGTCTTTGTGAGACGAGGAGTAGATGAACAGAAGTCACACTTAACCAGCATGGCTTCCACAGCATTCTACAGCTATATGCCATCCCATCTGGTTTGGGCTTAGTCCCACTGTCATTTGTTTTTCAACAGGACAATGACCCAACACACCTCCTGGCTGTGTAAGAGCTATTTGATCAAGTAGGAGAGTGATGGAGTGCTGCATCAGATGACCTGGCCTACACAATCCCCCGACACAATCCCCCACATTTCCAGAGATGGAAGTAATTTTTACTGTACTTTTTGGTACCTTTGAATCTAATGTATTGTATCAAGATGGTTTGGGATGAGTTGGATCGCAGAGGTTGTGTGAACAAACTGCACATTTTCGAGTAGCCTTTAATTATCTCCAGCACAAGGTGCACCTGTGTAATAACCAAGCTGTTCAATCAGCTTCTTGATATGCCACACCTGTCAGGTGGATGGATTATCTTGGCAAAGAATAAATGTTGACTAACAGTGATGCTCATGAAACATCCAACACTTTACATGTTGCGTTTATATTTTTGTTTTTTTGTTGTTACTATCAGTTTTAGGAACATTTACCCAAAATATGACATCAGCGATAATCAAAATGTTGAAAATCTGTGAATGTCTAAATAAGAAATTGGTCCAATTAAACAGCAATGTGTCGAACCCTTTCAACAACGGGGAGATGTTACTGATGTGCTTTGTATCTGCGACGTAAAAACAAGTTTTGGACTTCCACACAAAATGACTTCTTTAGTTATTTTATGTTTAAGGAAGTGTGTAGGTCACATTCTGTATCATACAGCTATGAAAGTTATATATTTAGAACCACCTGTTCAATTGGAATCCAGCGACGTCTGTGTCTTCAGTGTCCTAGAACTGTCCAGGTTTTTGTGTTCTGACTTGTAAAACAGGATGAATAAAATAAGTAATGTAAACATAGCAGTAATTACCAGGAAGCTCTACATTTGTTTTAAAATCACACTAAGATTGTTAAAACTGGCCTCGGGTTATTGAGAGATCTGATTTAGGATTTACCCTCGTAGCAAGGTTGTTTTATCATGTGGTTTCATTCGGGTCTCTATTTAAAAATAACACTGTCTTTGGCAGGAGAAAGACCAGACTCGGAGGAACCAGAGCCAGGGACGTCCAAACTAGCAAGACGACACCACTGCTCCCACTGTGGAAAGAGTTTCGTCCGTTCGGGGGAGCTGAAAATACATGAGAGAATACACACAGGAGAGAAGCCTTACCACTGCTCCCAGTGTGGAAAGAGTTTCAGCCGGAAAGCATGCCTGAACCAACACGAGAGAATACACACAGGAGAGAAGCCTTACCACTGCTCCCAATGTGGAAAGAGTTTCAACCAGAAATCAAACCTGAAAGCTCACGAGAGAATACACACAAGAGAGAAGCCTTACCACTGCTTCCAATGTGGAAGGTGTTTCAACCAGTCGTTGAGGCTGAAACAACACGAGAGAATACACACAGGAGAGAAGCCTTACCACTGCTCCCAATGTGGAAAGTGTTTCAACCAGTCGAGGGAGCTGAAAGAACATGAGAGAATACACACAGGAGAGAAGCCTTACCACTGCTCCCAATGTGGAAAGTGTTTCAACCGGTTGAGGGTGCTGAAACAACATGAGAGAATACACACAGGAGAGAAGCCTTACCACTGCTCCCAGTGTGGAAAGTGTTTCAACCGGTCGGAGGAGCTGAAACAACATGAGAGAATACACACAGGAGAGAAGCCTTACCACTGCTTCCAATGTGGAAAGTGTTTCAACCGGTCGGAGGAGCTGAAACAACATGAGAGAATACACACAGGAGAGAAGCCTTACCACTGCTCCCAATGTGGAAAGTGTTTCAACCGGTCGGGGGAGCTGAAACAACATGAGAGAATACACACAGGAGAGAAGCCTTACCACTGCTCCCAATGTGGAAAGTGTTTCAACCGGTCGGAGGAGCTGAAACAACATGAGAGAATACACACAGGAGAGAAGCCTTACCACTGCTCCCAATGTGGAAAGTGTTTCAACCGGTCGGGGGAGCTGAAACAACATGAGAGAATACACACAGGAGAGAAGCCTTACCACTGCTCCCAATGTGGAAAGTGTTTCAACCGGTCGGGGGAGCTGAAACAACATGAGAGAATACACACAGGAGAGAAGCCTTACCACTGCTCCCAATGTGGAAAGTGTTTCATCCATTCAGGGGATCTGAAACGACATGAGAGAATACACACAGGAGAGAAGCCTTACCACTGCTCCCAATGTGGAAAGTGTTTCAACCAGAGAGGAAACCTGAAAAAGCATGAGAATACACACAGGTTGCAAAGCTTTTGCCCATTTAGGAAGCCTGAAAGAACACATTAGACTGCACACAGAGGAGAAGGCTTAGAAAAGCTCAGACTGTGGGAAAACATATTACTCATAAGTCACTTAAACGTCATTAGAGAATCCACACAGGAGAGAGAAATTACTTCTCTTAGCGTGTATATTGATATTTCACATCACATTGACTTAAAATTCATCAGAGAACATACACAGTGCTCCCGTTGTCTTATATTGTTGACTGACAATGTGTTTACCTGTCTTTACCAGATGAAATTAAATGGTACAGGGTATACTCAAACATATATTTGTTTGTTTTTATTAGAAAACATGAATTGAATATGGAGTCTGTCAGTTTGAATACAGAGTAGATCAGATTCCATGTGTTTAAATGGTCCTTTTTTAAACTCTTTGTGTTTATCTGGGTGTGTCATTCCTCCAGCACTACAGATAATCAAGTGATATTTGGATGTGATGCATTAGTTCCATTGTTGACATTTGCATTGTAGCCCACTGATGATTTAATGAAATGAAAATGTTCAGACTCTGTAATGGAAAATGTTTGTGTGTCCACATAACTGAGTATGTGACTAACCTTGTGAAACTGTCCTATTATAAGCTCCTGTTTTTGGGACTATCATCCTGTGTTGCAAACCAATTTGCACCTGTGTCCTTGTATGAATAAAGTCCCGCCCAGGAATAGGAAACTATAAAGATATGTGCTCATCACCCAATGCTTCAGGAATTCAGACTGTCTACACTGCGCTGTGTAACTCTGTTATTCTCTCTGAGCTCAGAAATAAAGAATCTTGGTTTGACTTGGACTCCAGCAGATCCTTATTTTATAATAGCCTCCACATCGACTCTGTACTTATACCTCCTGAATATAGCCTCCACATTGACTCTGTACTGGTACCCCCTGTATATAGCCTCCACACTGACTCTGTACTGGTACCCCCTGTATATAGCCTCCACATTGACTCTGTACTTATACCTCCTGAATATAGCCTCCACGTTGACTCTGTACTGGTACCTCCTGTTTATAGCCTCCACATTGACTCTGTACTGGTACCTCCTGAATATAGCCTCCACATTGACTCTCTGCCGGTACCCCCTGTATATAGCCTCCACATTGACTCTGTACCGGTACCCCCTGTATACAGCCTCCACATTGACTCTGTACCGGTACCCCCTGTATATAGCCTCCACATTGACTCTGTACTGGTACCCCCTGTATATAGCCTCCACATTGACTCTCTGCCGGTACCCCCTGTATATAACCTCCACATTGACTCTGTACTGGTACCCCCTGTATATAGCCTCCACATTGACTCTGTACCGGTACCCCCTGTATACAGCCTCCACATTGACTCTGTACCGGTACCTCCTGTATATAGCCTCCACATTGACTCTGTACTGGTACCCCCTGTATATAGCCTCCACATTGACTCTGTACCGGTACCCCATGTATATAGCCTCCACATTGACTCTGTACCGGTACCCCCTGTATACAGCCTCCACATTGACTCTGTACCGGTACCCCCTGTATATAGCCTCCACACTGACTCTGTACCGGTACCCCATGTATATAGCCTCCACATTGACTCTGTACCGGTACCCCCTGTATACAGCCTCCACATTGGGGGTACCGGCAGCCTCTGTACTGGTACCTCCTGTATTTAGCCTCCACATTGACTCGGTACTGGTACCCCCTGTATATAGCCTCCACATTGACTCTGTACTGTTACCCCCTGTATATAGCCACCACATTGACTCTGTACTGGTACCTCCTGTATATAGCCTCCACATTGACTCTGTACTGGTACCCCCTGTATATAGTCTCCACATTGACTCGGTACTGGTACCTCCTGTATATAGCCTCCACATTGACTCTGTACTGGTATCTCCTGTATATAGCCTCCACATTGACTCTGTACTGTTACCCCCTGTATTTAGCCTCCACATTGACTCTTTACTGGTACCCCCTGTATTTTGCCTCATTAAATCAAAAATCAAATCAAATGTATTTATATAGCCCTTCGTACATCAGCTGATATCTCAAAGTGCTGTACAGAAACCCAGCCTAAAACCCCAAACAGCAAGCAATGCAGGTGTAGAAGCACGGTGGCTAGGAAAAACTCCCTAGAAAGGCCAAAACCTAGGAAGAAACCTAGAGAGGAACCAGGCTATGTGGGGTGGCCAGTCCTCTTCTGGCTGTGCCGGGTGGAGATTATAACAAAACATGGTCAAGATGTTCAAATGTTCATAAATGACCAGCATGGTCGAATAATAATAAGGCAGAATAGTTGAAACTGGAGCAGCAGCACAGTCAGGTGGACTGGGGACAGCAAGGAGTCATCATGTCAGGTATTCCTGGGGCATGGTCCTAGGGCTCAGGTCCTCCGAGAGAGAGAAAGAGAGAAGGAGAGAGCATATGTGGGATGGCCAGTCCTCTTCTGGCTGTGCCGGGTGGAGATTATAACAGAACATGGCCAAGATGTTCAAATGTTCATAAATGACCAGCATGGTCGAATAATAATAAGGCAGAACAGTTGAAACTGGAGCAGCAGCACAGCCAGGTGGACTGGGGACAGCAAGGAGTCATCATGTCAGATAGTCCTGGGGCATGGTCCTAGGGCTCAGGTCCTCCGAGAGAGAGAGAGAGAAGGAGAGAATTAGAGAACGCACACTTAGATTCACACAGGACACCGAATAGGACAGGAGAAGTACTCCAGATATAACAAACTGACCCTAGCCCCCCGACACAAACTACTGCAGCATAAATACTGGAGGCTGAGACAGGAGGGGTCAGGAGACACTGTGGCCCACTCCGAGGACACCCCCGGACAGGGCCAAACAGGAAGGATATTATTGTTTTTTATTGTGTTACTTTTTAAAACTTTTTATTTTGGGAATATTTTCTTAACCCTTATTTTTCTTATCTACGTTGTTGGTTAAGGGCTTGTCAGTAAGCATTTCACGTTACGATCTACACCTGTTGTATTCAGCGCATGTGACAAATAATATTTGATTGTAACTAAATATGCAGTTTCAATGTTACGGTCTTTGATACAATTATATTTTTGAAACTCAGGCTGTGTGTGTTTATCTGCGTCATTCCTTGATCATTCCTTGTGGTCCTGTAGCTCAGTTGGTGGAGTATAGTGCTTGTTAAACCAGGGTAGTGGGTTTGATTCCTGGGACCACCCATATGTAATGTGTTTGCACACATGACTGCAAATCCCTTTGGATAAAAGTGTCTGCTAAATTGCAGATGTATCCACTGATTATACCAAACATCTGGAACACCTTCCTAATATGGAGTTGGACCCTCCCCTTTTCCCCTCAGAACAGCCTCAATTCGTCGGGGCATGGACTCTACAAGGTGTTGAAAGCATTCCACAGGGATGCTGGCCCATGTTGACTCCAATGCTTCCCACAATTGTGTCAAGTTGGTTGGGTGTCCTTTGGGTGCAGTGGGGTCTCCTCAGAGGAGGAAGGGGAGAACCATCGTCCTCAGTTATTTTCAGAAAAATAAAAATTGTAAAATATTTAAAAGTGGTCCTTTTTAGATGAAACCATACTAAATATAATCACGTCACCAAATAATTTATTAAAACATACTATTTTGCATCCTCCTCTGGGTACTTTGACTTCAATACAAAACCTTGGAGGATTATGGTTCTCAAGCCCTTCCATAGACTTACACAGTAATTATGACAACTTCCGGAGGACGTCCTCCAACCTATCAGAGCTCTTGCAGCATGAACTGACATGATGTCCAACCAATGAAAGGATCAAAGAATGTATCTAGTACTGAAAGCATAAGCTACAGCTAGCTAGCACTGCAGTGCATAACATGTGGTGAGTAGTTGACTAAAAGAGAGAAAAATACAATAGTTGAACAGTTTTGAACAAATTATTTTATTCCAAAATGAAGGAGAAGCGAGAGAGAGATATTTCGTCATTTATTTTCCACTTTCAGTTTCACTTACTTAGCTAGCAAATGCAGCTATCTAGTTTAGTCTACTCAAACACTTGGCTCAAACAGAGGCATGCTATGTTAGCTAGCTGGCTATGACTATCCAACACAACACTGTAACTTTTCCAAGTCAAGGCAAGCTTTTGGTTTTACTAATTTATTGCCACTAGGACCCGCCAAGGTAAGTGTTAAACTGCTTACTGACTGTACACTGTGACGTTACTGCATGATTGTAGCAGGTTTACTAACGAGTTAGTTCTATTAGCTCTGTTGACTATGATGTTACTTTAGCTAATATGGTGACAACAATGTAAGCTGTGTGTTTCAGTTATGAAATGGTTTGGCTTGGAAAGGTTTTTTCGCCTGGTCACATACAGCTGATGTGTTGTGCATTGAAGTACAGAAACAAAGGGAGAAGGTGATAAGAGGAGAGCACATAGATGCAAGGAATACAACGTGTCTGTAATGAAAGTGAACTGTGTTTATGTGTAACAGTATAATTTTAGACCGTCCCCTCGCCTATACCCGGGCGCGAACCAGGGACCTTCTGCACACATCAACAGTCACCCTCGAAGCATCGTTACCCATCGCTCCACAAAAGCCGCGGCCCTTGCAGAGCAAGGGGAACTACTACTTCAAGGTCTCAGAGCAAGTGACGTCACTGATTGAAACGCTATTTAGCGCCCACGCTAACTAAGCTAGCCGTTTCACATCCGTTACATATGCATGATCAGGGGTGTATTCATTCCGCCGATTCTGTTGACAAACGTTTAAATGGAACAAAACGGGGATAAACATACCTGAATTTGTCCAGTGATATCTCTATTTCAGCTAGATGCAGGCGAGAGTGTGCAAGGCAGTATTGAATGTGTCACTGTCTGTTAACCTGTCTCCCCCCTTCATCTACACGGATTGAAGTGGATTTAACTAGTGACATCAGTAAGGGATCACAGCTTTAGCCTGGATTCACCTAGTCTTTCTAAGTCATGGAAGGAGCAGCTGTTCTTAATGTTTTGTCTACCCAGTGTAAAGCACTACAGATAATCAAGTGCTATTTGCATGTGATGCATTTGTTCTGTTGTTTACAGGATGATTTGTATCTTATAGAGCGTGGCTTTAAGGGAATAGTATGGTCACATGTAGATAAAAAAGAATGTGAAAAATGAACAGAGAAAATGTATATCAACACACTACCTATTCATAGAAGTATTTATTAATCATCTACATATTCATATTGAGCTTCTACGTCTGTGTACAGGAACGTATTATTTGGGAGACGTCAGAGAAAATGTATCAGCTTATTGTTAAATAATTATGACGTTCTTTCCAATACAAAAAGTGTTGTAACTATTGTTTCCAAACTGCGTTACCCACTCCAGCCAGCAGATGGCGATGAGCGTCTTTCAGGTGATGATTCTTCCGTGACGTATAATGGACTGGCCGGGACCCTTCTTCAGGAACAACAAGGCGCCAACTCTTCCAACCACGTCGGTAGCTTGCTAGCCAACATAAAACTGAAAGAATGACGTTTTAGACCATGTTAATGTACATTAGCTAATCTCAGTGTTTTAAACAAGTTTCGGTTGACGTATCAACTGGTTCAATTTGCAAACGTGTTAAATATTGATACTGAGCCTAGCACTAGGCTAGACGCTAATGCTAGCTAGCTAGATAACATCCCTGACCATGAGCTCACTAAACTACTCCTCCCTTGCTAATGAAGAGGTGGTCAGCTGTATGGAGAAAGAATCTTTCAGAATGAAAAAGGAGGAAGAGGAGGCTGTTATAGTGAAAGAAGAGAAAGAACCGTTTAGAGAGGAAGATGATGCTATCTCAATAAAGGTGAAGAAGGAAGACGTTTTGGCAGTGAAAGAGGAAGAGACAGAATATCAGATTAACACCAGTGAGTACTGTCTTCAACAGGGACACAAACTATGCCGTTGTTGAACTAATGTGTGGTTTTAAAGTGGCATTCTACTGAAGTTCTACACTTGAATATGTTGTTCAGTACTGTAGGAATTGTTAAAGGGTCGATCTGCAATTGGTACATATATTTTAGGGACTTTTCAATTAGATGTATTGAATTCTCCATGTGGCCTATATTAAAGTTCCCCTCATCTAGTATAACAGGCTTTTAAAATTCTATATTGGTGCATATTTTCTACTTAAAATAACAAAGGCCACCCATTTTGTGGAACGACCCTTTTACATTTGCATCACAAACACTATTTTAGGAAATCATGATGAAAGTGGCCATTTTAGACATATGCATGCCTCTTGTAACTCTATGATTGCAATAGATGGTCATAAGTTTACCATCTGTTTGATGTCCTCGTTCACACAGGAGAGAGACATGACTATGGTGGATCCTCTGGGGAGCCTCAACATCCTGATGCTGACGAGGAAGAGAAGAGTCTCTCCAGATCAGAACACCAGATGGTACAGCTTTGTCTGGCCTTGCTCTCTCTGGGTCTGGGATGGGTTTCTGTAAAACACTTCATGTCAACAGTGGCATCAGCAGGTCTAGCATACAGCTTGGTCTGGTCTAGCATACAGCTTGGTCTGGTCTAGCATACAGGTTGGTCTGATCTAGCATACAGCTTGCTGCAGAAATGGGTTTTAAAGCAGTATCCAGATCCATCAGATGTAGTGATCACAATATAGTAGCCATGTCTAGGAAAACCACCGTTCCAAAGGCTGGGACTAATATTGTGTACCGTAATTTCCGGACTATAAGCCGCTACTTTATTCCCAACCTTTGAACCTCGCGGTTTATACAATGACGCAGCTAATTTATGGATTTTTCCCGCTTTCACAAGATTCATGCCGCCAAAAAACTGAGCACCGTCACATAATGTGACGTAAATCGAGCGCGCTCAAACTTCCCATCATTCTGATTACGGCAGTAATTTTTGTCACCCTCATCATGGCAAAGACACGGAGAAATGCATATGATGCAGCTTTCAAGTTGAAGGCGATCGATCTGGCTGTTGGAAAAGGAAATAGAGCTGCTGCACGGGAGCTCGGCCTTAATGAGTCGATAAGACGTTGGAAACAGCAGCGTGAGGAACTGACTCAGTGCAAAAAGACAACAAAAGCTTTCAGAGGGAAGAAAAGCAGATGGCCCAAAGTATTTGCAGCCACTCGACATCAGTGTAAATCATGCATTTAAGGTGGCGCTCCTTGTTCAGTGGGAGGCTTGGATGACAAGTGGGGAGAAATCCTTCACTAAAATGGGCCGCATGCGAAGAGCAACTTATGGTCAAGTCTGCCAGTGGGTCCTGACAGCGTGGAGCATTGTCAAAAAAATCCACTATCATCAACGGGTTTCGAAAGGCTGGACTGCTGCGTGTTGAAGGGGCAGCATGAGCTCAGCGGAGTATTTGCCTCCGGATGAAAGTGACGAGAGCGACAATGAAAACGATCCAACATCGGATGAAGAAATTCTGAGGCTATTCATCTCCGACACCGAAGGAGATGACTTCAGTGGTTTCAGTGCACAGGAGGAGGAAGATCGTGACCAAGTTCATTTGTTTCAATGTACCGGTAAGCACTTGCAGCTTATAGACATGTGCGGCTTATTTATGTACAAAATACAGATTTTTTAATAATTCAGTGGGTGCGGTTTATATTCAAGTGCGCTTAATAGTCCAGCAATTACGGTATAAGAGGTCATGCATTTTTTGGTAGTGATTCCTATGTTGTTGATGTAAATAATATTTGTTGGTCCGTGGTGTGTAATGATGAGCAACCAGACACTGCCCTTGACACGTTTGAAACTGCTTATACCAGCTACTAATAAGCAGCACCCATTAACAAAATGACTGTAAAAATTGTTAAATCCACGTGGATTGATGAGGAATTTACAAATGGTATGATGAAGAGGGAGGCAAAAGAGATGGCATATAGGTCTGGCTGAATAACTGATTGGCAAACCTATTGCAAATTGAGACATCATTTGACTAAACTGAATAAAAAGAAGAAAGTACACAATGAAACAAAGATAAATGACATGAAGAATGATAGTAAAAAGCTTTGGAGCATCTTCAATGAAATTTTGCGCAAATAAAATCTACAATGACAAGTCACTGGTGTCTGACAACGTGGATGGAAAATTGAGGATAATAGCGGCCGATATTGCCATTCCTATTTGCCTTGTCTTTATTTTAAGCCTACTAGAAAGTGTGTGCCCTCAGGCCTGGAGGGAAGCTAAAGTCATTCCACTACCCAAGAATAGTAAAGCTCCCTTTACTGGCTTAAATAGCTGACCAATCAGCCTGTTACCAACCCTTACAATTTTGGGAAAAAAATATTTGACCAGATACAATGCTGTTTTACATTAAACAAATATAGACTTTTAGCTTATAGGGAAGTTCATTCAACAAGCACAGCACTTGCAAATGACTGTTTGGCTGAGCGAAATTGATGATAAAAATGGCTTTACACCCCCTGCTATATTGTGGATAAAGAGTTTTTCTTTTAAAATGTAACCTTTATTTAACTAGGCAAGTCAGTTAAGAACAAATTATTATTTTCAATTATTTTTTTCAATTATTTTTTTCAATTACGACAGAGTTTTTTACCTTGTCAACTCGGGGATTCGATCCAGCAATCTTTCGGTTACTGGCCTAAATCTCCAACCACTAGGCTACCTGCCGCCCCAGAGCTACAAAATCAAGTTTGAATCAGGAATTCCCCAGGGCAGCTGTTTGGCACCTACTTTTTTCAATCTTTACCAACAACATGCCAATGACATTTGAGTAAAGCCAGTGAGTCTATGTATGCGGATGACTCAACACTGTACACGTCAGCTACTACAGCGACTGAAATGACTGCAACACTTAACATAGACCTGCAGTTAGTTTCAGAATGGGTGGCAAGGAATAAGTTAGTCCTAAATATTTCTGATCACCTTAAGTTACATGGCCTACTACGCTAATTCTGTAGCGGTATTGTTAGAGGGGGGTAAATATGAAGATTTTGTTGGTGCGCCAGGCAGGTATTAACCCTAGTTATTGAAGTTAGTTATTACCTATTATAACATTATTATTAATATTAATAAAACCGAAAGGATGAGAGTATAATATATAGAGTAGCGCTTCCAGACACATTCTAAACATGATGGAGACTTAAAGGAGGACTGTAACAGCTAATGATGAAGCATTGTGGAGTCTTAAAGGAGGACTGTAGCATCTAATGATGAAACATTATGGAGTCTTAAAGGAGGACTGTAGCATCTAATGATGAAACATTATGGAGTCTTAAAGGAGGACTGTAGCATCTAATTATGAAACATTATGGAGTCTTAAAGGAGGACTGTAGCATCATGAGGTAATCACCGGGAATTAATTTCAATTAACATGTATGCCTTTTTAGAAGTTAAGTTGTGGAATTTCATTCCTTATAACCTGTTTGGGATAGGGGGCAGTATTTTCACGTCCGGATGAAAAGCGTTCCCAAAGTAAACTACCTGCTACCTGCCCAGAAGCTAGGATATTCATAGAATTGGTAGGTTTGGATAGAAAACACTCTAAAGTTTCTAAAACTGTTAAAATAATGTCTGTGCGTATAACATAACTTATTTGGCAGGTGAAACCCCGAGGACAAACCATCCAGGAGGAATTTGTTGTTGTTGAGGTGACTCTGTTTTCAAATGGTTTTCTGTGGCACTTGGTTGCAGTTCCTATTGCTTCCACTAGTTGTCAACAGTCTTTAGAAATTGGTTGATGTTTTTCGGTAGAGAAATGAAGAAGTTCGGTTATTCAGAACGAGGGTCCAGCCTAGTGCTCTCTAATGTTTTGATGCGCGCTCCAGGTCACGCACTTCATGTTGTTTTTATCCGGTATTGAACACAGTTTATCCCATCTTAAATTTTCTCTATTATTTACGTTTTAAAATACCTAAAGTTGGATTAGGAAAGTTGTTTGAAATGTTTGGACAGCATTTACAGGTATCGTATTAGATGTTTTGTAGTCATGCTGGGCGAGTTGGAACCAGTGTTTTTTTTAAATCAAACGCGCCAAATAAATGGACATTTTGGAGATATAACAACGGAATTAATCGAACAAAAGGACCATTTGTGATGTTTATGGGACATATTGGAGTGCCAACAGAAGAAGCTCTTCAAAGGTAAGGCACAAATTATATTGTTATTTCTGAGGTTTGTGTCGCGCCTGGCGGGTTGAAATATGATTGTCGTGTGTTTGTTTGATGGGGTAGTGTCCTCAGATAATCGCATGGTTTGCTTTTGCCGTAAAGCCTTTTTGAAATCTGACATGGTGGCTAGATTAACAAGAAGTTAAGCTTTGCTCTTGTGAATGCATGAAAGTTAAATATTTCTAATAAATAAAAAAAATACTTTGCACTCTGCAATTTCACCGGATGTTGTCAACGTTCCGCTAGCGGAATCCCTAGCCAAACAGGTGTCAACGGACAAAAAATCTTAATATGAAATATTCATATTCATGAAATCACAAGTGAAATATAGTGAAACACAGCTTAGCCTTTTGTTAATCACCCTGTCATCTCAGATTTTGAAATTATGCTTTATAGCCAAAGCAAGACAAGCATTTGTGTAAGTTTATCGATAGCCAGGCATAGCATTATGTCCAGCTAGCAGCAGGGAGCTTGGTCACGAAAATCAGAAAAGCAATCAAATTAAATCGTTTACCTTTGATGAGCTTCGGATGTTTTCACCCACGAGACTCCCAGTTAGACAGCAAATGTTAATTTTGTTCCATAAAGATGATTTATTATAGCCAAAATACCTCAGTTTTGTTGAGAAATCCACCGGAAGTTGCGGTCATGACAACGCCGAAAAAAACTCAAAATTTGATCCATAATATCGACAGAAACATGGCAAACCTTTTTTTATAATCAATCCTCTAGGTGTTTTTCAAATATCTATTCGATAATATATCAACCGGGACAATTGGCTTTTCACTAGGAGCGAGAGGCACAATGGCCGCCTTTGTCTATTACGCACAAATCACTCTGAGAGCCACCACCTGACCACTGACGCAATGTTGTCGTTCACGCTCATTTTTCAAAATAAAAGCCTGAAACTATGTCTAGTGACTGAAGACACATTAGGGAAGCCATATAAAAAGGAATCTGGTTGATATCCCTTTCAATGGTAAATAGGGATGCATAGGAATGCAGAGGCTTCAAAATAAGAGTCACTTCCTGATTGGATTTTTCTCAGGCTTTCGCCTGCAATATCAGTTCTGTTATATTCACAGACAATATTTTTACAGTTTTGGAAACTTTATAGTGTTTTCTATCCTAAGCTGTCAATTATATGCATATTCTAGCACCTGGTCCTGAGAAATAGCCCGTTTACTTTGGGAACGTTATTTTTCCATAAATTAAAATAGTGCCCCCTAGTTTCAAGAGTTAATGTGCCATAACAGGTTTTAATGTGTTTGAGCCAATCAGTTGTGTTGTGACAAGGTATGGGGGTATACAGAAGATAGCCCTATTGGGTAAAAGGTGAAGTCCATATTATGTCAAGAACAGCTCAAATAAGCAAAGAGAAGCAACAGTCCATCATTACTTTAAGGACCACCACAAGAATGGAAGACCCAGAGTTACTTCTGATGCATAAGTTCATTAGAGTTACCAGACTTAGAAATTGCAACCCAAATAAATGCTTCACAAAGTTCAAGCAAGAGACACATCTCAACATCATCGGTTCAGAGGAGACTGCGTGAATCAGGCCTTCATGGTCGAATTGCTGCAAGGAAACCACTACTAAAGGACACCAATAAGAAGAAGAGACTTGCTTGGGCCAAGAAACACGAGCAATGGACATTAGACCGGTGGATATCTGTCCTTGGGTCTGATGAGTCCAAATTTGAGATTTTTGGATCCGAGCGTCATGTCTTTGTGAGACGAGGAGTAGATGAACAGATTATCTCCGCATGTGTGGTTCCCACCGTGAAGCATGGAGGAGGAGATGTGATGGTGTGCGGGTGCTTTGCTATTGACAATGTCAGTGATTTATTTATTCAAGTCACACTTAACCAGCATGACGGTATCAGCGATAATCAAAATGTTGAACATCTGTGAATGTCTAAATAAGAAATTGGTCCATTTAAACAGCAATGTGTCGAACC
Organism: Oncorhynchus clarkii lewisi; assembly: GCF_045791955.1. Classification (NCBI taxonomy): domain Eukaryota; kingdom Metazoa; phylum Chordata; class Actinopteri; order Salmoniformes; family Salmonidae; genus Oncorhynchus; species Oncorhynchus clarkii. The sequence goes on from NC_092163.1 coordinate 5,610,379, forward strand.
CTTTCAACAACGGGGAGATGTTACTGATGTGCTTTGTATCTGTGACGTAAAAACAAGTTTTGGATTTCCACACAAAATGACTTCTTTAGTTATTTGATGTTTAAGGAAGTGTGTAGGTCACATTCTGTATCATACAGCTATGAAAGTTATATATTTAGAACCACCTGTTCAATTGGAATCCAGCGACGTCTGTGTCTTCAGTGTCCTACAACTGTCTAGGTTTTTGTGTTCTGACTTGTAAAATAGGATGAATGAAATAAGTTTGTAATAAGATTGTTAAAACTGGCCTCAGGTTATTGAGAGATCTGATTTAGGATTTACCTTCGTAGCAAGGTTGTTTTATCATGTGGTTTCATCTGGGTCTCTATTTAAAAATAACACTGTCTTTGGCAGGAGAAAGACCAGACTCAGAGGAACCAGAGCCAGGGACGTCCAAACCAGCAAGACGACACCAGTGCTCCCACTGTGGAAAGAGTTTTAACCAGAAAGCACACCTGAAAGCTCATGAGAGAATACACACAGGGGAGAAGCCTTACCACTGCTCCCAGTGTGGACAGTGTTTCAACCAAAAAGCACACCTGAAACAACACCAGATAATACACACAGGGGAGAAGCCTTACCACTGCTCCCAGTGTGGAAAGTGTTTCAAACGGCCTTTTCATCTGAAACAGCATGAGAGAATACACACAGGAGAGAAGCCTTGCCACTGCTCCCAATGTGGAAAGGGTTGTAACGGGTTATGGGACCTGAAACAACATGAGATAATACACACAGGGGAGAAGCCTTACCACTGCTCCCAATGTGGAAAGGGATGTAACGGGTTATGGGGTCTGAAACAACATGAGATAATACACACAGGGGAGAAGCCTTACCACTGCTCCCAGTGTGGAAAGTGTTTCAACCATTCAGGGGAGCTGAAACGACATGAGAGAGTACACACAGGAGAGAAGCCTTACCACTGCTCCCAGTGTGGAAAGTGTTTCAACCATTCAGGGGAGCTGAAACGACATGAGAGAGTACACACAGGAGAGAAGCCATACCATTGCTCCCAGTGTGGAAGGAGTTTTACCGGTTTAGGGACCCTGAGACACCATGAGAGAATACACACAGGAGAGAAGCCTTACCACTGCTCCCAATGTGGAAAGCGCTTCAACCATTTGGGGGAGCTGAAACAGCATGAGAGAATACACACAGGGGAAAAGCCTTTCCACTGCTCCCAGTGTGGAAAGTGTTTCGGCCTTTCAGGGACACTGAAACGACATGAGAGAATACACACAGGAGAGAAGCCTTACTACTGCTCCCAATGTGGACAGGGTTGTAGTGCGTTATGGCACCTGAAACAACACGAGAGAACACACACGGGGGAGAAGCTTTACCACTGCTCCCAGTGTGGAAAGTGTTTCAGCCAATCAGGGACGTTGAAACGACATGAGAGAATACACACAGGGCAGAAGCCTTACCACTCCTCCTAGGGTGCAAAGCTTTTGCCCATTTAGGAAGCCTGAAAGAACACATTAAACTGCACACAGAGGAGAAGACTTAGAAAAGCTCAGACTGTGGGAAAACATATTACTCATAACAATCACTTAAACGTCATATGAGAATCCACACAGGAGAGAGAAATTACTTCTCTTAGCGTGTATATTGATATTTCACATCACATTGGCTTAAAATTTATCAGAGAACATACACAGTGCTCCCGTTGTCTTATATTGTTGACTGACAATGTGTTTACCTGTCTTTACCATATGAAATTAAATGGTACAGGGTATACTCAAACATATATTTGACCTACAAAACTAAGGAGATGATACCATCGCTCTGTACCATCACTCATTCATATATCTTTATGTACATATTCTTTATCCCCTTACACTTGTGTCTATAATTAAGGTAGTAGTTTTGGAATTGTTAGCTAGATTACTTGTTGGTTATTACTGCATTGTCGGAACTAGAAGCACAAGCATTTCGCTACACTCGCATTAACATCTGCTAACCATGTGTATGTGACAAATAAAATTGATCAACCAGATTGATTCACAGTCAGTGTTGTTGAGCAGAGAATCAACCAGAGAATCAACCAGAGAATCAACCAGATTGATTCACAGTCAGTGTTGTTGAGCAGAGAATCAACCAGAGAATCAACCAGAGAATCAACCAGAGAATCAACCAGATTGATTCACAGTCAGTGTTGTTGAGCAGAGAATCAACCAGAGAATCAACCAGGTTGTTGAAGTTATTCAGGTACATAATACATTTGTTTAATTCTGTTTTATTCAATTAGAATAATTTACTCTGAATGAGAACGATCACATCTGTGAGCTTTATGCATTATAACATCGATTGACTAAATGATGACGTTGACAGATTTGTAGTAAAACCAGGGTTGGAGTCAAATCCATTTCATTTCCAGTCAATTCAGAAAGTAAACCAAATTCCACATTTTCCTCATTGAAAACCATAGAAGAGAATTGGGAATTTTCAGTTTACTTCCTGAATTTACTGGAATATTCTAAAATTGATTAAATTGGGAGGTTTTCCTCAAGAATGTCACGTTCTGACCTTTATTTCCTTTATTTCCTTCGGTGGTTCTCAATCAGGTGTCATTAGTTGTCTCTGATTGAGAATCATACTTAGGTAGCCTGGGTTTCACTGTGCGTTTGTGGGTGTTTGTTTCCGTGTCTGTGTTTTTCACCACACGGTACTGTTTTGGGTTTCGTTCGTTCCACGTTTATTGTTTTTTGTATTCAGTTGTTCATGTGTACTATTTCTTATTAAAAGAACCATGGACACTTACCACGCCGCATATTGGTCCTCCGATCCTTCTTGCCTCTCCTCTTCGGAAGAAGAGGAGGAAATCCCTTACAATGAATCTGCACAACAACGCCCTATAATGACAAAAGCAAAAACAGGATTTTAGAAATGTTTGCAAATGCATTTTAAAATTAAAACTGAAATATCACATTTCAATAAGTATTCAGAACCTTAACTCAGTGCTTTGTTGAAGCACTTTTGGCAGTGATTATAGCCTCAAGCCACCTTGGGTATGACACTACAATCTTGGCACCCCTGTATTTGTGGTGTTTTCTCCCATTCTTCTCTGCAGATCCTCTCAAGATTGGTCAGTTTGGATGGAGAGCGTCACTGCGCAGCTATTTTCAGGATTTCTTCACAGTTGTTCGATCAGATTCAAATCCGGGCTCTGGCTGGGCCACTCAAGGACATTCAGAGACTTGTCCCAAAGCCACTTCTATGTTGTCTTCGCTGTGTGCTTAGGGTCGTTGTCCTGTTGGAAGGTGAACCTTTGCCCCAGTCTGAGGTCCTGAGTGCTCTTGAGCAGGTTTTCATCAATTATCTCTCTGTACTTTGCTCCGTACATCTTTCCCTTGATCCTGACTAGTCTCCCAGTCCCTGCCGCTGAAAAAATATCCCAACACCATGATATTGCCACCACCACGATTCACTGTAGGGATGATGCCAGGTTTCCTCCAGACCTGACACTTGGCATTCAGGCCAAAGAGTTCAATCTTGGTTTCATCAGATCAGAGAATCTTGTATCTGATGGTCTGAGTCCTTTAGGTGCCTTTTGGCAAACTCCAAACAGACTTTCATGTGCCTTTTACTGAGAAGTGGCTTCCGTCTGGCCACTCCGTCTGGCCACCAAAAAGGCCAAATTGGTGGAGTGCTGCAGAGATGGTTGTCCTTCTGGAAGGTTCTCCCATCTCCACAGAGGAAGTCTTGAGCTCTGTCAGAGTGACCATCGGGTTCTCAGTAACGTCCCTGACCAAGGCCCTTCTCCCCCAATTGTTCAGTTTGGCTGGGCGGCCAGCACTAGGAAGTCTTGGTGGTTCCAAACTTTCCATTTAAGAATGATGGCGGCCACTGTGTTCTTTAAGACCTTCAATGCTGCATATTTTCTTAACACTTATTTTTCTTATCTACGTTGTTGGTTAAGGGCTTGTCAGTAAGCATTTCACGTTAAGATCTACACCTGTTGTATTCAGCGCATGTGACAAATAATATTTGATTGTAACTAAATATGAAGTATGTCAGTTTCAATGTTACGGTCTTTGATACAATTATATTTTTGAAACTCAGGCTGTGTGTGTTTATCTGCGTCATTCCTTGATCATTCCTTGTGGTCCTGTAGCTCAGTTGGTGGAGTATAGTGCTTGTAAAACCAGGGTAGTGGGTTTGATTCCTGGGACCATCCATATGATAAGTGTTTGCAAACATGACTGCAAATCCCTTTGGATAAAAGTGTCTGCTAAATGGCAGATATATCCACTGATTATACCAAACATTTCGAACACCTTCCTAATATGAAGTTGGACCCTCCCCTTTCTCCCTCAGAATAGCCTCAATTCGTCGGGGCATGGACTCTACAAGGTGTCGAAAGCTTTCCACAGGGATGCTGGCCCATGTTGACTCCAATGCTTCCTTTGGGTGCAGTGGAGGCTCCTGAGAGGAGGAAGGGGAGGCTCCTGAGAGGAGGAAGGGGAGGACCCTCCTCAGTGATTTTCATAAAAATACAAATGATAAAACATGTAAAAAAGTTTAATCCTTTTTAGATAAAACTATATTAAAAATAATCACGTCACCAAATAATTGATGAAAACATGAAGGTCTACAGTAGCCTCAGCAGCATTCTGTAGGGTAGCACCATGGTGTAGCCTGGAGAACAGCGAGTTTCCGTTTCTCCTCTAATTTGAGTAATTTGACTTCAATACAAACCTACGAGGTTTTGGAAAAGTTTTTTTTCACCTGGTCACATACAGCTGATGTGTTGTGCATTGAAGTCCAGAAGCGAAGGGAGAAGGTGAGAGGAGGAGAGAAGGAATACAACGTGGCTGTAATGAAAGTGAACTGTGTTTACACATGATCAGGGGTGTATTCATTCCGACGATTCTGTTGAAAAACATTTCTTCCCCGGAACAAAACGGGGATAAATATACCTGAATTTGTTTTTAAACAACTCTCGTTTGCAACTGCTGGACTAATGATTACATTCTAGATCAGTAGGCGAGAGTGGTATTGAATGTGTCACTGTCTGTCACCTCAAATTTTTCTCCTGTGTGCACCTACGTTGTAAACTTTCATTCATAGACTAGGTTGTAGCTACCTCATGATGGGTATAGGGAAAATTTTACTATAATGTAGTATCCTAGACCTATCGCTGTTGCATTGAACAGGGTGAATGGAATATGAATGACAGTCATCCAACATGCTGTAGTAGAAATAAGGCCATGCCCATGAAAAACAAAATGGTCCTCCCTCATCTTAAACGGCACTGACCACCACTGTTACGGTGGTGGACCATTCTTGGTACACATGGGAAGCTGTTGAGCTGGAAAAACAAATCACAAATCTGGAACCTACTACCATACCCTGTTCAAAGACACTTAAATATTTTGTCTTCCCAATTCACCCTCTGAATGGCACTCAGACACAATCCATGTCTCATTTGTCTCAAGGCTTAACAATCCTTCTTTAACCGGCCTCCTCCCTTCATCTACACGGATTGAAGTGGATTTAACTAGTGACATCAGTAAGGGATCACAGCTTTAGCCTGGATTCACCTGGTCAGTCTATGTCATGGAAGGAGCAGGTGTTCTTAATGTTTTGTCTACCCAGTGTAAAGCACTACAGATAATCAAGTGCTATTTCCATGTGATGCATTTGCTCTATTGTTTACAGGATGATTTGTATCTTATAGAGCGTGGCTTTAAGGGAAGAGTATGGTCACATCTAGACAAAAACGATCGTGAAAAATGAACAGAGAAAATGTGTATTAACACACTTCCTATTCATAGAAGTATTTATTCATCATCTACATATTCATATTACGCTTCTACGTCTGTGTACAGGAAAGTATTAGTTGTATGACGAAAGAGAAAATATATCAGTTTATTGTTAAATAATTATGACGTTCTTTCCAATACAAAAAGTGTTGTAACTATTGTTTCCAAACTGCGTTACCCACTCCAGACAGCAGATGGCGACGAGCGTCTTTCAGGTGATGATTCTTCCGTGACGTATAATGGACTGGCCGGGACCCTTCTTCAGGAACAACAAGGCGCCAACTCTTTCATCCACGTCGGTAGCTTGCTAGCCAACATAAAACTGAAATATTGACGTTTTAGACCATGCTAATGTACATTATCTAATCTTAGTGTTTTAAACGAGTTTCGGTTGACGTATCAACTGGTTCAATTTGCAAACGTGTTAAAGATTGATACTGAGCCTAGCACTAGGCTAGACGCTAATGCTAGCTAGTTAGCTAACATCCCTGACCATGAGTTCATTAAAGTACTCATCCCCTGCTATAGAAGAGGAGGTCTGCTGTTTGGAGAAAGACGTTCTGGCGCTGAACATTGAAGAAGAGGATGAGGTTACAGTGAAAGAAGAGAAAGAACCTTTTGGAATGAAAAAGGAGGAAGAGGAGACTGTTATAGTGAAGGAAGAAGATGCTGTTATAGTGGAAGAACATTTCAGAATGAAAAAGGAGGAAGAGGAGACTGTTATAGTGAAGGAAGAAGATGCTGTTATAGTGAAAGAACATTTCAGAATTAAAAAGGATGAAGAGGAGACTGTTATAGTGAAGGAAGAAGATGCTGTTATAGTGAAAGAACATTTCAGAATGAAAAAGGAGGAAGATGAGGCTGTTATAGTGAAGGAAGAAGATGCTGTTATAGTGAAAGAACATTTCAGAATGAAAAAGGAGGAAGAGGAGGCTGTTATAGTGATAGAAGAGAAAGAACCGTTTAGAGAGGAAGAGGATGCTATCTCAATAAAGGTGAAGGAGGAATACGTTTTTGGAGTGAAAGAGGAGACAGAATATCAGATTAACACCAGTGAGTACTGTCTTCAACAGGGACACAAACTATGCCGTTGTTGAACTAATGTGTGGTTTTAAAGTGGCATTCTACTGAAGTTCTACACTTGAATATGTTGTTCAGTACTGTAGGAATTGTTAAAGTGTCAATCTGCCATTGGTTCATATATTTTAGGGACTTTTCAATTCAATGTATTGATTTCTCCATGTGGTCTACATTAAAGTTCCCCTCATCTAGTATAACAGGCTTTTAAAATTCAATATTGAAGCATAATCTCTACTTAAAATATCAAAGGGACATATTCATGCCTCTTGTAAGACCCTATGATTTTATTAGACGGTTATAAGTTTACTACTCATTTTGATGTTCTCATTAACACAGGAGAGACACATGACTATAGTGGATCCTCTGGGGAGCTTCAACAACATCCTGATGCTGACGAGCCAGAGAAGAGTCTCTCCAGATCAGAACACCAGATGGTACAGCTTGGTCTGGACTAGCAAACAGCTTTCTCTCGCTTGGGGGCTGGGTTTCTGTAAAGCACTTTATGACAACAGTGACATCAGCATCCATAATGATGTGCGTCTGTGTCCCCTCTTTATGGTTACCAGGACAACACTAGCCCTTCCTCCCTCCCGGAGTCCCTGTATCGTGCCTCTCCCGGTAGCACCTTACTGCTGGGTATGAAGAGGTTGTCTGTGCTGCTGGTGGACTGCAGGAAAACAACGGGGCTGAGTGGAACTGTGAGAGGAGGAGAAGAGAAGAAAGGATCAGATTTGACACATCAAAGTAAGTGCTGTAGTTTAGTTTGAACAAATACAATAGATCTGCCCACCGGTATCTGTTACCAGGATAACCAGCAGAGTTATGTTAGTTGACAGGAAGTTAGAGTAGTGTAAATGGATGTAATGAATATCATAACACTGAAAAAGGATTCTGCCAATGAAAAGAGAGAAACCAATTGACCATATAAAACCTTGATGAAAGTTAGCTTTAGAGAGAAACCAATAGACCATATAAAACCTTGATGAAAGTTAGCTTTAGAGAGAACGTTTCAAGATGATCCAATGTAAGTTGCTTGTTTTACAAAAACTTTTCCTTAAAACATTATGGATGTTACATTGCCTGTCCCAGTCAACCCCCCTATCTTTACTAGACTGTAGAACAGGCAAACTAAACTCAAGACTTTGGTAATTCATTAACTAATACTGGAGGAAAGCTGTGATCAGGCTGCCTACTCAAGCAAAAGCTTCAAACTGTAACCAGTGCCGGCAACCTGGTTCAGGTTATCAATCAACCTACCAGGGTAGTGACAAACAGTAGAGGAATGAAATCATCAACATGGTTTGATCATATCTTTACTAATGCTGCAGAAATGGGTTTTAAAGCAGTATCCAGATCCATCAGATGTAGTGATCACAATATAGTAGCCATGTCTAGGAAAACCACCGTTCCAAAGGCTGGGACTAATATTGTGTATAAGAGGTCATACATTTTTTTGTAGTGATTCCTATGTTGTTGATGTAAATAATATTTGTTGGTCCGTGGTGTGTAATGAGGAGCAACCAGACACTGCCCTTGACACATTTGAAACTGCTTATCCCAGTTACTAATAAGCATGCACCCATTAAGAAAATGACTGTAAAAACGGTTGAATCCACATGAATTGATGAGGAATTAAAAAAATGGTATGATGAAGAGGGAGGCAAAAGAGATGGCATATAGGTCTGGCTGAATAACTGATTGGCAAACCTATTGCAAATTGAGACATCATTTGACTAAACTGAGTAAAAAGAAGAAAGTACACAATGAAACAAAGATAAAATACATGAAGAATGATAGTAAAAAATCTTTGGAGCATCTTCAATGAAATTTTGCGCAAATAAAATCAACAATGACAAGTCACTGGTGTCTGACAACACGGATGGAAAATTGAGGATAATAGCGGCCGATATTGCCATTCCTATTTGCCTTGTCTTTAATTTAAGCCTACTAGAAAGTGTGTGCCCTCAGGCCTGGAGGGAAGCTAAAGTCATTCCACTACCCAAGAATAGTAAAGCTCCCTTTACTGGCTTAAATAGCTGACCAATCAGCCTGTTACCGACCCTTACAATTTTGGGAAAAAAATATTTGACCAGATACAATGCTATTTTACAGTAAACAAATATAGACTTTTAGCTTATAGGGAAGTTCATTCAACAAGCACAGCACTTGCAAATGACTGATTGGCTGAGCGAAATTGATGATAAAAATGGCTTTACACCCCCTGCTATATTGTGGATAAAGAGTTCTTCTTCTTTTAAAATGTAACCTTTATTTAACTAGGCAAGTCAGTTAAGAACAAATTATTTTTTTCAATGATGGCCTAGGACTGCCTTGTTCAGGGGCAGAACGACAGAGTTTTACCTTGTCAACTCGGGGATTCGATCCAGCAATCTTTCGGTTACTGGCCTACCGCTCTAACCACTAGGCTACCTGCCGCCCCAGAGCTACCTGTCTAACGGAACACAAAGAGTGTTCTTTAATGGAAGCCTGTACAACAAAATCAAGGTAGAATCAGGAATTCCCCAGGGCAGCTGTTTGGCACTCACTTTTTTCAATCTTTACCAACAACATGCCAGTGACATTTGAGTAAAGCCCGTGTGTCTATGTATGCGGATGACTCAACACTATACACGTCAGCTACTACAGCGACTGAAATGACTGCAACACTTAACATAGAGCTGCAGTTAGTTTCAGAATGGGTGGCAAGGAATACATATTTCTGATTACCTTAAGTTACATGGCCTACTACGCTAATTCTGTAGCGGTATTGTTAGAGGGGGGTAAATATGAAGATTTTGTTGGGGCGCCAGGCAGGTATTAACACTAGTTATTAAAATTAGTTATTACCTATTATAACATTATTATTATTATTATTATTAAATATTATTAAAACCGAAAGGATGAGAGTAGAATAGATAGAGTAGCGCTTCCAGACACATTCTAAACATGATGGAGACTTAAAGGAGGACTGTAGCATCTAATGATGAAACATTATGGAGTCTTAAAGGAGGACTGTAGCACCTAATGATGAAACATTATGGAGTCTTAAAGGAGGACTGTAGCATCTAATGATGAAACATTATGGAGTCTTAAAGGAGGACTGTAGCATCTAATGATGAAACATTATGGAGTCTGAAAGGAGGACTGTAGCATCTAATGATGAAACATTATGGGGTCTTAAAGGAGGACTGTAGCATCTAATGATGAAACATGATGGAGTCTGAAAGGAGGACTGTAGCATCTAATGATGAAACATTATGGAGTCTTAAAGGAGGACTGTAGCATCATGAGGTAGTCACCGGGAATTAATTTCAATTAATTGCCTTTTTAGAAGTTAAGTTGTGGAATTTCTTTCCCTATAACCTGTTTGGGATAGGGGGCAGTATTTTCACGTCTGGATGAAAAGCGTTCCCAAAGTAAACTACCTGCTACTCAGGCCCAGAAGCTAGGATATTTATATAATTGGTAGAGTCGGATAGAGAACACTCTAATGTTTCTAAAACTGTAAAAATAATGTCTGTGTGTATATCATAACTTATTTGGCAGATGAAACCCCGAGGACAAACCATCCAGGAGGAATTTTTTGTTGTTGAGGTGACTCTGTTTTCAAATGGTTTTGTGTGGCACTTGGTTGCAGTTCCTATTGCTTCCACTAGATGTCAACAGTCTTTAGAAATTGGTTGATGTTTTTCTTTAGAGAAATGAAGAAGTTCGGCTATTCAGAACGAGGGTCCAGCCTAGTGCTCTCTAATGTTTTGATGCGCACTCCAGGTCACGCGCTTCACGTTGTTTTTATCCGGTATTGAACACAGTTTATCCCATCTTAAATTTTCTCGATTATTTACGTTTTAAAATACCTAAAGTTGGATTAGGAAAGTTGTTTGAAATGTTTGGACAGCATTTACAGGTATCGTATTAGATATTTTGTAGTCATGCTGGGCGAGTTGGAACCAGTGTTTTTTTTAAATCAAACGCGCCAAATAAATGGACATTTTGGAGATATAACAACGAAATTAATCGAACAAAAGGACCATTTGTGATGTTTATGGGACATATTGGAGTGCCAACAGAAGAAGCTCTTCAAAGGTAAGGCACGAATTATATCATTATTTCTGAGGTTTGTGTCGCGCCTGGTGGGTTGAAATATGATTGTCGTGGGTTGAAATATGATTGTCATGTGTTTGTTTGATGGGGTGCTGTCCTCAGATAATCGCATAGTTCGCTTTTGCCGTAAAGCCTTTTTGAAATCTGACACGGTGGCTAGATTAACAAGGAGATTAACAAGGAGACTGCGTGAATCAGGCCTTCATGTTCGAATTGCTGCAAGGAAACCACTACTAAAGGAGAAGAAGAAGAAGAGACTTGCTTGGGCCAAGAAACACGAACAATGGACATTAGACCGTGGATATCTGTCCTTGGGTCTGATGAGTCCAAATTTGAGATTTTTGGATCCGAGCGTCATGTCTTTGTGAGACGAGGAGTAGATGAACAGAAGTCACACTTAACCAGCATGGCTTCCACAGCATTCTACAGCTATATGCCATCCCATCTGGTTTGGGCTTAGTCCCACTGTCATTTGTTTTTCAACAGGACAATGACCCAACACACCTCCTGGCTGTGTAAGAGCTATTTGATCAAGTAGGAGAGTGATGGAGTGCTGCATCAGATGACCTGGCCTACACAATCCCCCGACACAATCCCCCACATTTCCAGAGATGGAAGTAATTTTTACTGTACTTTTTGGTACCTTTGAATCTAATGTATTGTATCAAGATGGTTTGGGATGAGTTGGATCGCAGAGGTTGTGTGAACAAACTGCACATTTTCGAGTAGCCTTTAATTATCTCCAGCACAAGGTGCACCTGTGTAATAACCAAGCTGTTCAATCAGCTTCTTGATATGCCACACCTGTCAGGTGGATGGATTATCTTGGCAAAGAATAAATGTTGACTAACAGTGATGCTCATGAAACATCCAACACTTTACATGTTGCGTTTATATTTTTGTTTTTTTGTTGTTACTATCAGTTTTAGGAACATTTACCCAAAATATGACATCAGCGATAATCAAAATGTTGAAAATCTGTGAATGTCTAAATAAGAAATTGGTCCAATTAAACAGCAATGTGTCGAACCCTTTCAACAACGGGGAGATGTTACTGATGTGCTTTGTATCTGCGACGTAAAAACAAGTTTTGGACTTCCACACAAAATGACTTCTTTAGTTATTTTATGTTTAAGGAAGTGTGTAGGTCACATTCTGTATCATACAGCTATGAAAGTTATATATTTAGAACCACCTGTTCAATTGGAATCCAGCGACGTCTGTGTCTTCAGTGTCCTAGAACTGTCCAGGTTTTTGTGTTCTGACTTGTAAAACAGGATGAATAAAATAAGTAATGTAAACATAGCAGTAATTACCAGGAAGCTCTACATTTGTTTTAAAATCACACTAAGATTGTTAAAACTGGCCTCGGGTTATTGAGAGATCTGATTTAGGATTTACCCTCGTAGCAAGGTTGTTTTATCATGTGGTTTCATTCGGGTCTCTATTTAAAAATAACACTGTCTTTGGCAGGAGAAAGACCAGACTCGGAGGAACCAGAGCCAGGGACGTCCAAACTAGCAAGACGACACCACTGCTCCCACTGTGGAAAGTGTTTCAACCAGAGAGTAAACATGAAACAACATGAGAGAATACACACGGGAGAGAAGCCTTACTACTGCTCCCAGTGTGGAAAGAGTTTCGTCCGTTCGGGGGAGCTGAAAATACATGAGAGAATACACACAGGAGAGAAGCCTTACCACTGCTCCCAGTGTGGAAAGAGTTTCAGCCGGAAAGCATGCCTGAACCAACACGAGAGAATACACACAGGAGAGAAGCCTTACCACTGCTCCCAATGTGGAAAGAGTTTCAACCAGAAATCAAACCTGAAAGCTCACGAGAGAATACACACAAGAGAGAAGCCTTACCACTGCTTCCAATGTGGAAGGTGTTTCAACCAGTCGTTGAGGCTGAAACAACACGAGAGAATACACACAGGAGAGAAGCCTTACCACTGCTCCCAATGTGGAAGGTGTTTCAACCAGTCGAGGGAGCTGAAACAACATGAGAGAATACACACAGGAGAGAAGCCTTACCACTGCTCCCAATGTGGAAAGTGTTTCAACCGGTTGAGGGTGCTGAAACAACATGAGAGAATACACACAGGAGAGAAGCCTTACCACTGCTCCCAATGTGGAAAGTGTTTCAACCGGTCAGGGGAGCTGAAACGACATGAGAGAATACACACAGGAGAGAAGCCTTACCACTGCTCCCAGTGTGGAAAGTGTTTTAACCAGAGAGATCACCTGAAACGGCATGAGAGAATACACACAGGAGAGAAGCCTTACCACTGCTCCCAATGTGGAAAGTGTTTCAACCGGTCGGATGAGCTGAAACAACATGAGAGAATACACACAGGAGAGAAGCCTTACCACTGCTCCCAATGTGGAAAGTGTTTCAACCGGTCGGATGAGCTGAAACAACATGAGAGAATACACACAGGAGAGAAGCCTTACCACTGCTCCCAATGTGGAAAGTGTTTCAACCGGTCGGAGGAGCTGAAACAACATGAGAGAATACACACAGGAGAGAAGCCTTACCACTGCTCCCAATGTGGAAAGTGTTTCAACCGGTCGGGGGAGCTGAAACAACATGAGAGAATACACACAGGAGAGAAGCCTTACCACTGCTCCCAATGTGGAAAGTGTTTCATCCATTCAGGGGATCTGAAACGACATGAGAGAATACACACAGGAGAGAAGCCTTACCACTGCTCCCAATGTGGAAAGTGTTTC